>NC_141705.1:41785335-42162835 GCF_971803275.1 Cyanistes caeruleus
TAGTTCAGCATTTTAAATGGATCATAACATTTCTTCATTATTGCCTTAAAAACAGAGTTCAAGGATGATGTATTAAATGAAGAACATTGGAAGACTCTTTTGCCTCTTTTTTCACCTCAGGCTTCAAAAACTGACTTAGCTTTCTCTGCCATTTCCCTTTTCTCTCTATCAGTGTGGAGGCTGCTGGGCTTTCAGCGTTGTAGGTGGCATAGAGTCTGCCTATGCAATTAAAAGAAACATCCTGGAAGAGCTCAGTGTGCAGCAAGTTATTGACTGCTCATACAACAACTACGGCTGCAATGGGGGATCCATCGTTAGCGCTTTGAGCTGGCTGAACCAGGTTTGAAACTCTTTCTAAAACTCCAAAAAGACTCCATCAGCTTCTCTATTAGCATTCTTATTTATTGGAAAAAAGTGATGGGGAAGCTGAAATGTTTTTTTAATGATGTGTGTGTGCATCTATGCATGCACATATGTGTCTGTGTATATGTATGTATGCTTATTCATTTAGTTTGGAACCAAGAGTGAATTAGTTAAAGCAGAATTGAAATTTGATTGGAACTTTATGGTCCATAGATTTTCTTGTGAGTGTAACAAATCAGTCCACTGGGGGCTGAAAATAATGTTCCTGGATTCATTTGCAGGCATACAGTACCAGGGTAGACAGTCACCTATGCATATGGCATTTTGTGGATTTAAAGCCCACATCCCACATCCAGGGAAAAGGAAGGATCTTGACATTCTCTTTTTTCAAGTTTCAGTAGTTTCTGTTGCAAGCACCTATGTACAAGTGTGTGTGGAAAACCTCAGAATAAAATGAACTGCATTTACCTTTGTTTCCCTTGCAGCCCAAAACATTGAAAATGCATTCAAAGTTTCTACTTCTAGTTGTTCCTAACACATTTCATTCAATTCAATTCAAAATGTGTGTTAATAACTTAGATAAACAGAAGCATTTTAATATCTTTGAAATAAAAAGTACTCTCTCAAATTGCATTACAAAAATATTAAAGAATTCTTTAGTTTTTTGAATTAAAAAAAAAACCAAACAGAATTTTAAAAAGTGTAATTCTACCCCTGAAGAGGTATTATTACCCATGGCTAATAACAGTCTAAATAACTTGTTTAAGTTTGAATATCAAGAACAACAGAGGATACTCACCTTTATTCCTCTGAAGTAAAATTCTCTCTTGCTTGGCAACAGAGGAACCACAAATGAATTAGGCTGAAGCTGTCACTGTCGTAAACATACTGTACTGCAGAAGACATTAAAATATAAAAGGCTGATGCATACATGAAGTACTAGCATGAGAATTACATGCTAAAAACAGAATTGGACTTTACTGTATTTTATATAACTTTTTGGGATACTTGTGCTTCTTGAACTGTCCCAAGGAGAGTATAATATTGTGTGTGGAAGTCATTCAAAGAGAATTACTAGTTCATCAGTGAACCAAATATCTGTGTCTTGAAATTGACAGGATTCCTTATGAGGATCCTTTAAACCCGAGTTGCCTTTTAAATGTTTCTTATTTAAAGATTTCTGATTCCCTTCTTAAGCTCAGTGAACAAGGAAACTAGAGATAGTAAATACTTCACAATGTGACATTATTACTTCTAATCTTGCCCAGTGCACATTGAATTTTGATTGGGTTATATGGTCATTCCCTGTATGTTTTGAGCTGAATAGTAGTAAAGTCAAATGCATTAAATTCTTATTCAATTACCTTCTTACAGACAAAAGTAAAACTCGTGAGAGATTCAGAATACACTTTTAAAGCTCAGACAGGACTGTGCCATTATTTTGAGCGCTCAGATTTTGGAGTTTCAATAACAGGATTTGCTGCATATGACTTCAGGTAGCTATTATTCATTCTTTCCTTTTGCTGTACTTTTCCTTCTGTGTTCAGCAGTCATGGAGTAAGGTGGAGTGAATTGTGCATTGACCAGGCAAAGGTTGTGAAGCTGATAGCATAATTCTGTAGCTGTGTGCTGGAGAAGGATTAATGCAGAAAAATCTTTGGGAGTTAAGGGTTGCCACAATGAATCCACTCAACTGCCATCACTAAGCCTGTTCAAATGAAAAAGCTTGTGTCTTGAAACTAGGTCTTCTAAATTGCCTGTAAACTGGAACATAGAGTCAGTTACAGTTTTTAATATATGAACATTACACTGCATTTGTCAGAAACAGTAAATCCTACCAAAAGTAACTGGAATTTATTGAAAAAATTAGGAAGCATTCAGTTACTTCACTATTCACGCATTACATACCTATCCACATCCTCTCCCCTCCATTACTTTAGAAACAGCATTGTCAACTGAACTCTAAAAACTTCAGCTTTTTAGGTTTGTCCATGAAGAAACTTCATTTCTAATTTTTATCAGTACAGTACAGCTACTGAATAAATACAAGTATTATTCTGACTAGGAACTGTGTTACTTCTAGATATAAGTAACTAAAATAAATCATATCTTTGCCAGTCCTTATTTGCCAAATTTAGTTAATGAACATATGCAGTGATGAAAATTTCTTGCTCCAGTATATTAGATAAATAAAGCTGTATGAGGGTGCTAATGATAAATGTCTGATAATGGAAATGTCCTGTGTTTTGATATGTTTGAGACACATACTTCAGTGTGTTATTATGTTAAGAGGTACTTCTGTAGGTTTAAAAAACAGTAGGAAGTTCTAATATAGACTAATGGTTTGTTCAAAGCTGGATTTGATTGAGAAGAGTGATGTACAAAAAGTATGTGGAGCTCTCCATTGCCTGCTGGCTTGATCTAGAAACCTGCTGCTTTTTAATAGCATTATGTGTTTGGATCTACACTTGTACCATAGTTTGTGTGTCCTATATTTGTATCACTGTGTTGTATATTAAGTACATAATTGCTGATGTGTGTTACGGGATATGTAGAACTTGGAGGACAGAGTTTAATTATTTGATTTTTAAACTGTTCCTAACAAGTAGATGATAATCACTCTAATCACTTCAGTGTGCTAACTTAACTTGGTATTTTTACTCACTTCTTTTGCAGTGGTCAAGAAGAGGAAATGATGAGGATGCTTGTCAGTTGGGGCCCTTTGGCAGTGACAGTTGATGCCGTGAGCTGGCAGGATTATCTCGGTGGAATCATACAATATCACTGCTCCAGTGGAAGAGCAAACCATGCTGTTCTTATCACTGGTTTTGACAGAACAGGTGCGTTTCCACCAGCTGAACTTCAGCACAGTAGGTTTCTTTTACTTGAAACTTGACTTTTGGGGGACAAGTGATTAAAACCCAGAACTCAGGTTTGGCGTCACATCAGTTCTGGAAGTTCTGTGAAGATCACGTCATCTTCACATCAGCCAGAAGAAAAACTCTTTTTGTCATTGCTTCTTCAGTTCTGTGGGACTTCATCCTTGTGAAGTCAAGACCATGGCTCTGTTTGTCTTTATTCTAGAAGAGCCCAAATCCAGTCTTCCCATACCAGAATATTAGCTCTGTTATTTATGTGAACAACAGTAGGTTTCACTGGCCTTTATCATCAATCCATCAGAAACTGTGGGTACTGAAATGCTAATTAAATCTGTGGAATGTTAGGAGGCTAAAGCTTCCCAAGTCTCATGTTGTCTCTTGTTCATGAAATGTCTCTTCCAGGTAGCATCCCTTACTGGATTGTACAGAACTCTTGGGGACCGACGTGGGGAATAGATGGCTACGTTCGTGTAAAGATAGGCAGCAATGTCTGTGGTAAGTCTGGCAGAAAGTATGTGGTAAAGGCCATGGGCTGGGATATGTTTCTCAATGGCTATAACAAATTAATATAATGATAATATAATATATATAATAACATTATAAAGATATAATGAGATCCTCAAAGAGGCAGTGAAATCAATGCTATGTGTTAAAGGAGGTTAAATGAGTCCAGATGGAAAATGAATAAAGTGGTTGCTAGTTCAACTGAGCCATGTCGTTGAATGATTGAAAAGCACCATGTAAAGGCAAATCTGTATAACACAAAACAAATAATCTAAGTATTGTTGTCCCTTACCATGCAGAAGTAATGGCATTGTAGAATACCCAGCCATGTGTGATGGTTCTAGGTGGGTGCCATCGCTGTACTCCCTGTAGGCAAAACAGCTGCTGTCCTTATCAGATGGGGTGCCATTATCTCTGGGCTCAGTTTAGCAAACAAATACAGAAAGCAAATCTACCTGGGAATTGTGTTCCCTGCTCTTGTGGCTTTTCTTGAAGGACAGAGATACATCCTTTTAGTGCTAGTTCAACCTCCTGCCCCATTGTTGTTTGCAGTATTTTTTTTCTTTGTGTTTGAGGGATTTCTGTAGAATTAAATACCCAGTTTCTGCTGGATATGGAGATAAGGCAAGTCAGACACCCATTTATCATCAGATTGCTGAACCAAATTGGTGGGGTATTTCCACTAGATAGGAAGAGTTGCATATCTGCTGTAATTTTGTGTGTTAGAGTAACCCCCTGGGTTTCCCTTCCATGTGTTTCACAGCAGCTCTCAGTCATTGCACGAGGTGTTAGATTACCTAAGTCTTCTTCACATTAAGAACAGACAATATTCAGTTTGCCTGCACTTAGTAAAGATCCAAGCAATGTGTCCAATCATAGGTTTCTCATGTTACTGAATCTTTGTTCTTACTGTTGTTGTTGTTATATAAACAGTTTGGAAAGAGAAATTTAGAAGTAGTGATAAAGCAAGTCAATTATAGAGATGGCAGGGAGAACAGAAGTATTATTTTCAAAACCTATTCTTTCAAAAAGCAGGATCTTTCACATTTTCAGTAGTGTACCACGCAAGAACAATCCAGCAAAGGACAGTAGTTGTTCATTTTCCCACAGAGATGTTGTCTTCTGATTTAGAGGTGCTCTGAGACCACCAGGAAATAAAATTTTGAACATAAAAGCAGAGGAAGGAGGAGAGAGGAAGGAGGAGATTAGGTTTCAACTATACACAGTGCCAGGTGAGGAAGAAATAAAAGGGTTGCAGATGATTCCCTGATTTCCTACAGTCATGGCATGGAGGGGAGAGGGCATTACATGAATATGAAGTCTGGGAAGTCTCCAGTATTTATTAAAAGCAAATTTTACTTGACAAATTTTTCCTTTCTAGGTATAGCAGATACAGTTTCAGCAGTATTTGTTTGACATTTCTCTGGGCCTCTACAACTGGTCAAAGACCACAAGTATCTTGAGGACAGACACTGTACATGAAGATGAAATTCAAGACACCAATTTCAAATATAAGAAATGGCTGTAAGGGCAATTCCTGCAACTCCTGGCTGAAGTTTTTTAAAATGGTTTTATTTGGAATTTGTGTTGAATGCCAGATTTCTCATGGAGCAAGAAGACTCAACTGCAGAGTCCACAAATAGAAGTTACAAAGATGGACTGAAACTATGTAAGCTTTATCCAGGTATTGAATACTACTCCACAGAAAAATCTTAAAAGGAAAGAAATTATGACAAATTAGAAGAAATTTGGATCAAAAAATCAATAGTATAAGAGTATATTTGAAATTATTTGAATATAAGAATCATGAGTAACAGTTTAGAAAGAATTACAGAATATATCCAATAGAGTGAGTGTTAAATTTTCCTCCTTAATTGAGTTCAGAGGTGGGACTTGCTGGTAATAAAAAGGGGTTCCAGCTTTGCTGAGCTGTGAAACTGCAGCTGTGGCCCAATGTTATTATAACTCACAATAAAACATGAAATTCTAAAATGTTCTGAATTTTTCACCTGGAATGCTTTACCTGTATCTTCTAAGAAGGCCTACTAAGAAAAGTACTGAACCAATTCTGTAATTTTTGCATTTAATTACTGTACCATGTTTTTAGATTAGCTTTTTATAACCTTTCTATGACCAATGCAATGAGTATTTATAATTGTTTATTGTTAAGTGTTGCTATTTTAGTCCTTTTAATTGTTAGCATTTTAAATTAAAGGAAGATCAAGTATGATGTTTCTTTACTTCAGGTTTTTGCTACTTAATTTATTTGGCTGAAAACTTCAGTTCTAAAAAATGTCAAGTCTTCTGTACTCTGAGTGTTGTGTAGTCTGGCCTTCCCTGAGTGGCTTACAAATCAAACAGCACACTTCCATAACTGGAAAACAAAGTCCCTAGTGGGCATGGATAAGAGTAATGTAGTCATAGAAATATGAAACACAGATGTGCCTCAAGTATTTTTGAGGTGCTACTGCCTGTGGTAGAGAACTTACCAGAAATTCCAGCCTACAGTGCTTGTGTCTTTCCAAAGGAAGCACTTAAAAAAACAAAAGTCAATTTAATGAGATGACACTCTTTTATTGATATTCTATAGCCAAAGTTGCCTTATATTGTATACCAATCTGAATAAAAATCACTTTAAATGCCTGTCATACTCTTGTTTGGAATTTATAGTTTGTTTTGGAAGACTTAACAAAAGATGAGCTTTAATACTGCTTTATTTTAAATGAGTAAGTACTTATATCTGCTATTTTTAACAGTATTTCTACATCAGGGATTTACATTCACATATAAAGAGAAAGCAACACGATTCTTGATGCATTACAAATTCAGGATGGTTTGGTTGCTATAGATTCAGAACTTACTTTTTGAATCTATTTTTTGAAATTTTTAACCCAAAATTCCTTTTGAAATTGCACTAGAGCTCAGAAACAAATAATCTTCTGAAGGTGATGAGACTGATTATATCCTCAACTAGACATAAATTAGTAACAGCCATTAGGCAAACAAGAAAATACAAAAATATGTACAAATAAGTCATGATCATAATAACTGTAGTTTTCTCCTCTAGGTGTAGGCTTTAAGAAACCAACTAAGAGTTAAATTGGTCATGGGTTGAATTGGGGGTATCATTTTACTCTTAACATTGGCTAACTCAATACAGATTTATTTTTTCTACAAGCAATTAATTTCTTCCACAAGGTATTTGTACTATTCACAAAGCTGACATACATAAATACATATTTACACACCCACACTCCTTGTGGGAATGTCTGGGAGCACCACTCAAGGTGAAAGAGTCAGGAAGTTCTTTACAGCAACCAGCCTAGAAAGGCAGGCTAGTCAGAGTCATCACTGCTGAAGTAGGAGCTGTCACAGTATTCTGCTGTGTAAAGGAATTTATGAATGCTTGGGTTCATCTTTGGTATCCAGTGTCTTGGCACTAGAAATGTTGAAAGATTGAACAAATCCACAAACACTTTGTACCTGTCACTGAAAAAGACAATTGGAACAATAATTCCATCAGCATAGAAGGCCATAATTCCTAAATCCTCAGTAATCATTCTGTCTTGTGCAAATAATAAGACTCCTTGCACAAACCCTCCTGCATTTTGCAGAGCAAGAATCCTGTCCTAACTTTCTAGGGTACAGCAGATCAGGCTTGATAGGGATCTGTAGTAACATCTTTCTTCTGAAAATGCTGAGTCCATAGGGTGTGATTTCTAATACAATTTGTCTAGGAACAATAATGCTAACCCAACACTAAGGAAGAGTGGGAGAGCTTTCTAAAAAAAGACATGAACATCTCAAATCCTCAACATCAGCCTAAGCATCTGCTTTCTACTCTACCCTCTGTTCATTGGTTGTGATAGCAGTTGATCACAGCACTACAGGGTGGTTCACAGCTCTTTGAGAACTGACCTCCCAGAAGATCCTCTTTTAAGGAGGTTGTGCAATTAGAGGTCATGCCAGGGAATAAAGAAGCTCAGTTACAAACACAGTAGCTGGGGCTCACTTCCAGCCTGTGCTTGGGTTAGCTGGCAGGCAAACTGAACAATGCAGGGTTAATATTATTGCTATTAACGCCTGGACCCCTCGAGTGAGAATTACAGATGGCACTTTCTGTGAGTGATCAAAAGGAGTTCTTTTTGCCCTAGAAGGCTTGGAATTTATATGTCATAAATAAATGTGCAACAACCAAGGGGAGATGCTAGAGTCCCAGAAGTCAGCATCCCTTTGAGCCATCTGAAATACATCTCCCAGCATTAGAGTATTTATGAACTGCATTATAGAAGGTAACAGGGGAAACACATCATTTCTACCTCACTGTTGAGCGCAAGTAGTGGTAGCCTGATGAGCCTCCAGTGCCAGCCTTGCTGCCAATCATTCTGTGCACCAAACAGACATGGTTATCTAAATGATACAACGGGAGAAAATGGCACATATTCAGTATTTAGATATAACTAACGAGTCACACTTACTAAAGGTCTTTATCTTTAGGGATACAGAGCTACTAGGTCTCCAGCAATGCAGGAGTTAATTCTGCCATTCTTCAGTCAATTAATACAAACTTATTGTTAATTCAGAATGAACACATTAATGATCACACATTACTATGCTCTGTAAATACAGAATTATACATTCACTCATGTATGTCTAGATAGGGAAGAAGGCAGAAAGTTTGTGCATATAAAGACATGACATTAGGACTTTTGGGGATAAAATGAATAATAGATACCTGTCCCTTAAATAAGATAGTGCACTTAAAGCAGGTCATAGAAGTGGTAGCTATGTCTATGTCTCTAATGATCATAGAAGCAGCTCTTTATCTTTCCTCTTGGCTGAAGTACAAACAAAAATGTCATTCCTAAAGCAGGAACTCCAAAGCTCAGTTCTAAGACTGGGTGGAACTCAGAACAATTTATTTGCATCTGTAAGAGGGAGTGTTACAGTCCAAAACGTCAAACTTACATCTCCACTTAGTCATGAGCACATCAAGATCCATAAGGGAGGTAAGAAGCTGAAAGGGAACCTGGAAACGAGGCTCCTCCCTTGGAAAATGAAAGAGGTGACAGTGAGACCTCTCATAAACTGTATTTTTCAAATATTGCATTTCACCAGTGCTTAGTGACTTAAAGTATACTTTTCCTAAACTGGTACTGAAATATCAGTAGTTATTTTAACAAATGCTTCTGTTGTGTAAGTCTCGATCTGCCGCTTTATTTCTGAACTTGGAAAAGGACTCCAGATCTTTCTAGGACAGGCAGAACAAGGCATTTACTAGTTACAATCTGAGAAGCAGCATCTGGTCAAGCAAGGATCAGCTACCCAGAGGGGATGCGGAACCTCGATCCTTGAAGATACCCAGAACTCAGCTGGACGTGACGCTGAGGAGCCTGGTCTGACCTTCGAGCTGTATCTGAGTAATCAGGGTTCCTGTGGAGGGCTGAAATAAATTGCTTCCCACAGCCCATTCCAGCCTGAACCTGCTGCTCTTCTCAACCTTCACCTCTCCTCCTGCCCCAAAGACACATCTTACAACATTACCTGTAGAAGTAGATCATCAAGGCCCCCTTCAGTGCTTTGTAGGACAGCCGTCTCTCTCCTGCAAAACAGAGGTGTCCTTAGTTTGTTGCTCATTCTCCTGCAACTTTAATGCTATAACAAACATTAATAAGTAACATGTATAAAACATACAAAGTGCATATTGACATACAGTAATATAATCTACCTTTACTGAGCAGATGTTCATGGCGTTTTTCATCAAATAATGAAAGTAGTACATCTCTCTGTTTTTGAAATTCAGACAATAAATCATCTTTCTCCTCTGATTCTGCTTTGGCCTTTGGTATTTAAAACAAAGACAAATTTTAGAATTCAACAGGGAAAATTAAGCACTTGTATGATTCATCATGCAACTTTTATTTAAATAAACACTCTGAAATTTGCATCTTAGATGTAAGAACTGTATTTTCAAATACAATATATGAGTCACTGTCCTTTGAAAAGTACAATTACCAAGAATAGGTACAATTAAATAGATTCCAACACAACTCAGATAAATGAATATTTAAACAAACTGGCAATTTATCATATTTTTTTTGTCTAGAGGTCTTAAACAATTTAATAGTAATTTTTTTGAAGTCTGATTTATTTGTTTTCAAGACAAAAAAGATTACATCCTTGCTGAACTGTGGGCAAGAAAACTATAAATAAAAGAGTTTAGATAAGTCATAAACAGATATTCTCAGGAAGTTGATAAATTCTTATTTTTTTCTTTAAAAATAAAAAATGAAATATTATTTAAAGCTGCAGGTCTTACAGTAGTCAGGGATTTTCTGGTGTTTATCTGCCAGTGCAATTCAAATGATCACATAGCAGCAAATTGCCATATACTGTTAAACAGAAATGGGCTGTTAATAGTAATGTTCCATATCCACAGCTCAGGGGCCCAAACCTCATATTTACTCTAGACTGTAGATGCAAGTACTAACTAAAGCTGAAGTTGTAGTTTCAGTAAAATCAACTTCAGCTCTTCCATTGATACTAATCCATCCTTTTTGCAATCCAAATAACCCATGTATCTCATGCTTCAAATTGTCTTAGATGTCAAATTTTAAAAAAATATTCCTATTTCCTGAAGGATTTGCAATTTTTTCTGTTTCGTGCAGACAAAGACTGATAAAGATTAAGTGAAGGGAGTGAGAAACTTTGAGTAAGCCAAAACTTAAATTTATGTCAGAATATAATTTTGCCAGATGTCTTTGCTTATAGGTAGTTCAAAAGTACACTATATACCTGTATCAAGGCAAATTCCTCTTCTAGGCCTTTTAAAACATTCTCTTCAAATTGTCCCCAGAAATCAAATTCTTCTGCATCAAGTCCTGGAGTTCTTTCCAGCCATGCCTTTAATAATAGTAATAGTAGTAGTAGTAGTAGTAGTAGCAGTAATAATAATAATAATAATAATAATAATAATAATAATAATTTCAAACAATAACAATGCAACTGCGTTATCCTAGAATTGCAAGTTACATTTCTGGTTTAGTATCCTGTAGAAGTGCTCATTGCTAAATTCAGCATGACCATGTGGATGATTTACACCTCCATAATGGTGCCACACCAGCCCTCTCAGGTTCCAGATTGCATGGCCAGTGTTGGAAGACAGAAGCTGTCTCATTCTAAGGATATCTTTAAAACAAACTACAGAAAAAGAAATCTTATTACACATATATATAAACAGGATAATAGTAATGATCAATCTCAGAAGGAAGACATAGAGCCATCCATAGTTTTTAACCTCTGATAGCCATCACTAAAGTGGGACTATTTTTAAAGTTTTCCTCCCAAAAGGGCTTATAGTCATGAGAAACAATGCACATGAGACAGTGCATTTACATTATTAGCTCACACTTCCACAATGCAATTTAGCATTTTCAGACAAAAGGGAGATGCTGTGAAAAATCCCTTGGTTTACCAACAACTAACTCCCTTTCATGCCAAACTTGTCAAGACTCCAAAACACAATTGAGAGAGAATTTGCCAACATGCTTGTTTCTCTTAAGGTAGGAGAATTTGCCACTGACACTAATGAAGGACATTCCTGGGAGATGGGGGAAATGAAGCAAGATCCAAGACAGACATTGTTACCTCCACAAGTTGCAGTAGTGTTGGTTCTTGCTCTGATTGAAGCAGTAGTTCATGATCCTGTCCCTTGAAGTTATCACGGTAATGCCTTCTGTTATAAGGGACTCTCAGACTTTGGGGAACACCAATCTTGTTCTCTAGCAAGCGAAACTGCAGGCTCTGAAAACCTGAGGCTGGGCTTAGGTGGTATCTTTGGGAACAGAAGAAAAGAAGATACAAAAAATGCAGGATGTTATTTTACAATGGTGGATTTCTCTTGTTCTCAAAAAAATCCCCCATATTTCACATCTGAAGAATATCAAATAGCTATCTGAGGACCTTTTTATATGACTGCATTTCAGAAAAGGAAAAATACCAAGCAATTTTAATGCAACTGTATTGTACCTATAACATAATCTCATTTTCTCCTTCTATATTGTTTGTGCATACACAGGTAGTACAAACCTAAGTGTATGAATTTGTGCTTTAAAACAGCAGCTTTGTGCATTTGATGTACAGGAGGCAATGCTAGTAAATATCATTTCCTTTCCAAACAGACTAAGGAGCTGCACC
This sequence comes from Cyanistes caeruleus, assembly GCF_971803275.1. Lineage (NCBI taxonomy): Eukaryota > Metazoa > Chordata > Aves > Passeriformes > Paridae > Cyanistes > Cyanistes caeruleus. The sequence goes on from NC_141705.1 coordinate 41,797,278, forward strand.
CCAAAAAGCTGTTCACAGCAATAACGTGCCAATGAATGCATTTTAAATAGTCTTGATATACAGCATAATTCCTATATATTATTACATATAATAGTCCATACATGCAATATATACATGTGCAATATTGCATATTGCCTTATTTTATAGAGTAGAATAATGCTCAGAAAAAATTCCAGTGGGTTTTTTTGGGGGAATCATTAATAGGAATCTTAAGAGTTAATTCATCTGACCATGCCAAAAAACTATTAGCAATAAAAGTAACCTGAAATCCCGCATTGCTAGATAATTGTAATGTGTTTTGAATTTCAAGTACCAGATTTGACAGAGACACATCACTGATTTAATCTTATGTTTCCTTATCAAATGACAGAAAAGATGAAGCAAGTATGGATCAAAATTAGCCCATGGATTTCCCCTGCCGTAGTGTAATGCTAGATTCAAACAAGTGAAGAAAAATTGTGGTTTCCCACTCTTTTTAATAGGGAACATTAAAAGATAGAAGGGAAAGGGTACCAAAATACAGAGGTGGATGGGATTCTGGATGGCACTGAGGTCACAAAGCAGACAGATATGCACAAGTGACACAAGCAGGAGAAGAGCAGGGAAGGCAGCCAGTGGATGAAAGTGTAACACATGGTGGTGTGGTGGAAGGACATAGATGTAGTGAAGGAAGAGAAAGAAATGCCATGGGAGAGGTGAGACAAACCAAAGGACCCCAGAGAAAACCTGTGCAGAAAGCAGAAGAGGTACTCACCATCCAGCCCAGCAATACATTGAGCTGCTACTGGACAGCAGAAGTTATTGGGGGAAAAGGGCAAGGGACAGCAATGCTTACTTCAGCCCCTTAAAGCCTCCAGCACTGCACACCCAAGGCAACACCCTGCAAACCAGGACAGCTGAAATACCCATTTGATAATCTAGAGAGAGTGCATTGTCTCTCCCCTAACCACTTCTATGATTTGCCATAGAACAGGGCTTCAATCTGCAGGGCCAGGTTTCAGCTAAATTGCTAAGAGAACCATGAGCTATTTCTGCTGTTTCAGCTGTTTTAACTTTTGACCCTGAGACCAGTCAGCAGCACCCTACACAAAAGTGTCAACAATTCACTTGTCCTTCTTCACAGAACATGCTGGACTCACAGTCAGGGTCAATTTCATAACTGACCCTTGCACTTTAATGTCATGTTTGCCTCTCCAAGGTGAGCTCTCAGCTTGCTGACAGACACCAGCACACATGCAAAATTCAGTCAGTTCTAAGGATGGGAATTACCAGCTCATGGATTGCTGAAGAGGAATACAAAGTCTTTACCTGAAATCAAAGAAGTCCAATGCAGTCATAGTTTCCAAAACTGAGAACTGTTCCACAAGTAATTTCAGAATCAGTGAAATTCTGTTCATTCGAGTAATAACCTTCAGCATGTTCCTCTCATCTCTTACCTGTAGAAAAAGTAAAGATCATAACCAGAATGGTGTTTTCTCTAGATCTTACCTAGTTATATCATGCCTTTTCACTGCTGTATATCACTTTAGTTCCCAAGTCCTTCCCATGTGAAATCCATAGAGGTAGAATCTCATATGCAATAGAGCACTCTGATTTTAACTTAAACCTGAAACTCTAATTTTCAAAGATAGAAATCTGTTTTTTTCTGACCAATGTTACATTACAGGTAGGTCTATCATACAGGGTTTTTTTCTTTTCTATTTTTTTGACTAAAATAGAAGTCAAATAAATTAAATTCTACAGCAAAATAATTTATAATTTCCAATAATTACAATATAATTATAACTTAATATTATATAATATGAAAATTATATATTTTCCATACTGATTATTTCTAGAATAATTTCTATTATTGTGCTATTCTACAAGCCAAAGTTATGGAAATTACTTAAAAGCTGAGAAGGTAAATAATCTAACAGCTACATCAGGAGAGCAAATCTAAAACATGTTCATCAGAAATGTGCATTAGCAAGCAGAGAAGAAAAGAGTACATCTGGTGGGAAATAGAAAATATTAAATGGAGAATAGAAAAGTTGGTTGGGTTTTTTTTGCTAAATTAAACTCTTTGCCTGCAGAAGAGTCTGCTAAAATTCCTTTCAGTCTCAATGGGATTAAACTTCTCTCTAAAATCTGGGCAAGCAACCAGGAAATATCAAACTACAAAAAATGGCAGATGATAATCATTTCCCTAAATTCTTGGCTCTGTACTTGACCTTAATATTGACATTTCAAATTCTGATTACAGGTAAGACTTAATTTTTTACCAAAAAAATGTAAAAAAAATTAAAATATTCTTCTTAAGAACTTATTGTGGTCAGTTATAATTTGATAAAATATTAAACTAAAAAGCCAATGAAATTAGGAATATAGTGGACAACACAGAACATTTTCACTGGACCTTATGAGAAGAAGGTTTCTTCTTTCAATTTGGTCTCATTTCAAATTTTCTTAATAGACATATGCTAATGATGTACTCAAGGTATTTCTCAAACTGCATGCAGTCAGATTTTAGTAACAATTCAAGAGTTTTCCATTCTTACCTACTGTTATAACATAATGAATGTGAAGAGTTGCTTATATTTGTAATTTTCAGAAATTCTCACACAGTATTTCACTGCTTTGGATTCTTGCTTCTCTGTTGGATTTACTATTACACAATCACAAAAGTGAGTTCTCACAGCAGAAATTGGATGGAAGAAGATAGTATATCAACTTCAGAAGCTGAACAAAGGCAGAAATTACTTTTCAACATAAAAATACCTCTGCTTTTCAGTTTTGTCTCTGAGCCTGCTTTTCTGCAGTAGAATATTTCCAGCCTAAGTTTCTGTAGTTACCCAGCACTAGCAGGAGAGTATTAGCACCTTTTGGCCAACAGAATTGGCCTTGGAAGGTGATCTACACAAAAAGCATACTTCAGGAGGAAATAAGATTTGGCTGATCAAAAATCTGTACTATCAGGACATAAGAGCCACTCAGCCAAATTTTATTTGGTTTTTGATGCTGTTTCTAAAAAGAGCACATGTTGCTTTAGTAAACCCAAGTATATCAGACTAAGAGGCAGGAAGCAAGATAAAATCAGGGCTGAATTTTCCCAAAATTAGTAGTTGTCCTTAACTTACGTGACCATTTTGAAAGATCACTCGCACAGAGTCCATTTCCCACAAAATCTGCTTAAACCAAAGTTCATATGCTACAAAAAGAAAGAAACTGTTAGCATCAACTTCAAGGTTACTTTGTTCTTCTTAGCACCAAGAAAGAAAAATTCTTACATGTTTGTTTGAAATGCATGGCCTACACTGACGCTGCCAGTGCACAAGAAGGTGCTGACATGTACACTTATTACCTGTTACAGTATTCTGTCCTTTACCTAAAGTGTTAGCCAAAATATTCTAGAATCGAGAACACTGACAGAGTATTTTAAAATAGGTTTTGCACATCAGATATTTGATCTACAGATTGTTCATTACAAAAAGAGGAAAGAGAAAATCCAGACCTGATACTTCAATAACATGTAACTCCACACCTGCTTACACTCTACGTGTTTTCTGTCAATAATATAAAATATCATCAGGCCAGGGCCTGAAAAACAGGCAGATATGGACATTGGGGAGTGCCTAACTGGTGAGCTGATTGGTAAAAGGATTCTAAATGGTTTAAACTGAAGTTTCAGAGGAGGCACAAGGCAACACACAAAATTTGCCAAAATAACCTGCATGGCAGCCTGTTGCTTGGACAACACCAACATTTTCACCACCTTAATTTCTCTAGGAATAGAACCATCCCTATCTTGCTTTACCAAATCCAAAGATTATACTTATGGTTTCACAAGCATAGTGTTGATTATTGGCTTACAATTTATAAGAATTGTATTTATATACATATTTATATAAATATATAAATATTTATATAATATTAATAATTCTTAACTATATATATTTTATATATATATATAAATATATATATATATTTAAGAATATATGCACATATAAAAAACAGATAAAAGACAGAGCTATTGCTGTGCTAGTGTCTAAAATGAAAACAAATAGTGTACTGCATGTGTCAGCACCAAATAACTCCCTGTGGCAAAAATGTTGGTCAACCACCACTGCACTCCTCCACTTACCTTGATGTGTCACAATGAAAAGATGCTCATCGTGGATTTTTTTCCCTTTCTTCTCACTCTCAAGTTCTTGAGCATTCAATATTTTGTTCAGCTTAAAAATAAAGGTAAGAACTCTTCTGTAACTCAATTCTATTAGTAATGGCAGTCTTACTGTGTACAGCTAATTTTTAAGAAGAATATTTTTTTAAAATGCACATACAAACCTCACACCCCAGGTTATATGAGAAGTTTGACTCATTTGTCTCAGGTATGACTTTTACTTTTTAATTAGAAAAAATCTTGCCTCAAATAGAACATTTACTTACCTCAAGTAATAAAGTTTTGAAAATAAGTTTAAGGGTAATTTCAATTATATATATGCCTATATATAGTAAAAAAAAAAAAATAGAGAAAACACAATATCCAGCCTGTTGTCCAGATTTTAGGAACTATTTCTATTTGTTTTATATTTTACTATCTCTTTATACCATTGTGTCACATGAAAACAGAGTTCCTATAGTAAAATTCCGAGTAATCTTCTGAGTAATCAAACAACATCAGCATAAGAGCTCTGATTTGAGGCAGTAATAATAATTTCAGTTCTGAAATGAATAAATTATTTTCCTATTCAAATTTACAATCTAATAATAGCTGTTTTCAAATAAATCCTTGCAAGATTCCTAACAGTAGATCAACAAATCAGTTCACAAGCATAGAGTAATTCACCTCACTTTGGTTCATGCTGTCAAAAAAAAAAAATCTAATTCTTTTATTACATATGGCATTTTTTTTACTTATTTCTTAATTACTTCTAGTTTTTTGCAGTTTTAGTTGTTTTATATGTTCCCCCCAGTCATCATCCTACCCCCTAAATTTCTGAAATATATTTTTCCAGCCAAGTATTCTGGACTTTCAAGGACATTGTACAGAGCCTTCTGGCATGCAGAAATTGCTGAGTGATTATTATCAAATAATTGGCCAAAGAAAGCTTTTTGTGGTGAGTCACTTTACAGTTTAGGCTTACCAACATGGATAATTCCCTACCAACCCCCCTAAAATATCTGTCTTCCTTGCAGTTTGAGAAGCCTTTCCACAGTCCACCCTGAGGTGCCAGGTGAGACGGGCACCTGTGCCTGTATCACCTGGAGACCTGTCTTAGTAGGTCTGCAGGGAGAAGTGTCACTCCCAGGTCACTCAAGCTGAAAGATCAACCAGGACAGCAAACATGGAATCCTTAAACTTACTTGTAGGTATTCTCCATAGATAAGCCCACCTTTGCTGGCTTTATTTATTCCTTCTTGAGATTTGTCATCATTGTCATCTTCCAAAGACAGCTTGTTAAAATTAAATCTAAGAAGAAAATAAAGTAAATATATAAAGTATTTAATTAAAGAATTATTAATATACCTGCCTTTTTACTAATAGATGCATCTACAATTCAAACAGTGTTTTATGTTGATAAACAGAACCAGTAAAGCAGGCTTTTGATAAAAACTGAAATTCCTCTTGTCACAGTAGCAGCTGGTAGCATCACATTTAGTTCATCCAATAACAAGTACTCAGATGAGCCCTTGTATGATCTCTTTTATTTAGCAATAGCTACAGCTGTCTATTTGTTGATAGCAAGTAAATCCTCTCTGAGATTTCATATTTTGCACTAACACTTTATCATTTAATTGAATTTATAAAGCAAAACACAGAGAAGAAAGACTCACAGGTAATTCTTCCCCGCAAAGGGGCACTGGCTCATGATTTCCAGATCCAAACTCGCTGAGCTGCACACTGGGGAAAATACCCTGTTAGTGTTCCCAAACCTGCTGCAGCTCCCTTATATGTAGCCTTATCTCACTGCCAAGGCCAGCCCCCAAATTCCCCTCCTTAGCCCTCAGCCCATCCCCACTATTCAATAATTTCAGAAACTATCACAGCACAAAGGTCAGGAAGTTCATGTGTTGCTGGCTCTCCAGGACTGTGTTTTTCTCTGCCAGTTAAAAAATGAACGGATGACAAGCTTTTTTTTTTTTTTTGTCTTATGGCACAAACTTTTTGTGGTTTTCACTAAAAGGTTTCCACCACTTGTTTCTTTGGATGGAGGTGTAAGGTGTAGTGTGTAAGGTGTAAGTCAATGAGAGGTCCATGTGTGATAAAAAGGCAATATTAATAAATGCAGGAATTGTTACAGTAGGTTTTTAACCTGAAGCCTTTTTTATCAGGATACTATTAAGTCTAAAAAATCAGACACATGGAAAGAGAGAAGGGGGGCAGGGGGGGAAGTGGAAAAACACGTTTTTATGGCAGACTAAATAGTGCTTATTCAAAGAGATTTCAAGTAATATATATAATTTCAAAAAATGTACACAGATTAAGTAAAGAACTAAAAGCATCATGAACCTCTCATGCTGGTTTTCCGAGTATTTAATTCAGAATAATTTCTTAATTTTATCTCTTTGCACAAAAGTTTCACTCTCATTTATTGACAAATGTTACTCAATTCTATCTGGTCATCAGCTTAACACACAATGAAGTAACATGTAACTAGCATACACTTCTTTTCTGCCTGCCAGCCCTTTCTGAAAAAAAAGTTAATGCTCAGTTTCACTGCAAACAAAACTACAGGACCTTTGTGACCCTGGATCATTTGCTCTCTGCAAGACTTTTTCTGCTTAGTGGTGTCTGTGTGCTGGTTTCAGCTGTTCCAGTCACTTAAGAGTAGTTTGCACATAAAAAAATGCAGATGTAGGATGTGGGTGATAGGATGGATAGCCTGTTCAGCCAGATGTCATTTGTCAGGCTTTACACAAATCACCTTAAAATTCAGTTGAGCCACAAGAAATGCAGGACTTCACTGAAGGAAACCACCAAGCAAGGTCAAGGAAGATCTTCCTTCATGATGTAAAACCTGACTGAAGAAAATAATCCTCTCCTCTCACACACACCTACACATGTGCTCAGCGATGCAGGCAACTAGAGATGAAAGTGAAGACATCTGAAATTAAATGTTGAAAGCCCCTTTTCACATATTTGCACTCAAACAGTTTGATTTACAAATGTGGAAATCTTGCACATCCACAGATCTCAAAAGAAAAGGAAGGTTTATCTTGTCATTCCTGTATATCTTCACCTGAAACATCCAGACTGAGCCTGCATAATGAAATCAAGCTGTTATCTTGTCTCATGACACAAGGAAAGAATGTGAAAGTAGTAAAAATAAGGACAGTTGAAAGATATTGAACGTTTAACCTCACAAAATATGTTAATGTGTGTTTTCTTGTGCAGTTTTATTTTCTTCTGTAGAATACAGAGAACAATAAACTTCCAGTGCAATGATCTCAGACTGGCAACCTTTACATTGCCTACCCAGTGGGCAAAGGACTTTGAAGTATCAGAGCCCTTTTACACTGTGTACCTAACAAAACATTAACTCCCTATTTGGGAAGTAATAGTACCATTAATTCACTCAGGGTTAGCAAACTCACTTGAAATCTAGCTGGGGATACTGTCTAAGCAACAACTATACAAACTCCCCTTCTGATTCAGCAACAGACAGGCCTCAGTCAAACAAATAAATCAGCCAGACAAGGGCAATTTAGAAAGTTTTTTCCAGTGTTTTCAGCATTTCAAACTTCTCATTTAAGGACCTCAGAGCTGATTGGTCCCAAAGCTATAAACTGACCAATTCCTGAAAAACTGGGTAATATTATGGGTAATATTTGCATTCATTTCAGATGAATATTTGCATTCATTTATGAAAATTTAATTTCACACTAGCTGAATTCAGCTCTCTAACCATTGCAACTACAATGGACCTCAAAGCCTCCAAGATCAATGGAAAAAGATGTCTCAAGGACCTGAAAACCCCTGAAATAAAACAGACCATTCTTTCCTCTTACTGGCTACCTTCATCTGATCTCAGTAAGGCTTCAAAGTGTGTAATGAACTTGGTAGTAAAATAATTTGAGTGCCTTGTATGACCTGATTCTGAAACTGTCTGTTGGCAGTGTAGGAGACAGCACAACTCACAAGAGCCCTCTGGTTTGGATCAGCCCAGAGCCTTGAACTCTGGCATGGCTGCAGACACCCTTTGACATAAATGTACTTCTGCCATGCTGCTCAAATTTGGGGCTGATTTTTATTTGAGTGTCCTTTATATCCTGACAGAGATTTACAGCCACTTTGTCATCTCTCCCTACTAGCATAATCATAAACAAATCTTGATGAAAAAAGCTCTCCAATGTGAATGTATCTGAAAGCAAAACATGACCTTAATTTTAAATGATGGTATTGTTTTTTTCACAAAATGTACCTTCATTTCCCTTTTTCATGTTGAACACTTAGAACCACAAAGATCTAACCACACACATAACTTGCTGTTCGTGCTGCAGGTGACTGAGCAAGGCTGTGAAAACCAAGAGTGCCTTTGAGCTTTTATTTAGTTATTTATTTACTTTTAATGCATGAAAGTCAAATAAAAAGCCTTCTTTTCATCACAAAGGACCCTAACCTTCAGCAGACAGTGAGAATGTTCTGTTTTGTGACTGGGCTGAATACAAGACAAACAGTTACATACAGCAGGGGAAAAAAAATAGCCAACCAAAACCCACAGCTTCCTAGAACTGCCCTTTGTGGCCTTCAAATGAACTGTCATGACCTTCATGACCAAGCATGGGAATTGTTAAGCACCCTTCTTAATTCACCCTTGCCTCCTCCACATTTACCTCCCCTTCCCCAGGTGGATGTAGGGTGGCTGGACTGGCAGCAATGGGGTTACAGAGCAGACTGAACTTACCTGGACTGAGAAAAGTGATTGATAAGGGCAAAAAGGGAGCCTCTCTCCAGCCTGGCCAAGGGAGGTTCAGTGTAAGGCAGAGGTGGCCTGCAGCATGATCTATGGATACAGAAACAAGAGTTTGCATGTTCTCACTGTGGGGCTCTCTGTCTGAAACATTATAGTCTGGTGAGGACAAGTAAGTAAGAAAGACCTTCTATGTACTGTCATGAATCAAAACAATGTATGAATTGTAAGCGGCCAGTTCACCCAAGCCAAATCTCAAGATTTCCTACATGAAATCACTTATGGAGAGGAAAAAGTACACACACAGGTGGTTTGGACAGTGTCACCCATTCTACTGCTCAAACTGTCATTCTGATTACAAAATCATCACAAATCAATTTGTTTGTCTAACGTTTGCTAACTTGAAGAAAGAGCTCAGAGAACTTCTGACTGCAAACAAATGACGCTTGAAGCTTCCCAACACTCGTCCAACAATTGCAGACTAGGAGCTACACAGCACACATGGCTACCTATGTGACAATGCCTGCAGTGAGTCAAAGATCCAACTAGGTCATGCCATGCTGAAAACTTTCAAAGAGAAAGTAAAAGATTTCTTGGGAAGAGCTATTAGAACAAAAGAAGCAAACATTAAAAAACAAAACAAAGCCCCATCAGCAGAAAAAAACCCTCCAAAACAAACAAACAAATAAACACCAACAAACTTTAAAAAGCAAGCTTACAAGCAAGCTGACAGTGCAATAATTTCCCCAGAATATTCATGTAAGTTTCCCATTTTGATAGCCCAGGACTTCCTAAGTGTCCTTGCATTTAATGACCTTTTTGTGGATTCTGCGATTCCACAGCCCAAAGCAATGAGTTCCATAACTGAAATACATATCATGTGAAGGAGCATTTCCTTGTGCAAGTTTCAAACTGCCTGCCAAATAATCAAGTAATTTTCACTTCTGTTTGGTACTAATTCATGGCTAATGAGAAAGAGGTGCACTATACCTTTGTAGTCCCAGTCACCCTGTTCTGCATTTGTCCAGATTCTGCTGTGACCTTTGTGAGAGGAAGTACCAAAAAGGAAAATATCTTTTCTACCTATAGATGTTGCATTTTTAATCTCATAAAATTATAGTGATGAAATGATTTTGATAACAAACACACAACTATAACAGGGAAATACTGTACAGCAGCTACTGTTTTAGCTGACAAAGTGCAACTCAAATTGTAGAGGTGAAGTCCCCAGTGTCCTAAGCCAGAACCTCACTGTGCTGGCTATTCTGCCAGCACTGAACAAAAATTACTTCCAGTTTAATAACATAACAAGAGATAACTGAATAAAGACACATAAAAGGATGGTGAAGTGCAGAAGATAAACTTGGAACCAAAATGTGTCCTCTGCTGAAGTGAGTGTTTTGTGATTTTCCAAACTGGACTTGCTATCTAACTTGAAATTAACAGTTGGTTTTAAGAAAACTAAAATTTGGTGACTGCAGGCTAAAACAAACAAGCTTAAAGTTGATGCAATATTAATAATCCAATCAGACATTTGTACCTGGGGGAGGAACAGAGCTCAAGGTCTTGCAAACTACAAACAAAGAGATGAGATAGTGCTGGAAAGATTACTTTTTTTCTTTTTAAATACTGCATTTCTTCAAATTCTTAAACACAAAGAACTGTGTCATCACTTCCCAGCATACTTTTCATTTCCATTTATGTTTCATACATCCCAGCACAACCTTCCCCCCACTGTCTCTCACTTGTGGCTCAGCAGAATGCAGCAGTATTTCTTTCACGTGCTGACAATTTTTGACTGATAATTATTCCCCAAGTATGGAGAAAATGTTTTTCACTTCTGTTGCCCAAAACCCTTGCTTTCATCAATGTAAAAGGATCAATGCCAGGCAGAACTGTAAACTTAGGAGAAACAACATATCTTGAACACATTCCACAGTGTTGTCCCATGACAAACATATCCTCCATTAATGCCTTGCAGCCACACATTTCAGGGTGCAATTCTTTAGTAAAGGCTGTTTTTCCCCTCCTGAACATGACAATCCTGGTTACCTGTCAGGTCCAGTGAAGCACAAACCTGGAACCAAAAGCTACTCGCACACCTCCACGTGGCTCAGTCCGTGCTGCTGTTTACTCCACAGTACAGCTGTCTGGCAAGTGCAAAGGGCTGGTTTAGGACAAACATTGATAAAAATTAGCTCATCTCATCCTATTCAACATTATCATTAACAGCTGGGGTGATGGAATAGGTTGTGCACTTAAACTGACAAATGAGAGCAGCCTGGAAAGTCTAATAGCATGCCAGCAGGTAGGAGCTAGAATTCAAAATTGCCTTAATGCAAATTAATTAATACTTTAAAATTAATAATGTGTAGCTTCTGTGATGCAAAGGCCAGTAGTTTTGAACTTCAGCTGTGATAACCAAACTTGCAAATAAGAAATTCTTTAGAGAAAATCTTACAGTGGAATTTTTAAATAGCAGCATTCTACATGGCACGGAATCCCTCACTTCTATCCAGCATCAGAAAGATTGTATCAGTTGTATTATGTCCTGGGCACCATTCTTCAAAACAGATGAAGACAATATGGAAAGGGTTCAGAAGAGGACAGCAAGAACAATGAATGCTTGATGTAGAAAATAAGGCCCCTTAAGAAAGTTGGAAAGAATTGACCTGTATAACTAAGAGAAGATTGTGGGTGGAAAAGTGAGAAATACCTTCCTTTCAAAAGGAAGAGCAATAAGCAACTTCCAATACAACACAGGATGGGAAAAGGAGTAACCAGTTTAAATTATGTCAGGATAACACAGACATAAGGAAACAAAAAAAAAAAACCCAGAAATTCTAGTAAAAAACAATGATGGGAGCTCATAATTTCTCCAGTCATAGCTGATTCCTCATCAATGTAGAGAGAGACTCAATGAGTCCTCAAATTTTCCTTGATCACCTCCTGCTGCAGCCACTTCTGTCCCCCATTGTTGAATCTACTTTCAGTCCATGCTCAAACAAAGGAGCAAGACAGATGCTTGCATATAAAGTTACTTACCAGTATTCCATGAAATGGCAATGACAATACATTATAACAATCCAGGTGGTCATCACTTCATGTTTTTTTCCTCTGTTTTGCTTTTTTTGCTAATATTTTTGTATGAATTGAGCAAAAGTATTTGTAGTCTGCAATATTAGCAAATACATTACCTCTGTCTTAAAAGTAGATAATATTTGATATGCTTCTATTAAAAGAGAGAGCTAAGCAAAACATCAGAAGCATTAATGTCAAGAAAGCACTTATAGAGGGTCATAAAATGTAACAGGCATTGGAAATAAACACTTTTAGCACATTCTAAAAAATACGGTATTGTCCAATGAAAGCTAAATATACACCAAATACATACTTGTGTATGCATGTATTTTATCTCAGCAACTGATAAGAATTCTCAGAAGACATTTTGCTGCAACTAGGCTATAAAGAATTAACTTTATCAGAAACACGTAATCTATTTGTCTCAGGAAATAGCTATGTAATTACGCTGGCTGCAGCATTATTTTTTAATTTAGCACCATAAGAACTGAACAGCACTGAAGACTGACCTCAAATAATAATTTGAGTGAAAAATTTGCATTATGTGTGAACACAATAAATGGTGACCACCTCTGTCAACAGGTGGTTTTCCTAACCTTTACTGCATTAAGTATTAGAGAATGTGTGGTTTAAATAACCAGATAAATATACTCAGAGTGAGTGGACAGAGAAAGCTCCCTGAGACCAGTTTACAACCTGGAACCTGTTTGTCCAAGCCATTTGGGAAGGATCAACAAACATAAGATGGTTGGTCTTTACCCCTTAGTGCTTGCTTAAGAATTAATATAAAACAACAATAAAAGAAAGAAATTTTTCAAAATCAATTTGTTATGTAAAACACAAGGGGACAACATAAGCCTTGTTCATTTAAAGTATTGCATAAGCATAACAACTCTTTGTAAGGCAGCAACACAATCTAACAAACCAAAAAAATAAGTTGAATCATTTGTGGTATAGAGAGCCAAGTAACTTACAGTTTGTACTTCTGAATTCTATGTACATGAAAATATATAAAGATTGACATAATTTGTTTTATGAACTCAAGCAGCTTGGGCAAGAGGTGTTGTCTGGGCTCTGTGAATTACAGTGGTTTGCATTAATAGGAGTCAATGGATCTGCAGCGCTCGGAAACTGCTCAGCGGGGCATCACTTGGGCTCGCGTTACAAACAGAGCTTAAAAACTGCTCATCACAAGTGCTGTGCAAAGCTTGCCCCAGCAGAGTCCCACCAGTGAGGCAACAGTGACAAATCTGGGAATTCCAAAAAAGTACAGAATCTTGTCAGCTAGGAATAATTAAATGGAGTTCAGTGCTTTTCCTTGTTGCCAGAAAATACACAGCCAGAAAATAGCAACCAACCAGTGAGGCACCAAGGAGTCAAGCTGATACACCTGGTAACCCAAGAACTCTGTAGGTAACCAACAGGACAATTACTAACAGAGGGAAAGAAACAAAGAGATCAGAAAGAGAATGTGAAGGAGATTTTTTTCTTATTTTTTCCTAAAGCATTAATCAAGTACATCTCAGGTTTGAATCTTCTAGTATTTTTATTCACTTTTATTAGATGTTCAGTTCTTGAAATAAACTTAAAATAAAAAAGCAGCCTCTGCACTTTTCTGTAAGGCCTTGATGGAATGACTGACCCTGCATGTATATTCATCCTTGCCTACAGGGTTAGTTCTTAGGAATAATAGCTCATTTTTGCTGAAATGTCCACAAGAACGTGAAATCTGGAGCTTGCTATGAAGACAGCTATTCAAAGTGTGGATGAACTGCATCCTGTTCCTGGGGGGAACCTGGTGAGAGACATTTACTACCCTCCAGACCAGGAAGGGGCTCCTTATTTGCTTCAAGAGAAGCTATTCAGTTCTGAATAGCACAGTATATTAGCAAAGATAATTGGCCTTTCTAAAACAAAAGGAAAATATATGAAATAAATTTCTAAGGTAATGCAATACACAAGTGCACTTGTATTACTATTAGCATAATAAGTAATGGAAATGTATATAAATGTGTACATCTGATCCTGCAATCAAAATTATCTTCTCCTTCACATTGCAGACTGTGTTAATAAAAGGCAAAACATAGCAACCCTGGCAGGTAAATTACCCAGTCCCATGTGTTGTCGAGAATCACCTCCCATTTAGTGTTCTATAAAAGCCATTACCTAGCAGTGGTCACAGTGGTAAGGCAGCTTGTTATCCATGCCTTCCTCACTGAAATAAGCACGGCCTCATGGACCAGCTCAGGAGAGTCATCCAATCAGATGCCAAAGGTACGTGACTAGGCATATTAGAGTACTTAAACAAGAGCTTTTCTCTTTGTCATCTTGCCCAAAAGTAGCAATAATGTACCTTCTCAAAATACAATAAAGAGGGGAGAGCTCAAAAAAGCTTCTAGAAAAAAATTGGTATGCTTAAGAAATTTTAAAAGACTTTAGCTTTTGGTCCTCTGTGTATTTAGAAAAAAGCTAATACAGTTTTTACTAGGCAATTGTTAAATAGCATTTTCTAAAGAAATCTGGAAGTAGGGTAAGGATTCTTTAAGGCATTCAGATAGTAGTGCTAAGGAAAGCAGTATTATTAGATAATCCTACACATTAAAAGCAAAACTGTTAATTTTTTCCTCAGGTGAAACATAATTTCTACTTACTACTATTTACTGTACTAGCTATGCACAAGAGCTGCTATACTACTTAGTTATATGTTTGCTTAGATTCAAAGTTACACCTCTGCTGATTAAGGTAGGTAGTGTTTTATGATGGCACTGGACTTTTATGATGGATATTGTCATGCCTAGCACATCGCTTAGAGGAGAAATAAACACTCACAGCACTATCCTTGGAGAAAATGTTCTGACTTGCCTGTGATCTCTTGTTGGAGTCCACAGACAGCAGATGCAGACATGTTAGGAATGTACTTCTCCCTCTGCTCTTTTTTTTCTTTTTCTGCCCACATGCTAGTGAGAAAGAAGCCTACAGCAAAACCAGAAATCTTCTCCATTGCAGCACAATGCACAAAACTACACATGGCTGAACAGACTTGCAGTGGGCTCCAGTAGCCACTAGAGCCAGGAGAGAAACTTCTGAACGGTTTTATAGCATAAAACTGTCTGATGATAAAATGAGGTCATAGTAAATTACATAACATTGATCAAAGGTCTCACACAGCCCTTAAGAGAACAACATAAATTAAATTCTTTCCCTTCAGAAACATTTTGAAATCCAGAACCATCTGGGATTTCATTATCACAGTCCAGAGACTGTGGACCAAAGAAACACCCCCGAGTACTGATGTGGTCACAATGTGGCTCATGTGGCTCTGGCAGATGACTCTTACATCCCTTTGTTCCTTTGCCCAGCTGTAACAGCCTCGAGTGAGTCAATCATAAAAAGGCTATATTCCCTTCCTACCACACATGCAAACTATTAAACCTAATTTTTGGTTAAAAACAGAAGAAGGGAAGCATTTAATTGCTATTAAACAGCAATACTTATAAGTAAGTATTAAGTTTAAGCAATACTTAAATAATACATTTTTAGATATTAATAACTGTCTCACAAACTTGATTGATTTACTGTTCTTATGGACTTAATGCCAAAATAAAGGAGTGCATAGCAATCCATAAAGGAAGCACTTTGCAAAAAGAGTGATCCAGTTATGACCAGTACAAAAAAGGTCTCATGAAATTTCCCTTATTTGGGTATTTTGGGAGAGAAAATGATGTTTAAATCCATGTCCAAAAGATTATTCAACATTAAGCATAAGGAAGTTGATGCAGTTCCAGGTATTAATTACTTTCATTATTGTTATAGCCCTTAGAGTTTAAAGTTGTTTGTTTTGGTTTATTTTAACATCAGTTTATAGAAAACATGGCACAAATGAAAACTAAACCCATCCCATTTCAAAGTTATGGAATCAGACAAGTATGAACCTATAAAAATGAGTTAAACGATTAGATATTCTTTTTAACCTGCAACCTTCCAAGTCTTATCCTGAAAATTTTAATAGTGAAAGAGTGAAATTCCCTTTCATATCATTCTGTATCATTAATTTTTAACCTTATTTGACAGAGCATGTGTGAAGGACCAGTCCTTTATTGGGTTGTTACTGTAAAAACAAGATATTTAACTTTTCATGTAGGCTCACAGCAACCTATGGTTTTAGATCCCTGATCTATGTCAAAATTCAAACTTTCCCCCAGAAGTGGAACTACTCTTTTAAATTTAAGTGCTTAAACATTTTTGGACTTGAAATACTTCAAGACATTGTCTGTACTCAGGGCAGCACTGAGCTCATCTCTTAGCACACAACTCTTCCATCCTCAGAAGCAAGTTCTTTACTTAAAGAGAGAATTTACAATTAAAGGGAAAGTTTACATCTGCTTTTGATTATCAGAATTATATGGATTCCTTTTTTAAGTGATGGTTAAATGCTACTTTTTTTTCTTTTAATTTTAACTTTGTTCCATGTCCAGGAATACTGGAAAAGATACGATTGTGTTTAATAAAGAAACTGCTGCCAGATTTGGAAGACAGAAGGAAATATCATGAGGAGTTTGCCTCATCCACGTCATTTCATGGCGTGCATAACATCATCCACAGGCAGAGCAAGGCTCGCAGAGCGCTGTGGCTGCTGATAATCGCAGGCTGCCTTGCCATTGTTATTTGGCAGATCTGCAGCCGCTTCATCTACTACTTCAGCTGGCCAACCACAACTACAGTGGTGGTTCAGTACGTGGAAAACATCAAATTCCCTGCTGTGACCTTCTGCAACTTGAACAGGTAAAAATTAGGTTTGCTGTTTGCTCTTGCATCACAACCATCTTTATCTGAAAGCAGTCAGGTCCCACAGCTTGTTTGGACAAATCACATAAACCAAGGAAAATATGGCTATGGGAGGGGCATGTCTTCCATACCACCACATGATATTCTTAAATGAAGATGAAAATATGAGAATCAAGAATGGGAGGCTGATTTTATAGTCTTCCCCTTCCTTCAGATGACATGATTTTTAAGTTTCACAACCAAAGTTGGAATAGGAAAACTCATCTGGTGTTAGTGTTCTATGTACGGAGTGTTGTTTTTCAGTGTAACTAATGGACAACCATCAGCCACATCCAAGTTAAAAATAAAAGACAAGATTAGCAAGTGATTTTAAATATAAATCTCATGCAAAGGTAAAAGTCCTAGGTAAAACAGATACTCTTTTTTCAGAGGCGCTCAGCCTTTACAACTCCAGCTGATGTCTGGGGTTTTTGCAGGAGGAAAGCATTTGGGTTGCTTGGAAATCATGTATCTAAGCAAGCATTGCACTAGAGATTTCTACATTTGAAGACAGTGGCCAACATTCAGTGCAGCCACCTCAAAAATAATTTAATAAAATTGAGGCCTGATTTTTAGAGTGAATACATAAATTAGGAACAGTTTTAGAAACACAGAAAGTTTATCCACATTTTTTCCCCTCAAAAAATAGTAAGTTTTCTTCTTTTCTACCTTTTCCTGGCAGAATCTGCCAGAAGTCCAAGCCTCAAAGACCTGGAGTCGTTCTGCCTTACCATGCCACCTTCCCATTACCTGCATAAAGCTTCCCTGCATTATCCCACACAATGTGCACTGCAGGCAGAAGTCCCTCTGGTTGCAGGGAGCCGGCTGTTATAAACGTGTCTCGCTTCTTATAATGATAGCAGCAGCACACTGTAGGCAGTCAGCTACTGAGCATGGCATTTTTCCATCTAAGTAACAGTTTGGTGCCATATCCATCTGCCAGTCACGCTGTGCTTATCCTCCCCCCATGGTTTTATTAACTGGGGTTTCTTCATTAGCAGGACAAAGAGGCACAGCACTCCCTCCCTCTGTCTTCATTTTTTGACTCAAATGCAGTTGTGAAGAGCTGATTCTACCAATCTTGCTTAAACTGGGGAATTAAGATCTATTACACAAATACGTTACATTAATACATTTTTTTAAAATGTATTTTAATACTTTTTAATACATTTAAATACATTTTTAAAATGTCAATTCTAAATAACATGGAATTCTAGTTTCATTTGTGCTTATTCTCTCCTCAAGCTTATAACTCCTGTAAAGCCTGACTTTACTTCAGTAAAGAACTTCAATGTTGTAGGTAAGGAAAGCGCCACCAAAGTCTCATCACGTTTTTGAGACTTTTCAAGTGGATTCAAGGAGTAAAAATTACCTTTAATTTAAAACACCATGCCATCAGCTCATGGGAAGATGCACTGTCTACAGTGAGGTGTAGTGCCTTAGTAAAGCAGGTACATGAGAATACTGCAGATGTGCTTAGAATTCAATTTTCCAAATTAAGGAAGACAGCTTTTTTTTTTGAAAGGGACGGCAGCTCCTCTCAGCTAGTTTCCCACATGTAAACGCAATTGTTCAGCTTGTCATCGGCTCTACAAATTTGGTTGTTGGCTTACATGAATGGTTCAGCTACTCAAGGGATTTGGTTTTTAATGTTTAATAAACAACCACACACAATAGAAACATTTCTTATATGACTGTCCAGAATAACCATGGGAAGGCGTCTATTTTCTGTTTCCGGATATGGAAGATACATTCCTAGAGATAGAGACTATATTGTTTATTCGTGCTGTAGAGATCAAACTGCAACCTGGAGGGCAAGAATCACTTATAGTTCATGAGCAGAGAGCAAATTGTGTCACAGTTTTGTCAAGAGCAGCCTTGAGATCAGTCCTATAACTACAGAATATCAAGCAATTTTTTCTTCTTCTCACTGACAGGTTTCAAGCTCATGCAGTGAGCAACATGAAAGTAATTTTTTTAATTTGGAACATTGTATCTTCAATTCTCCAAAAATTTGCTGTGGAAGATAAATATTCCCAGGAGTAAATGATTTCCTTTTTGGGAACCAGAACTTCAGCATCAAAGACTTTACAAGGAAAAATGGGTTTTATCTGAACAGCAGCACATTGCTAGAATGTGATTTTTTTGGTAAGCCATGTTACCCACAGGTAAATATATTTATTTTATTCAAACAGTAGCATGGAGAGGAAGGGGATATATTCCTATTCGTGAGACATTTAGTTTTGCCAGCTGCTCCCCTATGTTCCTTTAGTCAGACAATAGAGAACAACAGCCATGCTCTAAATTACCCTGAGGGTCTCATTCTCCCACTGACTACAGAGGCAGCCTGCTGGACTCTCTGAGCTGTGAGATGGGATTTCAGTTTAAATTGCTCTCTGCCTAATGCCACTTCTGCACAGACAGCAGCCTTTGAAAGCTGTCATACCTCCAGGATGTATCTAACAGCCCTTTCCAAGAGTGACCTATAATGAAGGACAGATGGATAGAAGTTTTTTGCATGATGTGATTCTGTAGTTTTGCTCTTGAGGTCAAGAATACAGACAGCCAGAGTAACTGGCTATATGCAGAGTCCACAGGAATTTTAAATACTGAAATTAAAGTAGCCCATCTTCTGGAATTTGGGACAACAGCCAAAGAGTATGGTGATGACATTTTTATTTCAATTCTTCTATAAAGAAATTCCCTTAATTAAACTTAAATAGAAAATGTGAACAAAGAAGTCAGGTCTATGTCCTTTCAGTTTAATTTAACCTTTAGATATGCTATAGTTCCTATAATTAGGCATCATTAGAGACTTCTCTTAACTGGAAGACAATAGTGCTAAGAACTAAAACTAAAGCTTAATGAGTTACAGCCATATTAAATTATGCGGTGGTTTTGGGAAAAAATGCAAATATTGTACTTTCATATGTAACATGACATTTAATTTTGAAAAAGTCTTCACTAAGCAGATAATGGAAAAAAGTTTAAAAGTTATTTTTTAATATATAATTTCTAGATAATGTAACAAGTATAGAAATAACACAGGACCTCATTAAGTTATTCTGAGCAACTCATAAGTATTAATAAACAATGTGAATTTTTTCTTTAAATTTCATTTCCTATAGAAAGGGCTGAAATACTTTTGAATATTTCATCAATTACCACTTTTCTGATTGTAATATTGAGCACTTTGGAGGAAAAAATAAAACAAAATAACCCAACAACCCCAGAAGTCCCTCTCTTGCATTGTAATTAACTAAGTAAACTGCAAGTGTTCTTTCTTTCATTTCACTCTTCCCTATTTTCCTTTATTGAAGGATTTTGAACAGGTTTTCACTGAATATGGAAACTGCTTTACTTTTAATCACAATGATCTTTCAGCAAGAAGAGTGAGTTTGTCTGGAAGAGGCTTACATTTGCTTTTTGATGTCCAGCAGGTACAACTATCCTAAGGCTTATAAGCAATGAATCGTGTACCAACTTATAAATTAGTGGAGGAGGTTTTTTGGGTTTTTTTTGTTTGGTTTGGGATTTTTGTTTGATTGAGTTTACACAGACCTCCAGAATTTCATGCACTAAATTCAAAATCAAGACTATTTCCAGGTGAAATGGTGTTTTAAAGGAAAGACCCAAGTAGAGATTTTAAAAGACAGAATTATTATTGACTCTGTCCCCAGCTAAGGGGAAGAAGGTTGTGAGTGAGCATATACGTGCACTGTTCACCCACAACTGAAACATGTCATCAGAAAAGCAATTTAATTTTCTCCAAGCTGTTCATTTTAATAAAAGGCCCAGTAGGGAAGGTCAACTGGTGCCAGTTTCTAAGTAGCACCAAATTTTAGTTACAGCAGCTGCAGCAGCACAGTGACAGCCAGGACCTGGTCTTTGCACTGTAAATTGTTTCTGACATTAGAATTGCCTTTGACCAACAAAAAGCAGAAAACAGGGAATATCACCTTGAGAGAACAGGGAAGAAAGCTACCAGACTGATAAATAACTTAGAAGTTGGTTTTTGTTCTCTAGGAATTATGAGTCAGGAATGAAAAGTCCTGAAGAGAATAATGGAAAGTTTGCTGAAATGTGATGGGTAGAGGCAAGTGAAAGAAACAAATCTCCAAGTTATGTGCAAATGCTCATCTATGACTTATTGTATTTAAAATTAGGGGATGCCGAAAAGAATAAAAAGGTTTAAAGTTCATAGCAACTGGAAGGAAACCCACAGATGTAATGAACAAAGGAAATTCAAGTCAGTTTGTTTCTATACTTTCCTGTAAATTGTCAAAAATGTTACTAAATAGCACAGTACCAAAATAAATATAGCTAAAGGTTCAGATGGTAAGCAAAACTAATTCTTTTTGTATCAGGACAAATTCACCGACGAACCTACTCTTGGTTACACTGATGCTGGAATAACTTTTGTTATCCATTCACCCCAAGAGCTTCCACGTTTTGATGGTTTAGGTTTACTGACACCAGTGGGGATGCACGCACAGGTCGCAATCCGTCAGCTGAAGGTGAGGTCTTTGCCCATGAACTGGGAGTAGTGTTTTTTCTCTCTCTAGCTCTCTTCTGAAGCACTGACAATGAATTAGACATTTTGGAATGTAAAATATTTATTATGCCTCCAGACACAAACTAAATTACTGTTGTTTGGGGGAGGATATCACTGGTTTTCCTAATTTGTCCCTATCAAAGCCAGCCCTTCTATCCTGTAACTTTACAGCCTCATTGACAGATAATGATAAAAGGACACCACAGAATTCCCCTATCAACACATTCTGTTACCATTAAGGGGGTCTCACATTCCTAGCAGAATCGAAGCAGAGCAGAGTACCACTTTGCACTAAGCTGTCTGATCAGGCCCTGCTTTTGCTGTGAGAGAAGGGAGATGAGTTTTTAATCCCAAGAGCATGAACTGTAATTGCCTCTAATTGAATCACAATGTTACAGCTTATGTCTTCAACAGGCTTCCTGCAGCACTTTAAAATGTGAAAAAGCAATACCTATGTTTAAAAAAAGACCCAAAAAAATGATATCTTTTGTTATTATTACCCTACAGTCAATTATCCAAGAATACCCATGGGGAGAGTGCAAGCCTGATATAAAGCTTCAGTACCACAAGATTTACAGTACTAACGGATGTTTGCTGGAATGCAAAGCCCGGTACATACAGGACTGGTGTGGCTGTTTGCCATTCATTCTTCCAGGTATTTCTCAGGAATATCATCATACCACACACTGATCATCTTCTTGGAAGACACCACATGTTACTGAATAGCCAAGGAGATAGAGCACATTATCTGAGGGAAATCTCCAGCTGAGATTAATTAAAATTCCAAGGAAACAAGCAAGATATTTGGTCAAGCCTAGACCTAGCATCTGTGTCATTGTCTGTTCTTAGGATACAGTCCAAAAAATAGAAAGAAACAATTATGCCTCAGAAGTGTGAGACAGATCTGTAGTCTTCAACCAGACTTCCTAAGGAGCTGGGACTAAATCCATAAGAAGGCTTATATTTTCATACATAATCCAGACAACTTTGCAGGCAGGTGTTCAGCAACCACAGCAGAAGAGCTTGCTTGAAGACAGAATCTGAGGACTCCTACATGAGCCATGGAAAGAGTCTGGCAGCAGCAAAGGCTCTACAAAAGCCAAAAAGCTGTATGGAGCCTTCCAACCAGCCTCAAGTGTGGAGCACTATGTGCATGCTGTAATGCTCCCCTAAAGTATCCAGGCTTCTTAATCACTCTAAAAGCGTAAGCAGTAGTAACACTGTTTATACTCTCACACCTTTTAAGCTTTAAATGTAACAACAATACTGTCACCTAAGGCAAGAGTTGGAACCCAAATCTCTGCTCTGGCACCTCTTTTTTCACAGATGGTGGGCAAGAAAGCCACTAGATCACGAGCAAAGCCACAAGAAAGCCTGCACTTTCTGACTCATTGTATTTTTTAAATATGCTCAAGCAAGGCAGAATGCTCTTTCTAAAGTAGACCAATTATTGTGTAATCTCTAGCCTGTTTGTTTGAGAACCCCTGGGAAAGGAAGTTGGCAGTCTTCTGCAAACTGTCTTGGAAAAGGGGCTGCCCAGGCAATTAAGGATCTCCCATGCCTGGGGTGACAGCTTTATACAACTTAATACAAGGATAGTCAGATAAAGGAGAGCAATGCCTCCTGGCACTGTGTGGTAAACTGCCACACAACATTTCCATGTGAGGGAAAAAAAAAATTAAAATGGGGTGAAACTGAGGCCACCTGAAATCTGAAAATTTTGCTCTAGTTCAGCATAGTATCTTACTACCTAGGTCTCCAAAAAACTCCTGCATGAAGTTCAGAATTCCAGCAGAAACACATGGGATGTGATCACATATCAAATCTACCTTACTTCAGAGATTTTTTTTCATTTCCACTAGGAAAAGCAGAAATTCCTGTCTTCAGCAAGCTAACACAAAGAGTGAGCCACAAGCTTAAAGACAGGTCAGGCTGCTACACATAATGAAGGTGTTTGCTCCAACAGCAGCCTTCTGGCTTGGTCTGTTGTCTTCACTCTGTACCCCTCCTGGTGTTGGCAACTGCACTGTGCCAAACTGAATTGATTTCTCAGTTGTGTAATCATTAACGTGAAGTGGTGAGCAGCCTTTGATGACACTACATTTCAGTTTAGTGCAAATAGAGCTAAGGGTTAGATGGTTAATTGAGGCTCCTAAACATTTTTATTTATTTTTAGGAAATGGAACAGAATGTGACTTGCTGAAATTTTACAAATGTGTTTATCCAGCCGTCTGTAAGTAATAACTTCATATTCATGCAAATAGTAGAAAATATCTATCAATTAAACCAAAATAATGAAACTACTCTGACATGGAGTGCATCCAAGTTAATTTAATATTCTGAAAACAGAGACCAGACAGAGCATGATATATATGCCCATTAAAAAACAGACCACACCAAAAATACTCAAAAATAAGTGTGTGTGCGTGTGTGTGTGTGTATATATATATATATATGTATGTATGTATGTATGTATTAAAAAACTAATAGAAGATTTCATTTTAGCAATCAGAAATTGTTTTAAATGGAAGAGCATCCAACTAATCTGTTTTCAATCAACAAGTCTCTGGCTAGCATTTTTACACCTTCATGGAATCCTTCTAGATCCAATGTTGTATTATTCTTTGTGCAAGAAGAGTGAGCAGCACAGTAATAGCAGGTTTGTTAACTGGTAAAAACATAAATCACTGGACTTCAAGGTTTTACCTTTTTAAAGTAAATTACAAATTTTGAAAGTACTCCAAATGCAATTATTTTCCACAAACAAAAAATCTGCACACAGTGGGTATGAAATTTGTAAGTCACCATAATAGACTGGAAAATACTTAAAATGGTAATCTGAGAAGTAACCTTTAATGGACTTCAGAAAACTTTCCTTTTTAATTGCTTTGGTTTCTATTGTGTAATGTGACTCTCTCTGAGTGATTAGTAGACTCAGAAGTTGGTGTGGAGACTCTTTTAATAAGGTGCATGCAACATTCAGGCCAGATCTACTACTGTGAACATTTACTTTTTTTTTTTCCTGTAGCTGTTTTGAAGTGGATTCCACTAAGTTCACAGTCTTATATTGCCATGATCTTTAAAAGCCTGCCGTGAGGGAAGATGTATATTATTTTAATAAATATTCAGTGACTTAATTTCAAAGAAACCACAGAGCAATAAGCAAAAATGACTCCACATTCCTCTGAAGCATAGACAGGATTCAGAGCTAGATCCCAGAAGGTTTGTAGATATGTGGTCCCCAGCATATCATTTAGGGACTGATTCTCCTTTGATAGTGTAGGAGAGGTAAGACATCTGATAACAATTATCCAGTATCTGCAGGACCTACTAAGAGCATTATTTTAGGAGCTCTAGAGGCTGCCTCTCCAGAATAAAATTGTAAACCCTAGCATCTCTGGAGAGTATTTTAAATAATCACCTAACAGGTTATCTCCTCTTCTATGCTTTGCAGAAGTGAGAAGCCCACAAGCAGAGCAAACAGACACAACCTCTGTCACATGCAGGAGATTACAGTACTCATCTCACAGTGATGGCTTATGATTTAGGAAACATTTATGCCTCACAGTTTTTCATCCACATTGTTTTTCTCTAGCTTTCCCAGATCTCTGTAATTATTATTTTCTGTAATTCTTTCTGTAATTCCTTGTTAGACAAATGGTTCCCCACTTTCACGAGCAGCCAGACCTGCAGAATGTTATGACTTCTCTTATTTGAAGAGACACAGCTTTCCCTAAGCCTTCTTAGCTGTCTTGAGCCCAATTTTGAAATGGCAAGCAGGGGTTCAAGTAAAGTGAACTTAGCTTACCAAGATTTTTACAGTTATCAGATGATAACAAACTACTTTTGGAATTGCTCTGGAAGCTGTTTCTGTGCACTGAAATGAGCTGGGAAGGCACTAAGGCATGAAGATCAAGGATACACACCTAAGTATTTAATTAGAAAGCTAGCAAATAACATAGCAAGTCTTCTGTTGTCTTTTTGTTTAACTGTGGATGTGAAATAATAAGCACATTAAAGCTCCAATGAAGGCAGAAGGACTTAGAGGTGCTGTATTTCTTTGGAGAAAGTGAGAAAAATATCTCAACCCTTGCTTTTGTGCACCAGTTTCCCAAATGACAGTTGCAAATACTTATTTGATCCTTCAAAACTGATAAGTATCCACTTTTCTTAGGATAATTAATACAGACATTTATCAAAGACAGTTAAAAATAATTTAGTTAAGTTTTTAAACTGTGTGCTTTTTTAGAAATATTATATAAATTATTTATTCTGAAATTTCAGATGAGATAGAGATAAAAGGATTATGTACAGCAGGAACACACAATTCTACTTGTCCTGTCCCATGTGAAGAAACAGATTATCCTACCACTGTCACCTATTCAAACCTTGGAGGAGAAAAAACCATAAAATATTTTTCTACTAAACTGAAGAGAAGCCCAGAATACATCAGGTAATCTTGCTTAACACTTTGTCCAACAAAGAAATTCTCAATTCCTTTTAACCATGCTAGCAGAGCGTATCATGAAAATATGACCTTAAAAAGATACTTTATGTGTGGTATTATTATCATTGTCTTTGAGATAACATAAACTCGAGGACAAAACTGGTTATGATTTATACTAATTCATATCTATATTGATGTATGTATGTATTATTCACATAGATACATATATATATATATATGTGTATATAATACACTCAGATACACCTAAGACTGGATAACAAAGAATAGATAATGCAATTACAAAGTAATATTCTCAATTCCCTTCTCTGTCACTAATCTCTTATTAGAAAGTTTTTTTATCACTGTTTCAATTAGGAATAAAAAAAAAGCAAGGTTATCAAATCTATTCACAATAGATTCATTAAAGATAAATCTTCACAATTCCACAAATTAAGGCAATGAACACAAACAGATGCTATATAAACTTTTTCTCCTATTCCCAAAAGAAGATTTGTAAGTACTGAACACTGGGTTTTATTGTAGCAGAAATGCCACAGATTTAATATTTTCTACTGTTAGTAGAATTCCTTAACATCATTTACATTAAAAAAGTTATTTAGAAGATCTTGGGTACCTCATTAATTCTCAAGAGGTAGCAGAAGAGCGAAACAGGATGGTTGTGTGTGATTAAAAGCGTTACAAAGACAAAGAAGGTAGTTCTCCACCCAACAGAAGATACCTTGTAGCGTGAAAACATCTGAGCACTGCTGACTATATCTTTTATACAGGAAAAGGTGACAGGGCTTACATTATGCATAGAGCTGTGTTGCTCAGTATGCTG
Source organism: Cyanistes caeruleus (assembly GCF_971803275.1). NCBI lineage: Eukaryota > Metazoa > Chordata > Aves > Passeriformes > Paridae > Cyanistes > Cyanistes caeruleus. The sequence goes on from NC_141705.1 coordinate 41,823,920, forward strand.
TACTGTACTGTACTATACTGACCTAACCTGCATACTTTTTCAAATTCAGAGATGCCATGTGTCCTTCCTTATGCTTTAATAGATCATACATGCCTTGCTGTTATGGTATAACAAAATGATGCCAGACTTCCTCGCAAACACAAGCATATATCAAAAAACTGAATTATTTCCAGATTATTTCTGCTAGAAAGATATGATATAGTTGTCAAAGGAAATTTAATACAGTTTCATACACTGAATTGCCTCTTACTCACAGCCAGAGATACCAGCAGTACAAATGAGTATTAAGGATGGCACTGCATGAACTCATAGTATATACATCAAAGTATGTTTATAAACAACTATAGAAAATTTGGTTCATGAAATATCTATGAGTTGTTTATTATCTCAGTGACTTTGGTTTTCTCACTTTTGAAGCCATCAGTCTGCAAATGTTTGCATAACTTTATACACTCACAGGAATTATACAAATCATATAATGGTTGGGTTGGATGGGACCTGTGATGGTCAACTAGTCCAACTCCCCTGCAATGAGCAGGGACATCATCATCATCCATATCAGGTTGCTCAGAGCCCAGTCCAAGCTGACCTTGAATGTTTTCAGGCATGGGTCATTCACCACCTCTCAAGGCAATCTGCTCCAGTGTTTCACCACCCTTGCTGTAAAAAATGCCTTCCTTATAACTAGCCTGAATCTACCCTCTCTTAGTTTACAACCATTACCTCCTGTTCTTTATCTACAGGCCCTATTAAAAAGTCTGTTCCAAATGAGCATTATGCAAATTAAACCTGTTGTTATATGCAAACTATATTAATCCCTTGAGGACATTTTATCTTTGTTGATTATTTTATTGTCTGTAAACATCATGCGCAACTCAGTAATTATTCAATTAAGCAAGGGAACATACAGGACATTCCCCTGTTACCAGGCCTTAACCAATAAGAATCCTGCCAACACATTAATGAGTACACATTTCAAACTATAAAACATAGAGATGTATTTATTTCTGAAGATGTATGGAGGAAAAAGTTAAATATTTATTGGATAGTTCTGCTAGCAAATCCATTACAAGGGCAGGAGCCTAACTAACAGAATCTAGAATAAGATTATTTTTATACATTGGTGCTACCTGAGTTTTAGAATTAGCACCCAAAGAGATAGAAGGGATGATTTTGTATTGAAAATACTCCATTTTCATTAATATTGTCAATTAATCATTGTCACTGTCAAACAAAAAAGCCTGTAGCTGTTAACACTTCTGAAGAATCATAGAATGGTTTGAGTTGGAAGGGACCTTAATGATCATGTGGTTCCAGTCCCTGTGGGCAGGGGTACCACCCTCTACATCAGGTTACTCAAAGCCCCATGCTACCTGGCCTTGAACCTAGGGATGGGGCATCCACAACTTCTCTGGAAAATCTATTCCAGTGCCTTACCATCCTCTCACAGTAAAATGACTTTTTCCCAGTATCTAATCTGAACCTACCCTGTTTCAGTTGAAAGCCATTTCCCCTTGTCCTATCCCTATATGTCCTTGTAAAAAGTCACTTTCCATGTTTTTGTAGGCCCCTTTTAGGTACTGGAAGGCTGCTATAAATTCTCTCCAGAGGCTTCTCTACTCCAGGCAGAACAGCCACAAGTCTCTCAGCCTGTCCTCATAGGTGAGGTGCTCCAGCCCTCTGATCATCTTCATAGTCTCCTCTGGACTCTCTCTACATCCTTTTTATGATGGGAGCCCCAGAGCTGGACAAAACACTCCAGGTGTTTTGTTCTGCCCCTTGAGTTGTTCCACTCTTGTGGGCCTTCCCTCAAACTTATGGTCACTTTTCCTTCAATGAAGACCAGGCAGACTCTGAGGGCTGCAGATGCACATTACTGGTTTGTGTTGAGCTTCTCCTCAGTGAACACCCCAAGTCCCTCCACTTAGGGCTGCTCTCGTTCTAGTCTCTGTTCAACCTGGTTTTGTGTTTGCCCTGACCCAGGTTCAGTACTCAGCACCTGTTTTTGTTGGACTACGTGAGGTTCGCACAGGCTCACCTCTCAAGCCTGTCCAGGTCCCTCTGGATGGCATCCCTTCCCTCCAGCATGCCACTCAAACCACACAGCTTGGTGTCATCGACAAACTTGCTGAAGGAGCCCTCAGTGCCACTGTCCATGCCACTAAACAAGATGTTAAACAGTGCTGGTCAAAATACTCTACTTGGACACTGAGCTACTGACATTATGTGTGCAATCAGTTTTTGTGTCCATTTTCTTCCAAACACATTATTTTATATTCAATTTAGGATATAGGCAGAGCCTTTCTATAGACAAGATACCATAAAGAGAAGCTCTTTACTCAATCATCACACAGGTCTTGCTCCAACTGAGATTTACCTACTTCCACTTTTGCAGCAGACAAGGCTCTAATTAGGTAAGTGAGGCTACTAGCAGGAGGTGGAATCGAACATCCAAGTTTAGGACAAGCACTGCTCTGCATGAACAGGCCAATTGAAATAAGCACAATTAAATATGCAGTTGCACATAATCAAGAGTGGTAGGCTACACTTTGCTTGACAATTCCACTCAAGTTTCTCTCAGTGACCCTTGAAAAGTATGAGTCCATCCCACAATACAGAAATAGAGCTACTTTTTCAACACAGAATGAAGATCTACTCCTGCTAAACTGCTGTTGTTATTAGGACTTCGGGCCTTGTCCTTCTGTCATGTTATGATTTTGATAATGCTCATTAATGTTTCACTAAAGGACACCATCCCTCTCCCTGAACTCAGACCACGCTGACAGATGTTAGTAAAAATGAACAGCACTCCTGACTGTCTATCAACTCTGTGTATTTGTCATTAGGCAGAACCTTGTGCGTATTGAGATTAAATATCATGATCTGAGCTACAAAATAACACAGCAGCAGAAGGCCTTGACTATCTCTGAGTTGCTTGGTAAGTGAATGCTTAATATTTATTATTGATTAATAATTAATCTAAAAATAAGTATTTTTTAAAAAAACCACCAGACAACAAAATACCCCCATTTTTTTAATTCTCTCACTTCCTGAATAAAAAACTGTGTGGGCTTCTGAACAAGAAGCCATAATTTTTATACCGTAATAGTAATAATCCATCTGTCTCACTGTCATTTTTGATACTGTCTCCTGTCATTCCATTAAAGAAGCTGAGGTATGGACAGCAGCTGAGAGTAAGAAGAATTAAGTTTGGCACTAGCTTATAGTTCTATCACAATCTTGGGGATTTGGAGAGGAGAGAGAACATGGGGATGAGAAGCAAGGGAGCAGCTAAAAAGGCATAGAAGTAATAAATATTTTAAGCATCTGTTTCACAGTAGCATGTCTTGTGTTGTACTTGCTTTACTTAGAATTTTCAAAAACACATTAGTCTTCTTCAGTAAACCTTCTTAAGAATATTAATTCTGTTTTCTTAAAGTGATGGATTATGTATATTGAATTTATTTAACACTCGAGCCTGGCAGGATTTTGTTTGCTTGCTAGACTAAACCAGATGCTTTGGATGACATATGTTTATTTCCTTCTATTACAGCTGATGTAGGTGGCCAGCTTGGATTGTTTTGTGGTGCCAGTATGATTACAATCATAGAACTGCTAGAGTATATATTTACTAACTTCTGTTGGATGTGCATCTTTCTTCTTTTGAAAGCTCCTGAAATGCCTCAATGGAACAATCCATCCCACAACCAACCAACACATAAGGAAAAAAAGAGAGGAATACAGGAATGTTAGTGGCTTGTAGAAGTCTGGAACTAACTGGTTTTCCAAATTCCCTTTCTTTTTAAGATACAAAGGAGACAGCAATATTTTACATTGCTCCCTTCTTCGCACTCCATATCCTCCCTTCTTTCCCCTAAAACTATTTAACTGTACTAAGTAACTCCAAACAGTCCATTTCACAAAGTCTCACTTTCCTTCTCATATAAAGGAAAAATGTAATCTTTAACTTTTATTTTAATAAATTAACTTTTTTTTTAAAATAGCATACCAAGTGATGCTGACATATGATACAATTTAGCATTCCTGACCCAGTTTTTATCTTCTGTGTTTTGAGTGATGACAAGTAATAGACATGCCAAATTATCTCACAGAAATTTCTTGACTACCATAAATATGGAGCATTGCTATTCTTAAAATGCAGGTTCCTTATTAACAACTCTTCTAGCAGATTATCATTGTAACATATTCTAGTGAACAATATGGTAACTTCACCTAGAAGTTGAACCTATTGCTGACTAACAGCAATAAAATTTTCAGTACTATCTGTCTGAAACACATAAAATCTCATCAGTCTGCCAGCTACTATAGAAAATCACAGGGCATCCAAGTGGATGGCAAGTGGGAAAACATGGGTCAAGTTCAATGTTTAATGTCATGAAAGATGAAAGTAAAGGCTGAAGGCTTCATCTAAGTCTTACTAAACATAAGTCATTGTAAGAATTTTGTGGCTTTGGTGCTGATTCAGGCTTCCTGAACATTTATTTCTTTAAAAGTGTTCAGAAAAGCTTCTGTGACTTCCTGCATCTGTTTGGGCCTAGAGCAGTAATGGTTTAGTCTTATGTTTTTTTAAGACAACAGTGATTAAATAAAGCAGTAAGTGAATTTACTGAAGAGCCAAGTCCTTAATGCCAGATATAAAGTAATGGAAATGCTACCATTTGGCCATCATTGGCAACAGCTTCCCTTCAACACAGCCCTGGGATCTGCAATTCAGGAAACACAGGAAATGTTTTTGCTTCCTAGAAAGAGATGCCTTGATTTTTGTCTTTTAACCTTAAGCATAACTCAAAATATTATTTTTCTCAATTCTTTTGCATTGCTCACTACACTTCTGCTGGGTCTTTTCCCCCTCACTATTACCAAGCACAGGCACATTTGGCCCAGCAGTCCTATAAAAAGGTCATTCTAACCCTACTGTCCAAGGCATGTATTAAACACAGAGGAAGAATGGAAAGAACAGAGTAAACATACTGCAGTATTTCTCTAAAGACCTCTCCCAGCCTCAAACAGTTACTAACCGTGGAATTCTTAAGCCAAAAGAAATTACAGGTTTGGAAGTAGGAACCAGGTATTATCTGACTTCTGGATAAAAAGAAAAGCAGGGTTAAGTTTAAACATAGTAATCTAGCACACCTTGTATTTCAGAGATCAAAGTGTTTTGTAGCTATCAATCACACGATTTGTTTTGTTTGCTTCTACTAATAAGGGCTAAATTAGAACTAAGAACATTAGTATTGTAAGGACTAAACAAAATGAAACTGGCATTGTTTCAGTCCAAAGGTTCAAGTGAAATGAAGCACAGAGCATGCTAAAAAATCAGCCAAAAAAAGCAACAGTCCTCAGAAAGAGAAGGTACTGCAATCTTTGCTTTGTTTAATAAGACTAAAATGACTTTTGCTTACTCCACTGACTTTGGACAAGGACAGCTGAATTCATGGCTTGGTTACAGATTCTTTTAACATACGTGGCAGAAGGAGCTCTAAAGAAAGCACAAAGACTTGTTTTGCCCAAGGTCAAGTGACAGACTCAGATTTTTTTTTCAGCAATGGTTTGTGATAAGATTATATAAAGCAATTGATTCCCCAGCACAGCTAAATTTAGCAAGTGTGCTGTGCAGCAGAGCAGAAGTAAGGGTGCTTTTGTATTTTGACGTTTGACTACTCCTCTATTATTGCAATAGAATTTTAAAAAGTGTTAAAGAAATGTCTGGCTTTTCTGGATGGGTGACAATGTCTTATCTACAAGGACAGCAGAAGCAAGTATTTTAACAGTTTGAACAGATCACCTTCTGTTCAAGTTTGCTAGTTTATCATTATCTTGCTGCTTATTTATTCAGTTTTCCTTTCCACCAGTGTACATCTATGCTCCAAGTAAACATACTGGCAAGTTTTTCCCATAACAACTAATTCTAAAATGGCAGTCCTAACAATGAAATTAGTTTACACAATTGGGAAAGCCCCCTTAGGCTACTCCCAAGTCCTCGCCTGATGTGCAAAAAGAGATGCAGAATAAAATTTTGTAAAAAAAATATTAAAACTATATTTTTAAATGCATTCTGCAGAGGTCATTAAACTTTATTTAATGCTATAAGAATCTCACACTGTTGCATATGTTTTCTGAAGAACAGAGGGAGGCAATTTAGTTACATGAATAACTACCTGTGTTTGGGAGCTCTGGACTTCTTATAGAGTACTGTTGCATTCCCTTACAAATTTTATAAGTATTTTTCATAGAGTATTATTTAATTCCCTTATACACAGTATTCATTTTCAACTCCTGAGCAGCTGTCAGAGTAGTACAAGGAAGACTTAATAAACTATCAGAGAACTTGCCATGAGAGACTGGGGTGGGGGAAGGTTGGAGATAGCTAAGACACAAATCACACCTTTTGACAAGCTTCTTTAGCTCATTTCCCTTATTCTAACTGTCCCACAAGCCTACTATTGCAATGTACACGGCAGACATATCTAAAGGAGTGCCAGAAAGCAAGGAATTATTCAAGAAGAAATTGCATTTTTTTTTCCAAATAATTCAGGAAACAGGTCTGGCACTTGCTTATTTAGCAAAGCAAAATGTAGAATGTACAGAATGGCCTGTATTTGGATTTGCAGCAGACTTTCATGGAGCAGATGAATTCACTGCAACGTTTCACCAGTAGATGCCCCACTTACCTTAGGCTGCTGTTCACAAGGCTTCTCTTGCACAGTTGATTTCTCAGCACCTATTATAGAATTTCTCAGTGAAACTGAAGTCATATTGTTTCCCTCTGGTTGATGATGTATCAGCTGGGAAAATATTTCAAAGAAGCTGCTGGAAAATCTGTCATTATTTAGACTGAACTAAGAGACATCATCTTTGCAGCACCATGCTTAGATTGATTTCTGAGGAAAACAAACTAACAAAACTATACAGCCATCCCCACTCTGCATCAAAATCAGCTGATCAAAATCAAGATCAAAGCATTTCTTATGGAGCTTGTACAAGCCAGCTGATCTAATGTTGCTTAAGAAAGTGGTTAAGGTAACATAATTATCCTCACTAACTCCTTAAACTGAAACTACACGGGGGGAAAACCAGTATTTCCCTATATAATCACTCAAGTTTGAAGGTAGTTAGCTGTGCCTACGCCCTAGCCCAAATACAAGTGTTTGCATGGGGTGTGAATCTGGCACTGAAAAAACTTCAGAACTCTTCCTTACCTGAGCAGTACCTCATGGCAGCATGAAACAGCCAAGTTTCTTACAAATAAACATTGCCTCGTACTTGCTCAGTGTTTTGGAAATCCAAACATCATTATGCAATTCTAAAAACTCCCAGACCAACATAAACCATAGTGTTTCACTCACACTGTCTCTTGAAGTATGAAGTGTTTCCAGAACTTCATAATTCTGTACACAGAAGTGAATATCCCTTATTAGGCTATAAACATAAGTACATCTTGTCATATTAACTGTATCCAGAGTTAAACACATTTTTGTGTTGGCAGTTGGTGTGTTTAATAAACTCAGGATACAGGAAATATCTCCAACTTCATACCATATTAATTACTTAGTGCAACACTGAAACATGACAGGGTTATAAATGATAAATTCTGTATGGTGAGGATAGTGCTGAGATCCAGGGTTAGCACCACAACTTGTTCATGCTGTTTATGGCCATCCTGCACCATTAACTCTCTTGCACTCTGTCCCTTTATCCACCAGGAGATGCTCACCTCTGCTGACTCCTCACTAAAAGCAGGCACCACAAGAAGGAAAATTTCTTTAGAACACAAAAACTTCCAAATGGCTCTTTCCACTACACACACAATTAATGCTTAAACTGGGAATCCCCACCTGTCTCTTGTCTCAGGACAGAAATGCCCAAGGTGGTGGAGTTTTTGGTTTGATTATTTTTTTAGCATCTTCTGGGATCAGGACTACTTCCACAGAACTAGGAGAGGAAGGTTCACATATGTAGCTATTCTTTCCCAAGTGAAATACTAAACCACTTCTACCTCCAGAGAAGCATGTCATATTGCAACAGGAAGCCTGGTTAAGTGCATATCTAGTTTTGCCTTGCTAATTCTTGGGGGTTACTTTCAAAGAAACAACCCTGAGCCTTAGAAAATTTAGTAACACTTCCAGTACACTTCAAGATTCTTAATGGAAAGGATGGTAGTCCATGTTATAATTGCTAGTAGTTCTGCCTACTCTGTGACACTTTCAAAGCCACTCTAAGCTTAGCCAGACATTTTGAGTTTAAGAGATGAACACCAAATAAACACAGGTTGTGTCCCTTGTGGGTCTCAATCTGAGCACAGCCCTGAGTTCCTTATCTACTTCTACCTATTTGAGATTTGATAAATAGGTGTGCAAGGCAGGATTAATGATTACACATTTGACCATTCCTGATGTATCCCTCACATACTGTGAATCAGCTGAAGATTAGAAATAGGAACAGTTACAACAAGCAATGCTTTTGTGCATAAGCTGTAAAAAACGTGGGTTTGTCAGGGCTGCACACATACCACAGAACATGCAAAAACAGTTCATTAAAAATGAAAATTTTCTTCTGGTGTTTTTCAACTCAACCCATATGCCTCCCACAACAATGACTCAATTCTTATGCAGTTTCCATAACTGATACTCCCAATAACTTTAGCTAAGAATTTTAATATAACCCTTTTTCCTGGGGTAACCAATAGGTCTTTGTGTACAGTAGCTGCAAAGAAAACATACTTAGAAGGCCTACTGTGAATTCTGGCTAATAGGACTAGCCCAGGAATATTTTCCTGTTGGTCACCTGGCCTGCTACATTTGTAATCCCAAATTACACCTAAATGTTTCTAGCCCCTCTGCATAGGACTCATACTACTTTTCACACACTTTGATCTAGAGTTCAGCAGAAATTTTACAGCCTTAAAGTGCCAAACAACTTCAGACCATGCCAATGTAAATATACAGTTCACTTACAGATTGTACAGGCTCTAGTCTAGAAGTGCTGCATCACATCTTAATCTCCCGCAGTGTGAATAAATGGAATTTTCTGGGGTTGTTTAAGTCCAAACATCTAAGCAATGTATGAATAAAAATGGCAAACAATGCCCCGATGAAACAAACCAGGAATGAGAAAAAAAAGTCCTATTTGACTGGAGAAACATCACAAAAGTCTGCTTTAAAACTAATTATAAGAAGCTGTTCACTCTTTAAACATGGAAGTCAAGAAAACAGTAACAAGTAAGAGAAAAAAAAATTAAAAAGGCAATACTGTTACTAAGAGACCTACATAATTCTAAAAAATACTTGAAAGAAGTGAAGCCACAGAGTGCTGCAAAGCACCAGGTTTTAGAGAACTCATTTGCCCTGAAGCATAAGTTGCTCCTTGTTCTTTATTTTGCAGTATTCCAGTTCAGACAAGGACTGTGCTGTGTGAAGTACCTCACAAAATGCAGGCCCAGTTCCAAAGGTCCTTCAGCTTTAGAAAACTGTAAGGCACCTGGTTTGCTCCTCAATTCAAAGCACCTGTGTGTTTGGGATGCCACTTTACATGGTCAGATAAGAAAGCATGGTTAGATAGCCAATGGCAACTACCTTTTCTCTCATTCTTACTGCTTGTACAGAAAGTTTAGATGTCTCAAAACAAATGGCCTTAATAGTAAGCAGAAAACAGCAACAGCACCGTCATGTGATAGATGTGACTCTTCCTGAGCCTCCCCTGTGAAAGCAAATATATTTTGCACCTGGTGTATGAAGAAGGGTGGAGAAACAATGGTTTTGAATTATGTGGACAGCACAACTTCCTGTCACCCAGTTGTTTTGATGACAACTTTGGGTTTGCTCCAGCAAATACTCACCCACATAAGCCCTGCTGGTGACATTAGAAAATACTGCATTATGAGGTTTACATCTATAATTGGAGACAACCTATTTATTCTTTATTGCTGACACATGACTGAATTCTCACTGGATGGCACTGCCAGTTTCTGCAGACTCCATGGGAGGTTTTCAGCATAAGAAGCCAATAAGAAACTTCTGCCAGAAAACTCTGTCTGAAAATCAAGAACATTATTAGCAAATTAGTAACACTATTCAATTGCAAAGATACATCCAAGGGTGAAAACCATGTCTTTGGGGAAGAGGAAGGGGCAGCTTCCAATTGAAGAAGAGAATATTTCTCATGATGGTATAGTTCATATCTCAGGAAAATCAGGAAGGCTGAGGATCCAAACAGTTGCTGTGCTAAGGAAAATACTAGACCTTTGCTCTATTAACCTCATTGTCTTTCATAATGCCAAGCAGGAAATAAACCTTCTAAAGGCATGATCATACTGAGTTTGCACCCAGTAATGGAATAGAGCTCTTCAGCTCCATTAATTAACCCTTACATAGAACACTCATCACATTCTCACAGTGTAAAGTCAACAAATATAGTTCTGAATTTAACTGCATCATACTGATATTTCTTCCTTAATAAAGAATATAAACAAGACCACAAACTGATCAGTAATTTACAAGATATCAAGACCAGACCTAGCATGCCCAGTAAGGAGAACATGCAACAGCTACTTATCAATATGAATGTCATTAACAACAAATTCTATCCAATAGTGGTTAAAGTTAGCAAAATTCTGGAGGGTTACATCAAGGAGAAAGTTTGACCTCTTTTTTTTTTTCCAGTCTCCTTGTCTTGGTTTATAAATACTATGTTACTCAAAAGCTTTCTATCTTCAAATAATCAGCAGAAAGAGCTTGAGGGTTAATTTTTGAGACTGTTTAGCAATCAGCTGAACAGAATGGCTCTCCTGCTGAGAAAGCTACAAGTGGAATAGATTTCTATCACATATTCTGAATGCATGCATTTGGTTTTGTATTATTAAAAGTAGATTAATTAAATAAAGCATATACAGGACTTGATAATTAAAATGAATACATAGTTCACATGCATCAATAGATGAGTATTTGCCCTAACGAGGTGAAGGAGAGCAGAAGAGAAAACAGATGGCAGGCAGCTCTCAGATCCATAAACCAAAACAATTCTTTTGGCCATGCTTACAGAACCTGTTAGTGCCCAAATTCTGTCCCTCTTTTTCTTGTTAGAAGTGGAAAAGCAGCAACATTGCTTGGTTCTGTTGCTGCTTTGGACACTGATGGAAGATAAAATCATCAGTAAGGACTTGGGCCTCCAGCACCTTGCCCAGGTCCCCTGCATCCACAGAACCACACTGCCTCTGCTACAGGGCAAGGCAGGTGCTTCCCAAATACTGATGCTCGTGCAAGCGTGCGGACAATGAGAGAAGCCCAAATGAGGCCTGGTTCTCAGGAAGCAACAAGTCTCTTTTTCTTCACCCTCCTGATTATCTGTTTCACCTGACCCTGCAGGAAGGAAAGAATCATAGCTGAAAAAGTCATGGCAGTGCTTAAAGTTATTGCCTGACTTGTGTGCTGGTGGGTGGGGACTATTCCTTTCATAGCCTAATTTCCCACTCGGAATCCTGTTCCACTGATTACGACTAATTTTTTTTTTGCACCAAGCTGTGCACTGATAGAATTCACCCACTTGCATATCAGCCAGAATAAAGCTGCTTTTTGTTTTTCCACAAGCAGGGAGCTTTCCAGCATATGTTTTTTGTTTAGGAGCAGGAAATGTTCCAACCTAAGACAGTGACTGCAGTTAGTAACTCCAATGACCTGTGGATGTTTTTAAGTAGACTGAGCAAGTAAAACAGCTCTGATAAATGCAACCCAAAGTTCAAATCTGCATTACTGAGATGAATACAAGGGAAAAGAAACAGATGAGGGAAAGAAGCAAAGACTCTTCAACATCAGTCCCTCTCGTTGGTCCACAGGCTCACAACTAACCATGGAAGTAGTCTGAAAGTTTCAGAACTGCAGAACAGAAGCAGATGCAGGAACTTTTGGCATAGTCCAGGTATTAACAACAGCCTGGAAATAATATATTAGTTTTTCCTGATTTGCAAGTATTTTTAATTCCTGTCTTCAATTCAGAGACACTTTCTCTGACTCACCACTTGTCTCAATATAACTTTTCCAGTGTATTTACCAGAGAGCTGTAGAGGAAATGAACATAAAGGACAGAAAGAGATGTGTAAAATGGACTACTCTGCATCAGGAGTGATACTGTTGGTCAGCAGAAACTTCTAACAGAAAAATGAGCACTCTACAACAGAAGTCACTCCTGAAGTGCTGACGAGCTATTTCAAACAATTAATTAACAAACAATAATTTTTTTGGCATCAGTGTTACACTTGCCAGAGGTCTCCACATTCACGAGGGCAATCAAATCAGTAGCTATGCAACCAGAAATGACCCAAAAATCTTTGTATGAAAAAATATACACAAATGGTAAATTTGAATGTTTAAAAAGAACTATCAGTGTAGTATCTTTGCCCTGTAATTCTTAAATGGTTAAAACAATCTATCTTTTCAAGTATGTCCTATGTTGGAAAAACCTTCAGCTACCTCTAGGATGCTTTCCTTCTAAGAGCCTCTTGTAAATGTACCTACAGGAATGCTGGGTGCTGCTTGGGCAAAGCTGAACTCCTTTTCTTGAACTGAACACTGTTGTCACATGATCCTTACCAAAATGTTACCAAAGATCCATGCCATTGTAACCATGTCTTATGTTAGATGTTGAAATATTGTATCTTCATCTAAAAAGGTGGCTTATGTTACAGATTTTTACACGAGTGAAAGTACTGTTAAGACAGTACAATACAAAGTACTTACACATCCATCAGAGACAAAACACTTGATTTCTGTATTCCTGAACTAAAATGTCATGAGCTACATGATGTATGGGTTTTGGATTCATCAACAGCACCAATAATAGATGAAACAATCACAAATATTGCACTGACATCTGAAGTCCAAAGCAGAGTTAGCAGACAAAAAGGAAAAGGCTTTTGATTTTCTTCAGGGTGCTGGGGGCTGTTAAGGGTAAGGTGGAAATTCAGCTTATAGTAAAAACAAAACCAATGAACCAAAAGGATGGACAGTGTTCCTCAACAGCTATGCAGCATGGTTTGGAAAATAAGGTTCAAGTAAAAATTGAGATTGAGTCTCTCACAGAGATAGAAATGTTATCATTAACCCAGCACTTTTGTCCAGATAGACTCTCCTTTCAGACTTATAAAATGAGCAATGAAAGGAAGCAATTGCTTTGAAAATGAAATATTTAGCTATATAAACAAAATTGATCTTTCTTTTCTTCCAGTGATGAAAGCAAAAAAGTGATTATTTCCATGGTCTTCCTTTGGAGAATTGAGTACCTAAGGGAAGCAAGTTCTTCCAACAGCTGCTGACTTTAGATTTTGCAGTCTGTACATCACTCATGCTATTCTATGCAAGAGTGTGCAGCACTCAAATGTGTGTTTATGTATATATTTATATATATATATATATATATATATATATACACACACACACACACACACATATATGTATATGTATATGCATGCATCTACACAGCCTGAAGGGTAGGATAATGTGGGAAAGGCTGCATGACACGGCATGTATCCTTATTTTGTGGGCAAGTTTCTTGCCCTCTAGATCATTACAAAATTGCCCAAAAACACATCTATAATGTGACAGAAAGCAAGGTTTTGATTTCTTGTACAAGTAGTTGAAGCTCTGAATGCTTCACTGTGCCCTCTGTGGAAAAAGGATACTTACTCTTCAACCTGCTTATATAGGTTTTTTAAGTTAGGTTGTTTCTGAACACTTTGCATAGGAAAGCTTACATTTATTAAGATGACTTGCACAAAATATCTGAAAATAACATGGCACAAAAGGCTGCCTTTTCTTTCCAGGAACCTTACACACAGTGTTTAGGACTTGCAAGAAATAGATGTGCGTTTCTTATACTTACACTTTCTTACACTTAATACACTGCATATTTCAGTGTGATTTTTGAAGGTGGTTTATTTTTACACTTCATTAGAGCACTATGCTCATACTGACATAGGGGCTGAAGGCAGTAATACTGAACTCAGTTTTATTTCTCATCTGAAAACTATGGTCATATAGTTTTTGTGGGGCTTTTTTGTTTGTTTTATTTTTAAACAAAGGCTCAAAGATTATTGGCTTAATTTGTCTCCAGTTCAGGATTATGATTAACACCAGCTAGGAACTGTGAACATTTTCAGCCTTTTGTTGGAACTCAGCTAAGTTCTGTCATTTTAATCACAAGTCAGTTGTTTGAGCACTAGACAGGATAGCACATTTATCAAAGTGCAAAAACCATTTAACGACCCTGAGAACCTGCAATATAAAAAGGCATACCGGTTTCCTGCCAGAATTGTCTAGCATATGAACAGATAGATCCTCAGCACACAGAATTGCTGCCCTTGAAAGCACAGTTGTCCTGTGGTGTTGAACCTGTACTAGGTGCATAATCATCTCTGGAAAAAAACCAGTAACAATGCCAATCTGACTGCTGGATATGGGGAATAGTCTGGAACAAAGCCTTTGTAACAGCCACGTATCTTCATCCCAGAACAATAATCACAATACTGTTTTCACATTCCACTGCTGTCATTATCTCCAAAACAGTTATACTGGCAAAAAGACCCGATGATTATGTTGAAAGTGAACATTAGCCTTTTCCTGTTAATAACAAAGAAATAATTGGTGGAGACAGCATGTGTTGTTGCAGTTTTTCCAAACTGAAACCCAAAGTCAGTCAGACATCTAAATAACAGTTTTAAAAACCCCAGTGCCTTGTATGTGCAGCTATAGATTGGGGAATGTAACCTCTTTCTTGTTTTTTTTTTATAGTTACATTAGCACAGCTCTCTTTACTGGCTTATAACTTGCTCCCCCCCTTCATGGTCAGGTTGGTGCATGAAACGACAAGAGTTTCAGACACCCCCCAGGAAAGAAAGGATCTTGTTATAATAAAAAATAACATCTTGTTAAAATAGAGCAGAACTGTAAGTCCAGTGATTTCCTTTACTTGGAGATATAAGCCAACACAGTGACTAGCAGAATTAATTTACAATCGTCCAAAAGCTCCCGTTTGTACCAGAATGCTGACAGCCTGAAAACATGAATACTAAATCCTCTTCCAGTTCTCATAGTGCTAGAACCCAATGACCCAACTTCTTTTTTTTTTTTTTTTCCCTCTCCCTCTCTTTAAAATTTGATGGCTCTAAAATCGCATGGAATAACCACTTTACAGTTTGTGACAATAAAGTGTTGAGCTGTTTACACGGCGAATGAAAATCACATTTTAGGACACAGATGCCTCAGGCCTTGCTCTGGCTCCATGGAGACAGGTGAAAGGCCATCGACACTTCAGGGTGTATATTGTAGTGCACAACTGCCTGCAGCACACTCATTTATTAGCTTTATATTTTACTAGAGGTTTGTTCAAAGCTAAAATTCTGAGGCCTCCAGCACCACCCAGGTTTTTTTCATATCAGATGCTAGCACATCCCTTCCTATTTCTTTCTTGTGCATATGACTGTCTTTCTAAAGTGAGCTTGGAACCAATCAGATATGATTTGCACTGCCACCTTAAACACTGGAACCAAGTCATAAAAAAAAAAAATATCACATAACTTACTTTGTCTTTATGTGTCCTTCATGGAGGATGTCCTTCACAGAGAATCACAGTTTGGAAAGTAACTCTTAAGACTATCATGTCCAACTGTTAACTTAGCACTGCTGTGTTCACTGCTAAACCACATTCCCAAGTGCTGCATCTATGTGCCTTTTGAACACTTCCAGGGATGATGATTCCACCACGTCCCTGGGCAGCCTGTTCCAGTGCCTGACTACCCTTTCAGAGAAGACATTTTTGTGATAATCCTGTAAGCAGATATCCAAATGAGCATATCATCCATTGTTTATCATTCTGTTAAAAATCAGACATGAAGTTATGTTCCCAAAGGTTGTTCCTATCAAGGACTGATCCAGCAGTTTGGAAGCCAACTGCAGTGCCCACTTTAAGGCAGCAATAGAGTCACCGAGTCCCCTGCACAGCCAAAGCATGAACACCACCAGTAATCAATTTCCCTTGCCTGTCTGATTTCACAGGAATGCATAAGATCCAGGAGATTGCAAACAACTAAGCATTCCATAATTTGAAATTTCATGGCTGATCTCCCCTTTTTCTTTTTGTTTCAGGTTTGGTTTTTGTGAATTTTTCAACAAAAAATACCAGAATAAAATGCATCCATTTTTAAAGACCTTTGAAACAGACTTTGGTAATTACTCTGCCTCATGTTTCAGCTAGACAGCTTCTATTGAAAAAAAGCAAATCATTACAGTTAAATAAAAGAGGCAATAGAACACACATAAAAGAACTAAATACCTACAGAAGTGTTTAACTGTTAGCTGAGAGTAATATTTAACCAAACTATAAATTTAGTAGTTGAATGTAGCATTTAAGTGAAGACCAGTTTTAATAACAGAAGTGGTTAAGTACCTAAATTGTACTGAGATAAAAAGCTCTTACATTAATACAATATGAGCTATTATTCTATGCTTTAAGAAACTGGTTATGTTACAAAGTAGCTTAATGGCAGCTTTAATATTTTGAAATTATTAAGAAGGTACAATATAAACCCAGAGCATTATTTAAGTTTTCTGGCACGCCATCTTCCATCAGCTTGAAGGGTGATACAGATCTTCAATTTCTTCAGAACCATTTGCATATGAATTATATCAATACACAAACACAGCTATCAAAAATTCCATGTCTTTCAGAGTCACCATAAAGTTTTGTAAGCTTGAACAACTTGATCAATTCAAATTGCTGTAGTGTACCTATCTGAGAGAGGGCAGCCTCTGATGATGTGTTGGGTTGTGTTGCTGTCCAGCAGAGAGATGATGGGGAAGAATGTATGTGGTTTCCCCTCTACATTTTCCATTCCTAAAGCTTTGGTTGCTAGCATACATCCTGCTCAAAGTGTACAGCTAATCATTTTTGATTGTTAAATACTGCCCAAGAGTTTCAAAAGAAGGTTTTATGCATTTTTTTCACCTCACTACTATTTTGGAAGCATTAACCTCAACATTTTGAACGCTACTTTAATTTGAGAATGTGATCCATTAACCTGAATGTGTGAGACACTTGGACATTTGCAAACATTGGAACAATGACTCAACAATTTATTTTAATTTGAACTGCAAATTATTTAATGGAGAAAATACTTGTTTTGTATAAAACAATGAAATAAAGTTATCTACCAAAATGAAGTCACAAGATTTCTAGAAGTCAGTGGAAAAAATAATTTATTGCAATTTCTTTTGCACATTAACATGAAACAATTATACATATATATTCTGTGCTAATAAGATATACTAGATATAGACAATTTTTATACACAAAGTAATTGCACTATTCTATTTTATAATGCAAATATTCAGAAATGATCAGTCAGATAAGAACAGATACTATTCACATAGAAATGCACTATATATTAATGTTATGGAAGGTCCATGCATCTGAAAACTTGTCCGCTTTTAGGAACTGTATCAGCTGATGAAACACACTATGTCCCTTTCCAAGATTTACATCCTTTAATTATGTCATGACACCTAGAATATTACCAGGTCCTCTCAAGGAATAAATTAAGATCATTTCTGAAATTAGAGAGACCAAACCAAAAGGCAACTGTATCAACCATGTCCCAGCAGCATGCCTTCCAACTCCAGGGGCTACATCAGATGAAAATCAATGCACTACAAGTGGTCTAAAATTGTCCAGCAATCTATTATTAATATGACAATTTAATTTAGTTTATATAAATCAATGAGAAATACATTGCAAGTGAACAGCATTTCAGTAGAAGTACATTGGCACATGCTTCAAATGGCAGTATCAGAAAAACAGCTTCCCCCTTCCAATACAGAAGATGTTTACAGGGTCCACAAAGGGAAAATGCAGGGTGATATCAAATGAGAAACCTTTTTCTAACCAGGAATTTACAGAGCACCAAATATTATTCACAAAATGAATGAGAAGCATGGTAATAGCAGAACTAAATCTGACACTATTTATGCAATAATTTTTGTAATGCTGCTTTAGGTATCTTTTTTTTTAAATATAGTTCCTTAGGTTCATTGTTCTGCCTATCAACTGAAATACCTATCTTTCCAGAAATGTCATCAATTCACATAACCACAGTACTTCAGAGATGAAGATGAAGATGTGAAGCATCAGATTGAAGTGGTTAGCTGTGGCGTGCATACTACATGGTTTCATTCAATATTATCTGGTGGTAGGAATGGTCACATGACTGACATGCAAAAATGCATATCAAAAAAAGGAAAGCTTGAAATACATGCTCACAGCAGAGATATAATAGTACCAAACGGTAAGGACAAAAAATTAGCAAGCCAGCCTAGAAAAAAATGTTAAGTATGACTTCAGAAGTAGGGCAAAAGACAATGGTACTACACATGGCAATGGGAGATATAATGTGAGAGAACATTCATAACATAACCTTACTGCCTGGCACCCTATTTGGAGACAGTATTGCACCCTATTCAGCGTCCTCTTCCTCTTCCCTCAGCTCAGAAAGCATCTTGCTTTGTTTCCTTGAGAGCATGCAAGCAGAATTTGAGAATTAAGGAATTTTCTTTGAAGCAATAACATGTTGGGTTAATGCAGTGACAAAATATATTTTACAACTTGCAATCAGTATCAGTAAATAATAAAAATTAAAGAAACCAAAATGCATAGGTGGTGCATGTATTTCTTTTGAATGCATTGTATGTAAGAATGAAACAATTCCTGGTGAATTACCAGCTCTGCCAGAGATATTTCAATTTGTTCCCACCAGTAATGTGGGAACAGGGCAGAACAGAAAGATATTAAAAACTGGAGAGGGAGTACAATTACAGTCATACATCTGAGGCTCTTAGCAAGATTTTTTTTTACAACAAATCTGTTTCTCAAGAGAGAAACTTCAGCTGAACCTCTATTAAAATAATGAAGACAGTAATAATTAATCTTATAACATGCAAACAAGCAGATGCAAAATGAATAATTGGTTACAGTTGTTTTGTTCTGTGTGTGTTTCTGATACTGTTCTACTTATTGCTGAACTGGTAGCATGGAAGAGATACCAGAGAAAAAAGGTGAAAGAGCAGCACTCCAAACCAATACTTATCCTTGTAAATTAGGTCTTTCTCAGAAGTAACTGCTGCTCATGGGGACTGGTATTACAGATGTCAACCCAGGAATCAAGACTGAGGCATGCTGAGCTGCTTCAGCCCTATCATTTTCTACTGGTCTAGCAGAGCAAAAGCATATTTTAAGCCTTGGTTTCATATCTCTTATGGCATCTGTAAAGATTTTGTCCTTTTTCTTCACCATGTCCTTAAAATATCATGCTGATAGATCTGCAAATGCTGAGCTAGTAACTCTCTAATGGATATAATGAAAAGAAAAATACATCACTAACGTGCATCAATTCTAGACTGAAGATATTGGAGGTAGAACACTTCACAGTAAAAGCAAAATTAGCAGAAGTATATTCAGGATGATTTAAAAAATACTTTTGTGCGTACTTTTATATGCCACTTCTTGCAATATTCTAATACTCTGAAGTGACCCTTCAGGAAGTTAACCATATAGTTTCTGAATATATGTTAACATGCCCTTATTTATTGTTATGTACAGTCCCCTGAAATAAATGGCACTGCACACAATAATACATTAGCATTCTGAAAAACTTCTGGAAAGAAAACCAAGACTACATGTGCGCATAAAGCAAAGTGATTACTTTAAAGTGATCAAACGTTAAAAAATGGTTATTTAATTTACTGATTAAAACTATTTGGATTAAATAGTTTGGATTAAAACTATTATGCAGAGCCTATAAAGTTCCAGAAAAAAACACGAATAGTACCTTCACAGGGGAAACTGTGAACAGTTCAGAAAATGTTAAAAGAATAAAGCTTTGTGCATTTTTTGTGTATGGACAGATGAAATTGTGCAGGGAGTGAAAAAGAATCAAAAGCTTAGAGGAACAGATTCTTTCACTTTTCAAAATCACCTCTGACAAAATTATTATCAGCTCACATCATCACATCACTGTATTTTTCTATTCTCCTATGCTCCCAAACTTAGTACAATTTAGAAGATACCTGTCTCGGGAGAAGTCCTTACGTCTCTTAGGAATTACATCTATATCTGAATTTCAGAATTAACAAAAACTAACAAAATTAGAAAGACTTTTTGATTGTGCTTAAACTGTGAGTCATAAGTGCTCCTGAAAATCAAGCTCACAGTATTTCTCAGTCAGGTTTATTCCTGCCCCCATGTCTCCCTCTACAAAGCTCAATTACTGGATAATAATATCAGCAAGTGTCTCTCAGGACTGCTGTGAGGATTAACAAAACCAACTGTTGTACAAGACCTCTGAAAAGCAATTGCAATATTTAAAGTCTTAAACTACCTGAATCTTATATTCATATTAAACATGTGTTAGGCTGAAACAAGGAAAATACCCACCTGACTCAGTACCTCTCTGAAATTTACATTTTAAATTATAATGTGCCTTGCTACAAATGATAGAACATTTATAATGTGAAAAAAAAGTAAAAGGTGTTTAATTAAAATATATTTTAAATAGAACAATAGATTTGAAATAATGGTAGCCATGTGAAATTATAGTTATCTTACTGTAGAATAAGAATAGAAAGTATTTTCAAAAGTGGCACCCAGAATATAATTGTAAGTAATATATATGTTAAAATACAGAATTAAAATGCAGAGTTAAAGTGCAGGAGGGTTAATACTGGGAGTTACTATTAAAAAGTCAATATTCATATACTTGGGTACCAATGGTAATAAATCTGGATTAGATTTCCTAAAAAAGCCTAAACAGTTTAACAGTCTAAATTACAATTTCAGAAGTACATGAGCATTCAGACACACAATTAATTTCCTCTGACCTATAAGAATTATTTCAGCCAAGGTAACTGATGACTTTCATTATTTTAGTCAAGTGTGTTTTTAAGATTAAATACATTGTCTGAAAACTCATTCTTTTTGTATTACTTCAGGGCAAAATTCAAGCTATGTAAATTACTTTTTTTTTTATTCCTGTTGACAATGGATGGAATGTATGCACCTGCTCATCTATGGCAAAGCAGCTAGCATACTGTAACCTCATTGTCTAAGTTTGCACCACAGTTTGAGTCTAGATCTCATTGGCTTTTACTGAATTTCTGGATAATACATGCCCAGAATTGTGAAACTGAGGCATTAGCTTAAAGGTCCCTCAGCGCTTGAAGAGCTTCACCCTACCTCATTTTGAGAAAAGGACTTAAGCTGTTACGCCATTTACAAAAAGTAGTTTTGTGTATTTCCAAAGTGGGACCTCTGCCATGCAACAGTCTCTGAAAAAGCAGGTGCCATCTGGGGTTAAGAGACCCCCATACTAATCAGGTGTGAACCTGCTTGCAAATAGTTGCTTGACTGTTGCCTAAATATTTGAAGGCACATTTTTTCACTCACTGAAAGAAAGCAAATGGCAAATTTTGAAGTGCTGATAACCAGACATGTCAGCTAAACAGAAACCGACATTATATTGCAAAACCTAGTAGACTGCAGAAATCTGTAAGAGGGAGATATAAATATTTAAACACTTGGCATTCCCTCAAGGACTTTTTGAAATCAGAAGTATTCTTTCAGGAACTGCACAAACTGCAAAGACAAATAATCAAGGATTTTCAAGTACTGTCAAGATAATAAATGTGTTAATGAAAGAGTGTTGCACAAAACTCTTCATTTTTTTCTATGGAACATTTAGTTTTGCAAATATAAATGAATCTCCGTGGTTTACATTAAATTTTTAATGTTTATGTTTAAAAAAACCCCCAAAATTACACTCTAGTTACTCATACCTCTGTCTCTGTACTCTTTCTGGACAAATACCAAACCTGCATTGGCTCTTTTTTGCCCTTCATAGAAACTGGACCTCTGTACTCCAGGTGGAACTGAGGATCTGAATTTTCTGGTGTCATAAGACACCTGAAATTGAAAGAGAAAAAATGTAAATGAATGCCCTTTGCATGCACTCTACACACTATGTAAAATATTGAACACGTAACAGGTACGTGAGCTAACTATCAAAAGATTCAAATCTATCTCTACATCATTACTATATTTGCATACCAATAACTGTATATCATAATGCAGTCTGCCATACACTTTCATGAGAGCTCACATACTTAAATAATGGTGGAAGGACTGTCACTTTCAAGTCCAAAAAAACTTTTATAGTATGCTGACAAAGTGACTTATTTTAAGATGTCAACACCAATAGAAATAATACATCTCTCACCTGTAAGTATATTCGGAGACATTGATCTTTCCCTTTTCTCCAGTAGTTTCTGTTCTGCTTGTTAGATTGACGGTATTTCCAAAGAGACAGTACCGTGGCATCCTTTGACCTATGACACCTGTGACTACCTCACCAGTATGGATGCCTATGGTTATCTTTAGAGAAAAAAAATTAAGTTTGAATATTCAAAATTAATGCAATTAATCTGATGCTTCTGACTAAATACAGGCAACATGCCACTTTTATCTACTACAGTTTATTTCTCCAAAGTGCTACTCCTGCTTCTTCAAAGCCTTGCACTTTATGTGTTTTGTCACTTCTTGGTTTTTTAAGTTTAGTATATTGTCATGCCTCTGCCTTCCACATGAGCAATCAAACTCTGTAATTTTCCAGCATGCACCCTGCTGTTATTATGTAACTGTGAAAATAAAAAAAGAGGTGGGCAGAGACGCATACTCTGCAGGTCTGTTTAATGAGTGCTCAGAAGGTGCAGAAAAGGATGGCACAGGTCAAGAAAAAAGATGTTTCTCGAAGGAAAAATCATGGTATTCTGTATTCAGAAGGTCAAGAGATAGGACAGAGGTTTGGAGAAGCTCATTCTTGTAGAATGTTACAGTTACTGTGAAGCCCCAAATCAAACCTTCTCACTGCTTTGCTCTATGATAAAGTGAAGTACATAGCTCTAAGCTAGGTGACAGAACAGCAACATTCATGTAAATAGAAATATGCACTGCACTCGTTAATCATCTTCCGCTCACAGCCTTATGAGGATAGTCAATGCTGATTGCCCAGCTCTATATCAGTGCTACAACATCTCCAGAAAGTCCCACAATGACTAAAATTCCATTAATATACACTGGTGTGAGTAATCATTGATGTAACTGTCTATGGAACTGTAATTCTCTTTTTAATGCAATAATTTCTCATTCTGACATGAGGATCTGAGGCGCGATCAAAAGTATCAGAGAGGGAATACTACTGTTCTGCTCCTTGAGTAGAAGAAGACTCAACAGATTGTACTTGATGCACAATAGGAATTCACTGATTATATTGAAATGATCAGAAAACAGACATAAATTATGTGGACCTAAATTAGTCCCTTACCTTTTAAAGCACAGTAAGCACTTTAAGGTGTGGGAACTGCACATGTCACAGCTACGTGTGACTTCTCATATTATTTGTATATATATATCAGTTTCAAAATTTAACAATCACAAAGCTTGCATGAACTGGGACTAATGCATTATCTTATTTCAAAACATTATCATCCTATTAAAGAATGGGTTTTTCATTCAAGCCCACATTTACTAACCTGTACAGGCTCACCATCTACTTGAACTTGGCCTGCTATTTCCATCATATCCAAAGCCAGGTGGCAGATAGATCGTGCATGATGCATGCAAGGCTCTGGTAGACCACTCACTGTCATGTACTTGTCCCCAACTGTTTCCACCTATCAAGACAGATATTCTTCAATTACTTCATTATTATGGCTTTTATAGTACTAGAATTGATGCTTCCTTCAAGACTGCTTCTCCTTTAAAATAGTTCCCTTTCCCTTTCATTCAAATCACCCTAGTTTACTGTCATCTCTGCTTGTTATTGAAGAGAATTTACTGTAAACCCGCAATGTAACAACTTGGAATGATACTTTGATTGTGTAAACCTGAGTCTCTCTTCTGGTGTCTTCTGAATGAAATTGAGCTCTGTTTTTGTTCTGACTCACACCCTTGATTCACATAGTACAGGGCATAAAATTCAGTTCTA
Source organism: Cyanistes caeruleus (assembly GCF_971803275.1). Taxonomy (NCBI): domain Eukaryota; kingdom Metazoa; phylum Chordata; class Aves; order Passeriformes; family Paridae; genus Cyanistes; species Cyanistes caeruleus. The sequence continues at coordinate 41,848,014 of NC_141705.1, forward strand.
AAAAAACCTAGGGATGAACTTCATAAACACACAAGTAAACACATGTACATATATATATGGGATGCATTACCTGTCTCTGTACCTTCCTGCTACCAGCCACATTTGCAACTACACCTCACTCTTTATGATAGAATGAAATTCACATTGAGTAACTGAATAATAAATTATCATTTACAACTAGAAGACCCAGGAACAGAAGTGAAAAACTTAAAGCACAAGGTCAGAAGACCAAGCCAGCTGCTAAATGTGGAAGTACATTTATATGTCCACCTAATGGGTCACTGAAGAAATAATGAGAATTTAGTACTTTATGTTCCTTCAGACATTTAGAGATAACCAACATACTCTTCTGTAGCTGTCTAACATAACACAGTTCCGATGAGAACATAAGTTTTTTTTAAAAAGTCTAAAATCCAAGAAAAGACTGGAAAAGAGTGACACCATAGTAAATTATGGAAAAGTAACAGATTAAATACTTTAAAAATCCTCTGCTTACCTTATAAACAAATGGATTCCTTCGTGAATCAGTCAGAATATCAAATCTTGTGTAAAGATCATTTAGAAGATTGACAATTTTCATGGCTCCTTCTCCAGAGGCATGTTTGCTACAAAAGGCATTGAATCCCACAATGCCACTGAAAAGAATGGTGACATTGTCATAGCGCTTGGCTGGAACAGGGCGCTTGTGTCTCAGCTCATTTGCCACTGATGGCGGCAGAACAGAGTACAGTAACCTACACAGGTAAGGAAAGAAAGGAGAAGGTGAAACAGAATGTGGAGAAATGTTTACAGCAGCACTCTTCATACTTTACTTCCTACCCACCACGGGGTTTTGAACATATTCCCAGAATCAACAAGCAACAGAAAAGGTGTTTACTGAAAAATAAGTTATTTGGAAAACAGGAACTGATCCACATCAGCATACCATTTCAAACACATTAATACATCTAAATCATCAACAAAATGAGACATCTATTACTAATTCTTCTGACATGATTTGTTCATAGTGTCTTGGATCATTTTTACTTCTTTCTGCCACATCCTCAGCTCATATAATAAGGTTTTGCTCACAGAACCATAAAAACTGCAAAAAAAGACCATGAAGAGATCAAACAGTTTTCCACCTCTGATCAATTAATGCATTTCTAAATGCTTCCTCTCTGTTGAGCATGCTGCTTTTAGGGTCTACAGTGTCTTTTTAAAATTAATAGTCTATATGATACATTAACACTTGTTCATATTATAAATTATGCAAATAAAATGCAATCACACACACAGAAATTCACCCTAGTCTCATGTGTATTCCTTCAACTTTCTAACTGCTGTCTTAAGGTCCATTTCCCTCCTGACACAGCTAAGTGGACAAGCTGAAGATCTCTGACTGTCTCACAAATCTTGAACATCATTTGGTACACAGCCTCCTGCACAAACCCTCATTAGTTGCATTTTTGGCAAGTTCACAACTTGAGTTATAATTAGTGAATACTTTTGGCACATCATACAGTAACTGACACTATCTGTTCCAGCAGCTGCCACGAAGGCTAGAATTCCTGAAGATAAAATGACTTTAAAAAGCAAGCCAACAGGAATGCAGAGAAAAAATACTTCTTAGGCTTTGTTTTCTCTGGTTCTCCTGTCCATCCCTTCCAAGTATTTTTAAAATAATTTCCATTACTACATTACAGAAAAAAAACCCATATCTGTCAATAGAGTTAACACAGAGATGTTTTATAAATAAAAATCTAACATGAACTCCATGCTACTTTTCACACAAGCTTTTGCCAGTAATTGTTGAGCTGAAATGCCATAGACCAATGACATTTGAATTTGACTTTATAGTTATCTGTAAAACTGGATTTGGGGCCCAATGCACTCTTACTGTTATGTGTTATTTTTATGTATTAATATCTAGATAAACACAAATTCATTTCTACAAGTAACTAACTATTAAATCCAATTCATAGCATTAGGCTATTGCAAAATTTCAGCTTTACAGAAACTGTTTTCAAGGTTTGTATGATAATTTTTTCTGTTCTATTATCCTGTGCCAGAAGGAGAAAAGTTGGTTTACTGAGTTCTGCCAAATAACAGCACTTAGGCATTCATCAAACTCATCTTCGCTACAGTGACTGCATGTAAGTTTCCAAAATTTTAGGTAATTCACAAATAAAAACCAATTGTCAGCTCATTTTTTATAACTTTTCTTGTCAGGGAGGGAGCCATCAAAACATCTATGCATATAATGGCCTAGACTGTGGGTGACATTTGACAAAGTAAAGAAAGAAATACCCTATTAAATGTTCTTTCTTGACTCCAAAATTACCAGTCCTGATTATCTCTGATATTCCTTACAAGATTCTGTTATTCTTTAAAGAAGGCAGCTATAAATAATATATTGCTTTGAGTGTTTCAGCTCAAAATTGGGATTTGGTTCTTACGTGTCTGTCTTTTTCTTTTCATCTTCCAGTGCACGCAGTGTGTGCTGCAGTCTGTCAGTGAGGATTTCAAGCTCCTGGGTCAGTTTGTATTCCTCTCGGAACTGCTCTCCCAAAAGAACTAGATCACGGGTAGCATCATGCAATGGAATATCACTCAGATACAAACCTCTTCTGGTTAAATCATCCAAGTTCATCACACTGCAAAGCATTGAAATATACAATAGTATAGGTAAAATTAAACTTGCCAAAGGAGCACTTAAAACTCAAATAAACAGCAGAGTCTGCTGAATAACAGCAGAAAGATGAAGCTTCTGAACTTCTGATGAGCTGTACAACATATCTCTTCTACAAAACACCTGATTTGTGATCATTCATTTTAACCCACAGCTCTTGATTTTTGCCTTTAAATACAGAATTCTCACGAAGAGTTCCATGAACGTAACAAATGTACGTACTTCAGCACACAAAGTGAGATTATATAAACAATCTTTCCATTCAATCCTCCATTCCAACCACTTCTTTATCACCAATCCATCACATTAAAACTACTGCAGAAATCCATGAATCCACATAGAAAACCAAATTATTGTCACATTTCTTAGCATTCTCTGATTGATAAAAAAAAAGGATAAAACTTGCAAAATTAAAAATGGAATATGAGGAATAATCATTTGTACGCACGGGCCAGACCAAGCCAATATTTATATAGAGTATTTAATAATCAGCCAAGTTCCAATGTTTAAATGCTCCTATCTCTTTTAGAATAAACACATCAAAACCAATTAAATCAATATTCAAGCTAATTAGTCTCTGTAGTACTACTCTCACAAGTGTTCTTAAAATTAGTAATTGTAAAATGAAAATAAGTATGATAGCACTCTCTAGGTTTAAAGTACCTTGGTGAACAAAGAAAGAGAATACTGTCTGCTTCAGGCAAGTAGATCATTTGCCCTTTCAGGCGTAAGCAGCTGATTTCTGTGCCAGTCAGTTCATCTTCACACTCCAACTTTTCCACATCCAACAGCCCCTCCTGGTGATGAAAAGCCACAATTTTCTAAGGGCAATGGTGTGTTCTGCACCAGGCCTAGTATGTAAGTGCATTTACTACAAAGGCAGTCAGAATATTTGGAATAGACTTACAGCTTACATTAAACCCTGATTAATTTTGTTTGAACATCATACACTACCTTTATTTTAATACAACAATTTGCTACTTTTAAGACACAAAGCACTGTATCTTTCTTTACATTCATGTTCGTAACTCCTTGTCTTTTTCCATGTGATTTCTGAACAATAGTTTTGACAACAGTATTGCCTGTTCTGTGAAGTTCTATCTGTGCCTGGGACCGTATCTAAGAAATCATCCTGGTTTCCCTCAGGTACAGTTTTAGTTAAATAAACAGGCTCCTTGCCATAGTAGGTGTTACTCTACACACTGCATCTGTTCGTATCACCCGCCCTCTTCAGAGAACAGGACAGAGACCTTTGTATGAACATATGGGCCCAAGCAAAAACACATTTCATATTTGTCTCTCACATTCTTATGAGTAAAAGTAAAAGTAATTACATTTCTACATTTGCTCTGATACAATTTTTTCTAGACTGGCCTCTTGAAGAGAAAGCATCAGACATGAAGTGCATTTACTTCACCATTCCAATAAAACATTCTACTTAACAGCTACTCACGAATTCATACCTGTGACTCTCTCTTGGCTTAAGACTCAAAAAGGTCTGAGCATTCTACAGAGAACTTTCTCTGAAGACTTCTGAGCTTTCTTATCTCTCCAAAGCACACTTCCTTAAAGAAAAGCTGGGAAAATATTCTCTAGTTACCTTAGTCCTCAGTACGAAGACTGTATTGATATGGGAGAGGATCCCATGGAAGCTAATATCAATATGAGGTCGGACCAAGGAGAAAACTGACAACAGACTGCAGTTTCCTGGCTGTAGCTAGAATATTAAAAAACAGAAAAAAAGAAAAAAAAATCTGACTGTTATGCTTTATAATAAAAATATACATAGAGAAATTACATTCCATTTTTTTACATAACAATACTGAATGGAAGAGAATATATACTTAATGCATCTCTCCATTGAATCATAAGGTTTTAAAATTATTTTCTTACTACATATGGACATGACCATAAGGAACAAAGCTATTGTAGAATTAGGCTATTTCTAAGTCCTTTTTCTAACAAGAAAAACACAATTTAGTAAATATTATACACTTAAACTGGAATGCCGTTCAGGCAGAGAATTCTAAATCTATTTTATTCATCTTTAAAATTAACCTGTGTTGCATCTACCACTATGAATTTTCTATGGCTATTCATGCATAAGAATCATCTAACCTGTGGAAGGACTCTGTATATAGCATTGCCACATTGTGTGACCACCAGATCTCTGTCAAATATGATGTGGAAAGGAAATGCCTTGCAGAAAGTATAGGGACTGATGCGAGACTCTTGGGTACCATTTTCTTCAAATCTGTCAAGGTCCTCATAGTAGTCCTCTTCTTTAGACTCTTTCTCTTCAATTAAAAATTGAATGTGGTCACACTCCTCATTTCTCTGTTGAATAACCTAGAGCAATGAAGAAAAAAATGAAAAACTGAAAACTCCGCTACTCATTAGTAACTGGAATGCTACTATAGAGACAGGAATGTATTTAGAGGAAAAAGATAAATTGAAGAATTATATTCATATCTTGAAAAATACTGACAAGAATTTCAGATTTCATAGTTTTTATAATTCCAGGTGAATAATTATGCCTTTGCTTAGCCACAGCTGCTCACTTTAAGAGCAACATATTGAAAATCACCCAAATACAATTTTTTAAGCCTGAGTGAAATGCAAATCCTGAGATGAGAACTTAAGGTTTAGGTTGTGCTTGCTTTTACTGGTACTTGCCAGAAAACAGGGTGGCCCCTTCCCCTGAAACAAACCGGTGTGAGTGTTGAATCTCACAGATCCCTTGAATCCTTATTTTGATCAAAGCTGTTTGCAAGGTCTATAACTACAACACAAATAGTGCTGACTATTTAGAGATGACTAAATGGTGCAAAGAGGGTGGGCATGTCACTGACAGCAAGAAGGAAAGTGGATGGAGCAGATGTTAGGATATAAAGTCCTTTCACATTCCAGCAGACTGCAAGATCAGAGCCAACAGACAAAACTAAAAGCAATGACCATCTTCTATGGGTTGTATTCCCTATTAAAGGAAATGACAGCAAAACTAGAATCATCTACTTCAGTGGAATATCAAAAAGGTGTCCTTAACACAGCATTACACTCTTCAGTAATTTTACTCAAAGTCAGTAAAAGATATGAAATTAATAGGGATTATTTTGTTTCTAGCCACAGTCATTACATGTCCCTGTATGGCAATATAATTTAAGCTAATAACTAGTAGAATAATATCATTTACCCTGAGAAGCCAAATTCACCTCTTTTCAGATTTAATTAGACTTAATGATTGGAAAAGAACAATTCTATTTACATGGTATTGTTTAGTGGTGATTTTCTGGAACATATTCCACCTGATTCTACTTTCATGTTGAGTCTGATCCTTAAGTCACTGAAGCAAAAAGAAAAGATTTCTTAAAATGCCTAAAGCATCCTTATTTTTCCCTTTACACAGTCTTAACCACAGAGATTAACAGTTGCAATTTGGAGCAGGTATGCACAAACACTGCAATTGATCCCTAAGATGTTACGTTTATAAAATATCGGTTCTTCAAAATTGCCAAAAATACAAGTTGAAGGGATGGGGAGTACTCAGACATTCATTTGTTCCTATACAAATGAAAGACTGTAGAATAAAACCCCAGTATTTTATTGTTAAATGATGTTTAATTTAAAGTGGCAGTGTTCTTTGATCTACAAATTGACTACTCAATTGAAGGAGAGGCTTTTCTGGAGGACTGTTTAGAGCAAGAGCCCAATTTAGGTGCTCTATAGCTGTGTGCTGCATTTTTCTTCTCTTTCTATCACTTATGTAAGTAACTTAGATAAAGATCAGCCTACTAAATTTACCAGCTAATGTAGGTAACCAAAGCGGCATGTACAAATAAATTCAAATGTTTATGATGATAAAACCTAACTGCCTCAAGTATTGGTAGTCCATATGCCAGTGTGACAAAGAGAAGTGGGAAATTATAACCTAATAGGGGGTAAGCCTCAGAAAAAATAAACATTTGTCATCTGAGGAAAACACAATAAGTGGGTTTGTCTAGTTGAGTGATCCATAGTAGATGGACACCTAGTTTTCCTCTGAATTCAGGGTTTAAAGGTTTTCCAGGTCTTCCTTTATCCCTGAAACTGTGAGAGACTGTGGTCATATTGAAGATTACCAGAATACAGTTAGGAGTCTTAGTTCTTACTTTCTATCATTCATGCACACTCCCACAGGTTTTATTTTAATAATACTGTTATTGTGGCCAGAGATAGCAGAGATTACACACAGAAACCTTTTTCAAATTGTGAAGATTTATCTCTAGAACTGATCTACGCTTCCAGGTAATTTCCAGTCTTGGATCTTCAAAGTGTTGCTCTTGTCACAAATGGGAAAAAACCCTGCATATTTTAGATGAAAACCCTAATTCAGCAAAGCTGATTTCAAAGAAGCTACAAATTCTTAAGCAAATTTTCATATTAACAGCACATCACCTTACAGAGATATTATCTCCTTATAGCCATCTTACTATTCTCTTACCAACCTGTAATTACAGACTTTCTTCTGCTACCATGCAGCACCTAACAGGTTCCTTTCAAAAACTTCCCATTTTATTTCATTTATTACAAATGAATGATGCATCAGTAAACAAAACGCAGGTTAAGACTGAAAAAATTACCTATAAAAATAGAACTGCTACATGCTCCAAGATGTCTAGTTTGAAGCAGGACCCTCTACAGATTCTACAAAGTCAGTCCTCACACCTGCTGTGCTATTTTCCTAGCCTTTAGAGATTAGAACTGTGCCAGTAAAAGTGCAAAGCTGCAAATTTCCCAAGCATCTTCAAGTTCACTTGAAACACTATTTCTGACCAGACTCCAGGGCATCTAGGAATGCTTGGTGTATTAGTGCAACATGTTAATGCAGCAAATGAACACCAGGCCAAATACATGGATGTATGTCAGATCTACAAGACAGACACAGTGCCAGCTGCACATTCCTGATAAACATGATATGCTGTGGACATGGCTGGTTTATGCAATTTTATTCTGATCATTCATGCACAGACACTTATTAACAGATGCTTTAATCATAACCCTCTCCAGGCTAGGAAATCTACTGATGCATCCCTAATTAACTTCCCAATGGATATGCAATTTCATGATGTCTTTTCTGCTCACACAACTTATGAACTATCTAATCTTCCTATCTCATTACTTCATGCACCTTGTCAGCAAACTTAAAATAAGCACTTTTGACTGTTAACGTAAGATGTTAAATTCTGTTCCTACACCCTTGCACCTATAGATCCAACTTAACTGACCAGATATTTGTCTGGTATCAGGACCTGCCCTAGATACTCTGCTAAACTTAAGTAGAATAGAACTTATCTACTGTTTCATTCTGCAAGCAAAGTTTGCAAGCCACACAATTTCAGTATCATTTAAATATTGTTGAAGAAGCCTCTGATAAATGCTTAACAAATCAAAGTTCAGTCACAAAGCAACAAAGCCAGCAATCAAGTCTAATTCTTCCTCCCCCTGCAGTCTTCGCTGCTGAAGTGACATCAGTTCACAACGTCTAAGAGCTCAATCACCATAGTAACTGCAGTTAAAAATGAAGGGAGAAATCATTCTCTTGGTTTCAAAGAGAATATATAACATCTTACTGCTAACCTGCCTGTGCCTTCCAGGAGATACACCTTCAGTTTTTCCTTGCCTAATCAAGTGAAAAGTCACACCAATATTTCAGGGACTGACAATTCAGAGAAAGTTATTTTAAAATTAGTGTGGTTTAAAATGTATTTGGTGAGCTTCACATAAGCTATTAAATCAAGAAGCATTGCTGTGATACAGAATATATAATGAGCACATGCTATCTGTTAAGCTGTCACTGATGTGTCTACAAGATTCAGTTCTGTAGATCTGAGCCTATCCCCAGGACACACTCATATCTCAGCATGGCAGGATGGAATGTCCTTGGACAGGGATCTTTTTTGATGAGATTGTGAAAATTAATACAAAAACAGAGGGGTTTTGCCCTTTAAAGGTCAATACAAGATGAAATTTTTTATCTCTTCTGATCAAAACTGACTGTGCAATGCTACTTAACAAAGTTCACTGTAGCTGTTTCAGAATGATCCCAAGACAAAGGAGTTCACTGTGGAAATGGCACCACTTTCAGTTTACATACCCAAAAATAGAACCATGGGGATATCTTCTCCTGGCAGCTGGTTTCAGTGCAGACTGTCTCACTTCACCAAACCTCTGTGCCTGGAGATAGTGAAGTTTACAGCTGCCCCAGTGCCAAAATTAGAAGCTGACCATACTCCATGACTGACTTATCTTCACACACAGTTAGCATTTTAATGTGTGGACCAGTACTGTTTGTCCTCCATGGCAAGTACCCAAGTAGTTTTTAGATCAGCTCTCCAGCTGGTCACATATTCACTTTGTTTTTTCACACTGCCTTTGATAAGCCTGAAATTACCATCTTGTCAAGGACTTCCCCTGATCTTTTCTCATTTTACATTGTAAAACATCTTCCCTCTGTAAAAGATTTTGATAAGTCTACTCTCCAAACAGATTTTTGGACTTTGCTGGATTATGTACAACATTCTTTGTTGACCCATACCATTAGTAGCCTTGAGGGAATCCCCGTCCTGACTTCACCTTCACAGGTCACCCTCATTTATATACAAACAACCTCTGACAAGTGAAGCAAGAGCAGGCATAGCCAGTAGGCTGCAAACAGAGATCTCATGACAAAGTTTGTCAGCAGCATTGTGATGATTTTTTAGTTCTCATACTGAGAGTGGCAAAACATGAATATTCTTAGTGCATACAGAAAGTCAGCAACAATTTTTGAGACAATACCTGCTGCATAAATTTGCTAGAAATGGATTACCATATCAGAGAAGAATAAATTTGGATTTGAACTAATTAATCAATTAATGCCAACTTGGCCTTTCCTGAACTATTTTGAAACAAATTACTTTCCTTTCAGTGCTAACAATATCTAACAGAAACAAAATTACATTTCCCACCCTGTCCCCCCTTTCCTTCTGCACACACATACTCTAGGTGCTAAAAAGAGAATGCACATTTCCTGAAGGACACCATTCTAGAAAAAGGAAGCCCTGCTTTATTTCAGAAGAAGATATAAGGTTTTATATCTATATATTTATAGTTATATATTTATATACACAAAATTGTTCTGTGTGAGACTGAAGAAAGGTAATAAAATTAAAACTTTTTTTTTTTTTTTTTCTATTTAGCTATTTCTCCACCCACAGAAAGAATCTGGGACAAAACAAGAACAATATTTTTGTTAACATTAGTTTCCTCTTGTGCTCATTAGCTGGTTTTCTACACAGGCTGAAGAAGGTGATCCTTCCTAACCCTAACCCTTCCCCTCTCCTCAGCACTGGAAAGGCCACACAAGGACTGCTGTGTCCAGCTGTGGGCTCCTCAGTACAAGAGAGATACAGAGCTACAAGACAGAGTCCACTCCCTCTAGGGAGGGCCTCTAAGATGAACAAGGCACTGGAGCATCTCTCAGAAGAGAGGCTGAGAAAACTGGCACTGTTTAGCCTGGAGAAGAGGTGGATCAGCAGGATCTCATCCATGCACACAAATACCTGAAGGGAGGGTGAAGAGAGGATGGAGCCAGACTCTCTAGTGGTGTCCACTGCCAGGACAAGAGGCAGTGGGTACGAACTGAAACACAGGAGGTGTTGTCTGAACATCAGGCAACACCTTTTTACTGTGAGAGAGATGGAGCAGTGGCACCTGCTGTCCAAAGAATTTGCAGCATCTCCACCCCTGGAGATAGCTGAAAGATGTCTGAGCATGGCCCAGAACAACTAGGTGGCTGGGCATGAGCAGCTGAGGTTGAACAAAATGACCTCCAGAGTTCCCTTCCAATCTCAGCCATTCTGTAACCCATGAAACAACGAATCTCATCAAACGAATGAAACGACTCAATGAAACAAAATCAGCATTACCAAAAACAGTTAATGTCTGCTACCACCTTTACAGAGACTTGTAATATATCAGATAAATTCAAACAAAGTTTCATGAAAATACAGACTTAGAAGCATGTATTCTCTCAGGCAGATTTATCTAAGCATTTGTTCAAACAGATGGAGAAGAAAAGTGGGTAACAAAGAATTAAATATCAAATTGCAGATATCAACATTATACTAATATAAAGAGAACTGCAGACCTGAGTCAGTTCTGTGTTAAACTGTTATGTAAATGGTTTGGATAAAGAAATTTGAAAGGACTACTCAGGAATCCCCTTTGACAAGTCAGAAGACGACTCTCATAATAGCACTGGAAACTTTGGGCTAGGCACTGAGTTTTTTATCAGATTCAAAAAGCCCCATTCTTCCTTAAGCAAAATTCTAACTGAGGTCCAAACCAAAATTTTTACAATAGAGGCACTGATTGGTCCACAAAAACTAGAAGGAATTAAAAGCAATTCCATTGTTTTTCTGTACTGTGCTGTTTCAAACAATGCATTGCTCACAGACTAAAACACAAAGCATTAATTTACTAAATTAAGAGGCAAAGAATGGAGATGAAAGAAGCTGGTCTATTTTTATTCCTAGTCTCAATATTTTGAACAATAAAACCACCTAGCTATTACAATGCCAGACTTTACTTTAAAACCTTCACTTCATACCACTCATGATTAATATCTGACCTGTGAAGTAGTGGAGAAAGACTTTCACTGTCTGTGGATAAGCTGCAAATTTCAGCACTCTCACCTTAGAGAATCAATTCTCTGCTTATCTACCACTGGAGTTTCTGAGTATCTGTGGAGTGCAGCAGTGTGTAATGCCTTAGATATGTCAATATATAGGCTTTACTAATCAGGAGAAACATGAAAAGGTTCACGGTTTAAAGTAAATGACTTTCTAACAGGGAAAAGGTTAAAACTGGGGTAACAGACAAAAAAAATATACACTTCCTTCTGTTTACAGGTTAATACTATTTTTTAGGCACCCATGTGCTTTTACCTCAGACAGTCTAGAAAAATAGTGTAGAATTAAATTATATTTTGCATTCATTTACATTAGGTTTGATTAATACTATTAAATATCTATTTACTTACACTATAACAGTAAAATTTCCAGAAAAGCCTAAAAAAGTCAAATTAAAATAAGAAATAAATACATAATAAATATTTAAACCCATTTAGAACATATGTTATTTGTGAGAAGTTCTAGATGGATATTACTACAATTTTCTCAGCAAAGTAACCTTCAGATTGGGAGCACAGTTTATGAAAAGTTTGTGCTGCTAGCTGCTTTAGACAACCCAGATTTCTCCTCTGCCCCATGGATCACTTTTGCCTCTGTGTGGCTCTCTGAGAGACGGAACACCAAACCGTGTAAAGGAACACAAGAAGGGGAAAAAAAAATAAATAAAAAAAACCTGTTGTTTTGAACCCAGTTCATTTCCTCAGTATAGTTTATTTTATAACTTGACACCAGCTGGAAGGCACAGACAAAGAAGCTGCTTTAGGACAAACCTGAGCACTGAAAGAACAGGGACTGCTTAAGCTGCCTGTGCTACCAAAAGAAATGCTTGTCAAGCATCAGCTTCAGCACTTTTGCAGCCAACTTCCCAACACGGTCCTTCTTGTCTGTCTCAACACTTCAAATAAACAGGGATCTAAAAAGAGGAGTGTTTTGATTCTGTTGTATCCTTCTGTATCTGATTACTAACACCTGCTGCAAAAGTTTGAACTGTGGTTTTCTACAAAATAAAATCTAAACAAGGACACAAGTATATCACCACACTATACACAGCTAGACATCTACTATAAACCTTGGCTAGCTTAGAACAGGAAACCTAAAAGGTGAATACTGTGATACAGCAGTACAAATAGCTTTGTCATTGGATTGCTTGCAAATCTCTTAGGGATTTTGAGGAAGGTAATGGCTTTGTGATAAAATAATGAAAGGATTTTCTCAGCAAGCATACAATGAAACTGTGCTAGAAATGTACAATGGAAAGGAATATTTAAAAAACCCAAAGAATGATTGGTGCTTAGACTATTTTCTACCCTATGAAAAAATATTTATATCAGTTGCATTATTTCTAATAGAAAAAAGCTTTCATTTTTTGTTTCTCCCTCCACATATGTCTACACCTTGGACCAAACTCTGATTTTCTACTATTACTTATGCAAGGCCTGATCAATTAAATCTTTCTGTTGCTCTGTATGGGCAAAGCAGAAGCCTCTTTCCCATTTCACAAGTGACTGAGCAAACATGTTATTGCATAAACTCTGTCAATGAGGAACATTTCTTCACTTCTGGGGCTCTTGCTGCATATCCAGTCACACTTCCATGCAATGACAGCAAGAAACACACAAACATGATTTTTTTCTGGGTAGAACTTGGCATGCTGGCTAGGAGGAATACACTGCTTGCCACCCAGGCCTCATCAATGCACATCAGCCTCACAGTCTGCACACAGATGAAGAATCTAGGACAAAGAGGAAACGTCCGTGTTCTCAGAGAACACGGCAGACAGTAAGAAATATATGCCAAACATAAAATAAAGGGGGGAAAAAAGCATCCCAAATAAGCCAGTATCTAATTTCTTTACATGTCCTCTTTATAATCTTTTTCTGAATAAGGGGGATATTGTTCTGGGGTACTGTTCCCAGTTGGGTCAGGCCAATTAGAGCTGGCCTTCTCAGCACATGGCTGATGAGTCCTTCAAGCAGCACAAATGATGATAGCTCTTCCTGAGAGTCAGTACTGATGCCACTCCTTCACAGAAGATAGAAACACTGCAAATTACTGTTTGCCATCACTTCACTTTTGATTTTCTTGGGTTTTTTTTACTATTGACATAAATTTTCCCCAAGTATATCAGTTCAGACATTACCTTCATATCTATTTCTGTACCATGGATCTGTTGAGCTACTGTTTTGATGATTCCAATGACAATATCCTGCAGACCTTCTCTTTCTGAATAGTAATGCAGAATGAGACCCTTCCCCTTCTCCGCATCAGTGCATCTAAAGGAAGGGGCTCGCATACCCGGGTAAATAGTAGCAAGGTGGTCGTGCAAAGCATCCAGGTTCTGAAAGAAGAAATGAAAAAAACTATTATAAGGCATTCACTTAGTATTTATGAAGAAAGTAAGTACATACTTTGTCCAGTCTGAACATCCCCTTTCTCCTACTGCTCATACTTCTACACATTTACCTTATTCTCTGTAGAACTGTCATCACAGCAGGCTTATCAGATAGCCCAAAATGTTCTATCTTCTGTGGCAACATTTGAACAATGAATGATATAAAAATTAGGACTATTATAAATTACTCCAGATAGGAAGAAGTCATGCTTGATTATGCTGTATTTTGAAACATTCAGATGATTAAAGACCTTCTGTGTGTTTCTCAGTCTGGTACCTCATCCAGTTTCAATCCTTCCAATTCTAGTCTCTATAATCTTCTGTTCAAATATTAATTCAGGAGCCAAATACAAATAAGCATGTCTGAATAAACATAAATATTTCTCCTTATTATCAATGAAAAAGCCTAGTTCTGACACTCTAATAATTAAATTTACAGGGCCTGACAAAGTTCAAATTTTAAAGTAAAGATTTAAATGTTTAAAAGACCAAACTCAAATATATCTTTCCTTTGACAATAATTGAAAAGCTCCACAGAATAAACAGAAATATCACAGCTGCTGTAATAATGTATCAGAAAAGTTTGTTCAGGAAAGGGAAGAGATCTTCTGGTTTATTTTTCCTGCTACTGTCCCAGATATCTAATATATTTAAATTTTAGCCAGACAAATTGTGATCTGGAGAGGAAAGCTAAATTATAGACTGATATGCATACTTAATAAGGACATTAAAGAGAACAGTGAGATCAAAATCACACTTAAAACACAACACTAGATTCAACTTTGATTGCGAAGCAATTATCAAAGCTCCAAGTTGCTATTTACTGTACATTTAACATAGAAAGAGAAAACTAGTTTGTAGGATAGTTGCAACCCACAATTTTTTATTTATGTTGTATAATTCATAGAACTCTTTACATCTTAAGTCCAGAACATTACTGCATATTTTAAATGTTGATCTCTCACTGCCCTGCAAGTGACTGCTACCACCAGGCTTCAAGTATTATTTTCTGCCAACATGAAGTAACAGGAAGTGAAGTGAAAATATTTTCAATGTGCTATCTGGGAAATTCTCCATCTTCCATGAGCATCTGTCGATCATCAAATTTGTGGAAGCATACTGAACTTGATTTCATGTGAGCTATGAAGTGCTTTAGCAGCTGCCTCTTCTCCTGGAGACCTCCAGACAAAATGACTCTCAGCAATGAATTCCGTGGGATGCACTTAGCCTGGAATTTCCTCCTTCAGTTTTTTAGCTTGTTTCAAATTCATGTTTTTGTTGCTATATCAACATTCCAAATTAGAACATGAAGAGGCAACAATCTGGGTGTCAATTCATTCCAGCTGTTAGCGGGCATTGACAAAACAAACACAATGCTTGAAGGCAAATTCTGTAAGAATTTTGCGGGGTTCAAGACAATGAAATTGGAAGAGACTGCTTTGAAAGGGTGGATGAGAAAAGAGCGAGAGAGATGACTGACTCTGAAAGACTGCCCCTCCATGTCCTTAACTGGATGCAGAACTGCAGTTTCAGTACATATGCCTTAGGAACAGCCAGGATATATTGACCTTTTGGAAAAAAACTCTTAGGGAGATATATGGGAAAAGATGATAATCTTTCAGTTACGCAGTCATCAGCTGAAGAATTTCAAACAGGGAATAGCCAATGTCAAGGATGGAATCTCTGTAAAATGATTGTCTAAGTATTAACACTTAAGTCTGGCACGAGTGTGACTAACAAACTGGCAGTAGCCCTATTCTGTAAAACCACTTTGCCACCCTTCTACTCCTTTACTGCTAACTTTGGCAAAGCAGTGTAACAGGTGAAGTCCATGTGGTATGTCCTTCAGTTTTCACTCTCTAATCTTCCAGAGTGGGGGACTTACAGTTCACTGTATTCAAAACCTTGCTCCAACACATAGTCAACTAGACATGTTTTTCCAGGTCGTGGAGCTGAAGTCACTCCTAGATCTAGACATGTCATTGTTACTCCTACTCCTATTTTTTTGCTGTGTTTGATCCATTCTAAATTGATGTTGCAGCTTCTGAAAGAACAAATGTCTTTTTTACTATATGTTCACCTGCTGTGAGCCAGAGGTGAGGTCAGGTACAGACTATAATAGGCTAAGGAATTTCCCTGAATTCTTGGCTCCTAGACTGCTCAGATGTATGCCAGAGCTTGTGCTGGGACCAAAGAACCAATTCTAGAGCTATGAGAAGCAGTGATGAGCTCCATAGGGAAACCAGGCAATCTCCAAGCAAGAACAAGCATGAAATGGGGCTGATCCTGGTCTGTAAAAGTGAGAGTTGTGGTTGGCACCTGAAATACAAAGATATGGGCACCTGAAATACAAAGATATGCTGTTCAGCGCTGGGTGGTACACAGCAACTGGAACCTTATCTAAAAGATGAGTTAATCCCCTGAATTTTAATGCACTGCAATCATGAAAACCTAAATAGCCATGTAAACAATTCCTTAAATGAGAGAACTAACAACTTTGATTTTCATTCAATAGAAAGCTACTAAACTGAACATAAAAGCACACTTTCAGTTTCTTAGGAGGTACCTCTTTTCACACTGCTTCTCTTTGGCAGTGTCTTTCAACATGATTTGCAAATTTTCCATGCTTGTGTTTTTCACATAAAGTATTAATATTGATTTAGTTACTATTTTTATTTTTCTCCTTCATGAAGCTTGAAATACCTGTGTTTCAACCAAAAATAAATTAAATTGTCTTGAGATGTCAAAGGAAACGGAACATAAATATGAGATTTGTTTTCAGATATTTTAAAACACTGCACCTCTCAATTATTTTGTATATATCCTGGACTCTATACATTTCAAGAAGCACCTTCTGGAACTCTAGTAAGTACTTTAAGAATCTGAAAAAAGTATGGGACATTAAACCTAACCTGCACCTATTTTTGTAACGGGTATATAAAGTAGTTTCCTGGCCTAAAATGACTGCTGGAAGATGCAAAAGTAATAAATCAGGGGTAATGTTGATTTTTCCATTGTAATAAAAAGCCAAAAAGTACATTTCTGGCACAGCTGCTAATACATTAGTTGTGTTAACATTTAGAGAAGTATATAATAGCCTGTGTCATATGTTAACACTGAAATTCAAACAAAGGATCTTAAAATGCTATCATTAGAAAAATATAAATGTAAGCTGTTTCCACTTTTATAGATGTTTGGTGTGTATAACAAACATACCCAATCCTTTCACCAGCACATGTGGTAAGGAATAAAAAGAGAAGTGTATTATATGGAAACAGGCATGAGGGAAAAGAGTATCTGTATTTGTGGCTCATACATGAATAACCAAAGTGATGATACAATGGGCCAGCTACACCTTTTTTTTCCTCCCCTATTCTTGCTCAACCTTAGCCACAACTTTAGTACATGAGTTATCTTCGGAAATTATTTTTATCTGAAGGCTTTGAGAGCAGCCTGTGAATGAGGCTATGAAATATAAAGGATGCTCCATCCCACAGACAGACAGTGGTTTACAGATCACTCATGCACATGTTGGAACACACATATACCCTGTCTGCCCAGCAACTACAGTTTGTGGGATTTGTACAAGAAGTCTGGGTTGACTGGATCTAGGATGCTCTAGAATGATGCTGGTGTTGGGGTGGTGAGACACACCTTTAAATATTCAAGTAATCCAGCAAACTGTGATCCTTTTTCCCCTAATGCTGGAGAGATTTTAAGGGTACAGATGACAAGAGGCTACTACATTTTCAGAGAAAATAAATTGTTTTGACAGTCACCTTTCGGTCAATCTTCAGTTCAATGCTTTTAACCTCATTACAGTACACAGTTCTCTCCAGGAGTCATATAGATCACAAATCTTAAATACAAAATACTTACTGAAGTGAACAAACTACAGGTTACAGAATAGGGAAGTCCATTTTCCTACACTTAGGAGTAACACTTTAGAGAAGACCCTACATTTCTTCCATGCTATTAAAGAATCATTTTTATTTTGTTTATGTTGCAGTATCACGCTGTTCTGCAGTATCCCACCCTCAGTTCATGGATGAAGGATAACATTTTAAGAGACAATCTGTTATGAGCCCTAGCTCTGTACATAACATACAATTAGAAATACCCAGTATGTATAATTAGTAAGAGATAATAGAAGAAATATCATAAAACCTGAAGATCACAATTTCTGTTACTATAAATAAGGTAAGTCTTTCCACTTAAACACACCACCACCCCACCCCCCCCTTAATTTGCTGTATATGATCCTGTTCCAAATTTCTCTTTGGAATTTCAAATCAAATTTCTGTTGACTAGGCCATAATTCTGTCTGGTATCTGAAACGATTTAGTGCAAAATTCTTACCTGCAAAAACTCTCTGACATTTGAGCCCAAAACACGTAGAATTGTATCATAACCAGACTCTTGACAAAACACAAAAAACATCTTCCCAAACATTTGAAGAATTTCCCCAGCATTTAGATCTAGTTAAAACAGGAAAATACAATTCAGTTAAAACACTTTATTTCATGCACTTGCTTATTTTTTTACTCTTGTATTCATAAACACTACCCAGATGCAGTAGGTCAAGAACAAAGCGAGATTCAGGGCTCACATGGCAAATACTGAGTATCCTATAAATCCTGAGTATTCTATACTGATAAATACAGGAATTTTATTAGGATTTACCAATCACCATTATTACTTCACCGCATTGTATGTTTCACACGCATATAGCATTTAGATTTTGATACAGAAAAATGAATCACTTCTTGAAAATAAAGGAACTCGGTTGCTAGTAGTGCTTGCCTCAGCAGAGTTAATTCCAATTTACAATAGCATGAAACCACATCAGCTGCTCCAATTCAACATTACTACAGTCATCAGTCTTATAGATTCTTGGCTAATTACTGATGCAGAACAATTTCATATCACACTTGGTTCTGCAGAGAAAATAATGCTGATGGGCATAATTCTACCTTTTAAATTCCAGACCAGAGCTGCAATGATTGAAAATGAATGCAGCCCAAATCAATGGCTGATATGCAATTAAATGAAATGTGTCCATGCCACAAGCATTTCTGTGACTCAGCACTGTTCTTCAGCACAGATCAAGGATTCATTCATTCATTCACTGCTCTTGCAGAAGTGGTTGAAACTTGGGTGTATTGGAAGGCAGTTCCAGCAGGATGATGTTAGTTTGTGACTGCTTGTTACACTGTCCCTGTTGTGTGGATCAGGTATATATCTCCAGTTGAAGATGGAATACTTTGAAATTAATAAAAATAATTTCAAGCAACAAAAGGAGTAAAATTTTCTTAGAGAAATAAAGGAAATATAATTATTTCCCCTAATATTTAAAAATAATTTATCTGACCAATACTCTCCCCTGTGCTAAACCTTGTTCCCTTTCTGCTACAAAGATTTGGGGGGCAGGAGAGTATTACCTTTTTTGTAATGAATGGGCAAAGAAGATATCTGTATTACTTACTGAGGACCTTGCTTGCAGCTGCAACAAGGTCATAGGTTTTGGAATCATCGTAAATTATTCTGACCAGAAACTGTCCCTCTTCATCCAGCTGCGCCTCTTTCCTAAAAAGAAAAGAGAATAAAATCTTTTCGCTTGAGGGAAAAGCACCATATGGACAAAAGTCTTTTAAATAAAATAAGTTTGTAGAGTTATTTAAGACAGAAAATTAGAAATAATTTGTTCCATATCTCAGTGTACAACACAAATATTTCAGACCACAACTGTTCTGGAAATAATAATTAGCTACAAGAAAATAAACATCATTTTTCAGTATAAAGCCTCAAAAAGAAGTTGCTCTACTAATAAAGACACAATTTTCATTTTAAAATAAGAGATTATCCAATAATGCAGCCCATGATGGGCTCTTTAAACACTTTTTAAGCTTTTTCATTCCACCACATTTTAATTACACTTTATTTACAAAAGGCGTGGGATGTTCCTAACAACCATTTGCATATACGTCCAAAGAGGAATTTGAAATACAGATGCAGGTACCAAATCAAATATTTTTTTGCAGAATTCTGCACATACCCAGTAGATAGGAAGAAAAAGGATGCTAGGATTTTGCAAGGCCATGTTTTCACATTGTGCATCAATTCTCATGAGTGAAGTGTCACTACTTAGCTAAAGCACAATAAAAATATACATTTCTTCATTAAAGGGAACAACTCTCTACCCCAGGTTTTAGACAAGACTCATATATATGTCCTGTGCATACTTAATACTGCTACTAAGTGAAAAACCAAAACAAAATTACTGCTTTGTTTTTTGGGTCATTTACTATTCTCTACAACTCAAACACCAAGTCAGCAGCTTGTCTAAAAGGCAGCACCAATCTGTAGGCTGTATTTTTTTACTGGGGAAGACAAGTTTATCCTCCAGACAAGGAATGAACTGTCATGCCTTCCAAGCTTTGCATTTAGCACAAGTGAGTTACTAGGGAGGACCCACAAGTGCTCTGCTCTCCTCCCTCGTTTTACCCTGTCTGCACAGCACAGGAGCCAGGCCAGTGGATCTGCAGGAGTGGCCAAGTCTCAGCTCTTAGGAGGGGGACAGGGAGCACCTCCATGGGCAGGCAGACCCCAGGACACTGAAGAGCCAGCTGCCCATGTTGTTGGTCTTGCTGTGCACAGAGCACACCAATGAACATGGCCCTGTCTCTGCCCAGTTTCAAGTAAAGCAGTATTCTGTATTTGCTCTTATTTCCCTTGTAAATTTTCCTTCAGCCCATGAGGAGATGTGCAGAGGGGCCTGCTGTGTTCTCTGATGAAGTTGTGCCCTGCTTGTTGAAGTCCTCATCCAGAAAATGAGCACAGCCTCCCTTCTCAGTATGTTTTTAAAAAAAGGTGTTTACCTCCTGTGGTGTTGCCTGCAATGACTCTCTATAGAGACAGTGTACTTAGCAGAAATAGTGACGAAAGAGGAGACATTTGTAAGTACTCATGCACTAATTGATGTACTTAGAATATATTTTGGCTCAGCAAAACTAATATGATCATGGCATCATTAGTATATTTGCAGGTGGAGGGTCACAGCTACCTCATTAAAATGAAATTATACCCTTTCATCTAAATGTATCTCTGTGCTGCAGTTCATTTCAGGAAGTCAAAAAAAAGGCAAAGAGACAGGAAAGCCTTGAAGTGAATTACTGAATCACATCTTACGTCACAACAACAAAAAAATCAGTACACGATGCTGCTCGTGAGAAAAAAAACCCTTAGAATCAGAAAAACTATAAAAAAGGCAGATTATGAGGTAGGTTTTTTAAAAAAATCTAAGCACAAGGGATGCAAATCAAGACACTCATCAACTTGGTAGTAGTATAATTATTTTTCTAATGTACAAATGAAAGAGGACAATGAGTAAACAATTATTTACTAGTACCATGGTAATGAAGATCTTTTACCAGAGTATGACTGGTAAATTGAGTAAATACAAAGAAACGCTCTTTAGATGTGGCAGAGACAATACTTCAAACTTCTGAATTTCTCTTGGTCACCAGAGGAATTATAAAGACCTACAAAAAGTAAAATTCTAAATCTACTATGTAAAATCCTGCATGCCCTTTTACATCAAACACCTACTCTCCATTATCATAACATAATCAACCATAAATTAAAACCACATTCTTTGACTGTAACTCAGGTTTTAATTTCCTGAAGTGGTGTCATTGACTTTAAAAATTAATTAATACAAAATAATAATGCCTGCAGAACAATTCAAGAATTTACAGATGTAGTGGAATTACCCATCCATAGAAAGAGAAACATTTCCTGAGATACTCAGAGGAGGGAGGTCGGAGAATTAAGTACACTCGATCTTAAAACTGCTCAATGGCAAATGGTACTCCTGAGAAGGATTGATTCCTAACTCTTATGGCATTATTCTGTTGACCTAACTGAAACGACTTGTCATTTAACCTTCCAGTTTGTAATCATCAGTCTTTCATTATCAGTTCACTTAATGCATATCTGGAACCCATTATTTTCTTTTTCCTCTCAATTTTCCTTTAATCTTGCTCCTCACATTCTTCCCACTGTCCAAAAATTACACAGTTTTTATATTTTAAAAATGTATTATTTATTAATAACTGAAGTATTGTAACTGTTACTTGAAGTAAACATTTTTATACTCACTCTAGGAATGACAAACTGAAAACAAACTAAGCAATTTCCTAAAGGAATATGACAAGGCTAGAGGGGAGGTGCAACTAAATACCCCTCATAATTCCACATAAAAGAAACATCATTCTCTATCCAAGTACATTAAAAGTATTATAATAATCTTAATTTGGCAGGGTCTTAAGAAGGAGGAGAGGTGGAGTTGTTAGTGGGAAATGTCTTTAAACTTTTAAGAGATCAGTCAGGGACAAAAAGGAGGTTCACATTTCCTAAGAAAAGAACTGAAATGAATATGGGAAAAGAAAACCATCTTGATTCTTTGATTCTCACAACATGGTATGTAACTACAACTCAGCTACAGTTTGGAGGGATGTTTGCAAAGGGTGAACAAACTTTCCCACATCTCTGATACATGCTGTGCTTTCTTTTAGTCTCTCTGATCTGAGCCAAACCCCAAAGGGTAATACACACATCTGGAAAAGCAATGAACATCCTCAGAAATACTGCATACTTGCACAGTCCAGTAGACACAGCTTTTCTGTGGGAGAATCTTCCCTATGAAAAATTGACCCAGTTTGATGATGTTGGTATCTCTTTCGAAACTTTTTGCATTTCTTTCCAACTACATTGACGGGAACTTTTCCTGTTTACTTCTCTTTGCCAAGACATGTTCCTTTTTTTCTTATTTTGTCTTTAGTTTATTTTGTCAAAGTTTTTCTTCAATATCTGCAATTTCTCTAAACCACCACTTTTTAAAATCACCACTGGTTATTTCAGCCTATTCCATTTAATTATTTTAACTATTATTTTTCTAGTTTACTCAAGATCCTTTGGATCACTCAGCAGCCATCTTCTCTTAGTAGCCTTACTGATGTATTTCCCATTAAAGATACTTTTAAGCTGAGCAAAATTTTCTAGAAAATTTGTCAAAGCAAGTATTTACTCCTGCAGGGGATTACAATTCTCAGTTAAAACCATGCAGGCAAAATTTTCTTTGCTTGTTCTACAAGTATGGCAAATACCATGACAGTGGTTAATCTAAGCCTGTGTCAAAAGATAAACTGTTTTTTTAAAATGCATGCTTGAAAATTATTAAATTTCAGAACTTTCTTCTTTCTTTCTTTCTTTCCAAGTCAATTCCTTCTCCATACCTCTAAGATCTGTTGTGCTGGAATTTTCTGTATTATTTTTCTGCTAGATGAATTTCCCTGTCTGCTCCATCACCTGTTGACAGAAGTTTCTCTGCATACAGACAACATGTAGCCAGAGTGATTGTAGTAAGGCTTTTGAAGCCCCTCTGCTTCCCTCAGTAATCTAACAGCAGTGAGAGCTTCCAAAAGTCTTCCTCTCTGAAATACTAGTCTTAAGACTGTATGTGATGGGAAAATGCTGTCGTCAGTTTATCCAAAATGGCCACTGCAGAGTGAAAGCAATCCTATTTTTTCAGAGGCACCGGTCCTTCAGCAAGTCTACAAAATAGCAGGGCCTCTAATGAACTTGTCTGGGAAAACATCATAGCTACCAGCACCAGAGAGTCTGACTGTGACTGACCTCCACCAGCCCAGGAACCAGGGCACTGTCATTCAGGTGAATACCTAAAATTGTTTCCTCAGGGCTGCAGTTTTCCCACCTAATTACCTGACCTTGCCTGATTTCTCAAAGCTGCCTGCACTTACACTAGGGAAATGGTTTTATAACAGGGTGATAGGAAGAAATATATGATAGTGTCATGAAAACTGTTATAATTAATGCTAAGAGTGAGGCTGCTTTGTCAGCTTTGCAGAGCTCCCATGGTCAGCTGTCCATCAACCATAATTCCTTATATTTCTATTTTCAGAGAAAATACAAATTGTAATTTGTATTTGAAAATACATTGTAATTTCAGAGAAAACTTATAATCCGTGGCTTTACAAAAAAAAATGTGGCATTTTCCTTGAAATGTTTTGCTGCAATCTTAAGTTACAGTTTTTGACCAGATAAAATTAGGGGAGGAAATTAGCATAGTTCTAATGTTTTCTGCAGACTGTGGTGTTTGATCACAAAGACATCAACAGCAATAACATGTTGGTGCCTTTCTTAAGAACTTGTCTGGAAATGAGCCAAAAGAAACAAGCTCTGGCAAATTCCCAAACCCTGCTTAATGCTTTAGTGAAGAAGCAGTATCGCAGTAGCAAACTTTTAACTTTAATGTGGCTGTTCTTGCAAAATTACTTTCAAGTCAAATAGAACAGAATTTACAATTAATGTCTCATTTACATTTACAGAGACAAAATAAGTGTGGGTTTTGCTCCCCAATAAATTTTTGTTCAAAATGTTACAACACACCAGGATTTTAATGCTCTTGCCCAAACTGACTCCTGTCACACAAGATCCGGTATTTCATGGTTCAAAACTTACATCCTATGACATGCCTGTCCTAACTTCTACAGTCTGTCAGACTCTAGACTAATTTTGAATGATTACACAGTGCTGTTTCAATTGTGGGAAACAAAGATTCCAGCACAGACTTCTCTAAAATGCTTTTGTTTTCCTCCAGAATATTTCTATTATCCAGGTTAATTTGAGGCAATTTACTTGGGCAAGAGAAGAACCTTAACCATTGCACCATGGAAAGTAACAGCTATACAGAGAATATTTTTCACATAAAGATTTGGCCTTGAAATCAGTGGAAAAATTCCTATTGAATAAATCAAAGCAGGATCAAGTCTTAAAACAGCCTTTCCTCTATCAGTCATGCTAACACCCCAAACTGCTGTTGATTTAGCAGCACAGAACACCATTACAGGTAATACATCTGTGTACAATGGCCCCTTTGAAAATCTTTCCCATTGCGCAGCTAGTTTAGTATTTGTAAACACACTACTAATCTTCAAAGGTAATGTTAATAATTACCTGAAATGGCTGAAATGCTATGTGTGGACAAGCATTCCAAGAAACATTACTCTTAAAATCAGAACAGATCTTGCGCTTCAGATTTTTAAACCATAGGATGCAAATATTTTTATTTCTCATAGAGGTTTAATGTAGAAAGGATTTCTTTCACCATCTGCAGAAATTTTACAAACAAGACAGCTGGACAAGATGTCACATCAAGCTGGCCTTATATAACCCATTCTGCACAAGGTGAGTTTTAACGTAGTTTTGCAGTCAGACTGTGGTGTTTAAAGTGAATTAGCGTAAATCATAATCAAGAAGATTGTTGCTGACAAAACTGTTTTATTCCTATGAATAGGTATTCATGTGTACTTGTTATCCTGCATCTATAGCCAGTAAAAAAACTGAAATCTTAAGAAATTCCTACAGAAAAAGAATCCTTTCCATTTGCATGCAGCAAATATTGAAAAAAAAATATGGTAAAAAACTGCATGGAACAATTACTTTGCATCCTAAAGATGCATAGGCTTCTCTGTGATACAACATTATTACTTAGAAGCTGCTGGTGTCACTTGAAGAGATCATCCAGTGTCCCAAAAGCACAACCGGATCTCTTCCTACCAAAACTCAGTCCAAAGTATGCACACAGGGTGTGTCACCTTGAACACCAAGAACAGCAGCTAGTTCCAAGACCACCTCCAGGACTTCTTCCATGGTATTGTTCCATGGTATTGTTTATCTTGGGACTTTTGCCACCATTGTGCTTCAGTATTCTTGGTGTACCAAGGATGGAAAAAGTGCTCATTACATTGGAGAGATCAGTCAAAACAATCTTAATGACAAAATAACTACTGCACTTAGAAACACAGCATGGTTCTGATCTCACTGATAGGATCAAGTCAAGTTTAATTCTGTTCTAAGAGTAGCACTCTTAAACAGGATTACATGGGTCAAAACTAAAGATGGTATCTGTGAACCCAGAATCACTGTCTTTGCATCTCATTAAAATGGAAAACTCACTGCTCATATTACTTCATCAACAGCTGTTTTTTCAAAATGCTTCCCATCTTTTTTTCATGTACTTCACAAAGACGCTTTATTAAAAGTTATTAAAAATATTAAACCACTATTCTGAAAAGGAAAAAAAGAAAACAGACTTGTACATGTTTTGGATGGTCCACAGATATTTTAAAATACCCAGCTGGGAAGAACATAAATTATATTAAGTTACAAGATTAAATAAAAATGGGAATATGTCCAGGAAAATGATGTTCTGGGTAAAGTAAATAGGTGTATTTATAGACTTCACAGTTCTGAGTTATTTCCCAGTTTTACAGGCTGGATACAGGAGTGTTTAATGTAGGTTTTCAAAACAAGATAATGCCAGAAGATACAGTTAACAAAAGTACAAGTTCCTTACTGCTACAACAAATACTAAAAATATAAAGTTGGTATTATTTTGCTTCCTTTTACGTAAGTGGAATAAAAAGAATAGTATTTACAAAATACTCTTTCATGCTTTTCATTAACAAGAGTGAATGATGTGTTTATAACACCTGTTATCCTGGCTTGTCTAAAAGCACTTAATTCTGGGAAAAATGCAAAGTACCTGAGAGATACTGAAGAACACTCACATGAAGTTTCATAACATGCCAGTATTTCCTTTAGCTAGCCCTTTCCCAGAGGAATTAAAGAATTTGGCATTCACTCAGTTTAACTCCTGACCTTCAGGCAAGTCCTTCTGCTGTGAGGCACTGAAAGAGCAGGAAGTATGGTGTCCTGACCCCATGAAGCTTGTAAATATTAACCTCCCCACCCATGAGGAATCATCTATTCAGCACAACTTAAAAAAAAAAAAAAAATACAAAATACTTATTAGAACTTTGGAATAGTATGAAATAAGAATCTAAAAACATAAACAAAAATAAATGTTGCTTTCTGGATAAAAGCTCATTAATGTTAAAAGTGGTATGGATTAAAAAGAAATCATCTATTGTCATTATTTCACCACTAATGGCATTCCAAAGTATCTTCCTCATATCTACTTGAAGGCAATCTGTACTTTTTCAAAATCGTTGAACAGAACACTGCCTTCAACACTGGGTAAACCCACATGGTCCTAGAAGAGGCAGCAAAACCTCTATTTTCTTCTTTTTTAACATCTCACTGAAATTATTTACAATTGAGAAACTGAGAAAAAATTTACACTACAAATTATTTACAGTTTATTTTGATCACAGTGGTGTTCCCCACCCAGACTTCTACAGCTCCTAGAGAAAGAAGTACAGAAGAAAGGAACATGAAAGCCAGCATTTTGATGGGGAGAATCCTGAAGGCATTAATAGGATAAAATAAAATTGGAATCTGAGACACACCAAAACCTACACTTAGAATTTACAAGGAGATTGGCACCAATTCTCCTTGTAAATCTACCCCTTATCAAGAAATAGCAAAGATAACTGGAAGGCTTTTCACTTGCTTCCACTACAGATGATTGCTAATTGAAGTGCCCCACCTCACATTTTGTACAGATATTTGATTTTTATTTCCTGTTCAGTTTACATTTTTATTGCCCAGGCCACACGGTGATTGTGTAGACATAATATGCACACACACATAGGCATGCACATCAATATTTATTTGGCTAGGTACCTACATACACGAATTGATTTTCTCCAAAAACTTTACATTCTAAGCTGATGATTTTCCAACTTCTCTCCTACCAGAAGTGATGCTGTTATCACTGCAGACAGACTGTTACAGACTATGGTACTGTTTTACATGCTTTTTAAACAGCTGCCCTATATACAGAAACTACAATCAGCTGAAAACTTGAAAAACACTTTCCAGAACAATTACAAAGAAATAAAACATTCCTCATAAAGAGCCATAAGCATCTGCTGAATTTATTTTTGTGGTTCAGTGAAAGCAGGAAAGATGGACTCAGGTCCACTCAGCAGCATTAGAGCGGATTGCTCCAAGCAACATTTCCCTGTCTGACCCTGAGCCTGCACGATACAACATCCCAGCCACACCCATGAGCCCAAAGAACCTGTTCCTTTTCCTCCAGGCTTCCAGTTCTTTCACTACTAGGTCCTACTCCACTAATGCACAACTATTTTGTGTTTTATTTTATCC
This sequence comes from Cyanistes caeruleus, assembly GCF_971803275.1. Classification (NCBI taxonomy): domain Eukaryota; kingdom Metazoa; phylum Chordata; class Aves; order Passeriformes; family Paridae; genus Cyanistes; species Cyanistes caeruleus. The sequence continues at coordinate 41,875,945 of NC_141705.1, forward strand.
CATTCCTCGATATACAACCTCAGGCTTGATTTACAGCAGTTTTCAAATCCAACTCTGAAGAGAGAATTATTCCTTTCTAATAAGTCTTCCTGTGGAATTGATCTCCACTAATTCAATGCAGAAGCATTAATTAGCTCTCCAACAATCTCATGAGGCCAATTATACCATTTCCATTTAGAATAGGCAAGAACACCGCAGATCAAAAAGGTTTCATTCATTTAAGGTGCCCAGTGTGTGATGAGTGCTGGTTTTTTAAGATACTAAGCACTTTTTATGCCCAAAACACAACTTTCATGGACTTTACAACTTACCAGCATCAGATCCACAAATTATCTAAATTCTCACAAATCTTAAGAGCTTACTATTGCAACTTGAAACAGTCTTTTACTAGAGCTGTTGTGCATACTTTCCTCAGTTTCTGAAAAAGCAAACTACTCTATAGTAGGAGCTATTACTATATCTAAACACTTCTAAGCAATAGCAGTAGGCCAAAACTTTGATTCTCACAGGATTTGTCAAAAAATATAAGTTGCATTTTGATATATTAGTAAAAAGAAAAAAACATCTCTGACAAAGTGACATTCTGAACTCAAGCCAAGCTAGGGCCTTCATTCTGCAGCTAAAAACATTTTTTATTATTTGCTTTGTATGGACAATTTTTGCTATGTGAGAAATTCCCAAGAAACAATGCAATCCAAGTCCATCTCCTGTAAAAAAAACTATTAAAGATTTTCTTAAGGCATTTAATATTTATTTTATATTATTTACTTATTTACTATTTTAGAATGTAACTACAAAAATGATTAATCAGAATAGCACATCCTGCCAATTATCTAAATGCTAGTGAAATCAGTGGAGTACCATTTTTAGGTACATAAATGAATAAAAGCATCTACGTTTCCTGACTTAAGTAGGCAACCTACAATACTATTAATAAACCTAACTGCTAGGAATGCCTTTCAAAATTTACCCAATAATATGTATTCTTAAATCACCTACATTTCCCTGCAAAAGCCACACCAAGTCACTACAGTCTGACCTATGCTGTCCTTCACCAAAAGGATGTAGAAGTTTCTGTCTGTTTAATTTAGGTTTCATTTTCAGGCCTGCAGTTTCTTTCACTTCCCCAAATGGTACAGAGTCTCCTACCACTTCAGCTGAACCCAATTTGAAACAGAGCACAGCTTTCCACTTTCCTTTTCCACACTGCTCCAGGACAATTTCTTAATCCTCAGTGTTTCACCATTTTAACCATAACAGGACACTAAAAAAGCTTAAAGCTTAAAAGCTTAAAAAGCTTTCAAGAGCCTGGAGGCTTGGTAGGTGATAATCTGTGAAGCTTGGAGAACAAGTTTCCTTCCTTCTAGGACAAGCAATTGATTTTTGCTTTTCCACAGTGTGCACTTCCAGACCACTGGGTCCCTGTAAGGTCTTTGCTGGCCAGAAGGCTCCCCAGAGCTGGAGTCTTGGCATTTCGGAGTGTGGACAGCACATGCCATCCTAACCCCTGTAAAGGACAGAACAGGGCAAAGGCAGGAAGAGATGCCTTAATTCTACATTAAGCACTGAGTACCAGGGATATAAGGCCATTATTTGATTTATACGTCCCCATGCTAAGGCACAGACATCAAAAGGGGCAAAAAATGCCTATTTTTCTACTGTGCAAGTTTGAACACTTCTCCAGAATCAAATAAAAAGTGTTATCACCTCTAGGTAGTTGCTTTTAGTAAACATTGAGTTTCAACTTCCATTCTAGTTTTTCCACACTACATGTTTTTGTGGGGACTTCAACCATAAAAACAGAAGGAAGACGAAGGCTTAGGTTGGCTAGCTGTGCCATTTCATTTCTCAAATCCAGATATTTCATATACCTGTGTGGGAAAAATACTAATTTACTCTATGGACTTGTGATGAAGCATTTTAATGCATTTCTTTATTAGACTTTTGAGTTCTTGTTCATTTTCTTGGCAGTGTGTTTGAAAGCGTCATGGTTTGAGGATCTAACCTGGCCTCAATTCAGAGTTAGGAGCCCGTGGGAAAATCCTGTAGTCATTTAATCCAACACAGAGGAACAGTGTTGGGAAACACAAAAAAAAGACTCTGTACGTATTCCCTGCTGAAAGCATTGCTCTAGCTCCCACATGTTGACCTGGAGCTGTTTCAAGAAGACATCCCCGTCAATGCTTGTTACACAATTAAATACTTAGAACTGCTGAATGGAATGATCAGAATTTCACATATATTGGCTGTTCAGCTTAGCTGTACGTGATACCTGTTGCAGAAGAGCTCAGATTTTTTGATAGAGGCCTCTTTTAAAAATGTACTATCACACATCATAAAAATATGCCCACCATAGAAACATACTAGGGAATACAATTTCTTAAGCCCTGGAATTTTTTATTTATTTTGATAATATGAGTAATCTCTCTGCATGGTTTTGGACAGGTACACGGACAGTAATTCCACATGCACTAATTACAATTGTGTGCACACGCAACCATATCACCCAGCAGTACAAACTCGGCCTTAAACAGACATGAGCACAGAATTGCATGTATGTGGGAATGGCCAGGCCTGACAACTTTCAGTTTATGTTGGCTGCAGAGGACTTGAAGATATCTAATGCCAAAGGAATCTTGAGAACCACCCCTGAGAACCAGCCCTTGCAACTGTGGCTACACAATCGAAACCAGCCCTCTGGACAAGTAAAAAATAAAGGATTCAGAAGAGGTTTTCTCTTAAGTATGGAAGGAACAAATGAAAAGTGTTTTCTCAGCAGAAGTGTGGTTAACAGGTCTATGTTAACTGTTTATTCATAGGTAACTCTTTGCAGAGCTAGTGAAGCACAGATCAAAGGAGTCTGTCTCCATTGCACTGCAGGTCCTAAGCCTCCCCTCCCAAGGACTGAAACAGTGAATGACAATGAGCAGTGTACGTGCAGCTTACAACTGCCAGCAAGCAAAAGGACTATAGTGAATCGTCTTCACTTTCCACCAAGAAAAATCTGCTACTGCAGAATTCAGCAACTACAGAAGGACTTTTCTCTCCCTCCCTCTTGCTCACCCAGCTTTGCTAAATCCCTTTAATGACTCTAGGGCTTCATCACAAATACCCTGTTCCTTAGTTCAAATTCTCAATTCTGCAAGTGATGGTCAGAGAAAACCCTAAGGAGAAGCAAATTTTTGAGTCTTTGCTATTGAGAAAATGAGTAAAGGCTCTATAAATCAAGATTAACTTTCATTACTTACATGCCAGCTTTGTTAGTCTTATTTTAAATTCAACCTATAAGGGATCCAGAATGCTGGTTCAGAAACAGAAGGCTTTGAATGATGTTGTGTATCACGCATTTTAGTTCTACTTCTTTAGGAAAGCCAAGCCCTATATCGAAGTATATACTGTAATTTTTCCTTTAGTTTAGTGCCTTATTATATAAAGTGTAAAAAAAGTCTGTTGTTTAGTTATGTTTTTTTTTTAAGTGGATGAAAGTAACATGGAGGCTAACTTTGCCAAGAATTCCACTTTGGGCCATTAAAAAACAGTATCTATCTTCTTCTGATAGATCATGGTTTTATAGTAATGCTGGAAAATGAACAAAATAACAGACATGGAGACTTGAAATCATCATTCTAACTCAGTTAAACAGTAAGTAATGGCACTGAAAACACCACTCTTGTAAGAGCATCAAATTCAACTATTTGTGTACCAAAATTCTTTATGTACTTCACTGAACTTCATTCAACATACCACTTTTGACTGAACAAGCTACAGAAGAGTTTTCATGTTTCAGACAGAGAATACCCTGCCAATTCAGTATTTAACTTTTTTAAATGCACTTTTTTTGAAGAATGACCAGACTATTACTTCGGTTTATTTAGTTCTATGTTTTCTTTTCCCTTCTATCAATATTAAGTACAAATTCACCTGCTGGCATTTGAGAATCACTCAGCAATCATAACCCACCACTCTGCAATGTGGTTATGCTTAATTCACATCTTCTGTGGTGACTTCAGAGAGAACAAAATAGCAGTATGTGATCAGCTCAACATTAAAAAAGCAAAACAAAAAAAGATTACATAAGAAATTTTGTACTGAACTACCCAGAGGCCACTCTACTTAAAAAAAAGGCCGAAGTTTTATTGCAAATTCAGCCTCACTAACAGTGCAAAGTTTTTCTTGTTTTTCCTTTTAAACAGCCAAAACTGTTGGCTTCAATAATTATTTCTCCTGTTATAGGTGATTCAACTGATTCAACTCAGCATGCCACAACACTGTTCTGTACTTTTCTGCTGTTGTCTAAATGATTAGAAGTTCTAACGGAGAAGTCTTTGCAAGAAGTTTGTATTTGCTTATAAAACATCCAAGCTTTTCCTCAACATCACTTGGCTACCAGTTGACAATGCCATTCCCAAAGTTAGCACCACTATAATGTATTCCAGCAAGGGTTGGTTTATTGGTTTCTAAACTCTGGGATACACAACTGAGAAATCCTGCTGAATAAATACCCCATGGTGACCCATTTCACACAAGGAGCAACTTTTGCAAATACATTGGCTCCTTCTGGGAGATCACATTCCAATCTTCTGCTGGGTGGTGTCATGCCATTTTCCTTCCAGAGAGCCATCTTCTAGTGAGCTAACAGCAAAACCTACCTGCTGGGCTGCTACAAAACATAAATGTTTCTCATTTGAAAAGCAGAAACAGGATGTACCAGCTTCCTGAATTTTCACAGCTGAGATTAGAAAAGTATTTTGCAAATTTCTATTAAATTTCTCCAGAATGTTATAGGAGCAATATTCCTCATGGGCTTTAGTTATCTTCAGTAGTTTATTAGGTATTTCCAAAATCTAAAGAGATAGGATGCATCAGGAATTATGGCTGTGTTCTGACAGTGTGCAGCACGGTCTTACACGAGAGGATGAAACTTTGTATCTTCTCTGATGTATTGATCTTAAATACAAATACATATTCAGTGAGTAATCTGGACAAAAAGTGGTCCATGATACTTAGAGGCATCTTGGTAAGAGATGCCATACCAAGAAAGAAAGAACATCATCTTTTATACATTTTTCAATTTTATTTATTTATTTTAATTTTCATTAAAATATGACACATGTATACTATTTTAATTACTAATCTTAATTTACATATGACATTAAAAAAATCAAAACATAGGAATTCAAAATAGATCACATAGTATTTAGAAATGTTTGGTATGCAAGGAAAATAAATGCCTCACTTATAGCACAAAACTCTGTGGCATACACTAAGGGCTCATCTGTGGTATGCACAGAGCTGTATTTGCAAACAGTAATTTACAGAGTACCTGTCAGGGATCGATAAAACAATAAATGCTTGCTGAACCACAACTGTGGACTCACCTTTGGTGATTTTAAAGACTTGGCTAGACAAAAGTCATAGCTGAGCCCTGAACTACTGCCAGTAACAATCCAGGTTGGAACAGAAACTGGACTAGATAACCTCCAGAGGCCCCTTCCAGAGAACATTTCTATGATTCTCTGATTTCATGGTACTGTGCAAGGTTACCACATTCTTAACAAATGATTTTATGAAAAAAATATGTCATGGTAACAAATATCTCACAATCCAAACTGGCCTTTGACTCCAAAAATTATGTTAAGAAAACAGCAATATATTATAAAATCAACACTGACATACTAAAATTGGCCCAAAATAAATGCAACAGAGGGATACAAAAGGCATCCAGCTGAAAGAAGATCACCTTCTCCAAGTTGGATAATTGACTTCTGCCTTATCAAGAGATCATATTAAACCATTTCTTCAGACCACATGTTGCCTAAAGCCCAATGAAGTAAGCCTACAACTCTGTAAGTTTTTAAGTCCTTTTAAAAATTTTTGTTGTAGTTTTGCCCAGTGATTCATACTACTATTTTTAAGGTAAACAGAATTTTGTTCACACACTCATTTAAAACTTCTAGTGCAATCTCACAACTGATCACAGGTTTAAAGTGAAGGCACTCAGCTCCTCAGAAAAATGTTATACTGCCAGAAAAGCAAGGGTTGGGCACAAGAAATTCTCAGGTTCAAGAAATTAAGCCAAAAAAACACTCTTCTACTTACATTCTTATACATATTTCTCTATAATAATAAGTTACTTTTTTGATTTCAAGCTGAGGACATTACAAAAACCCGACAGTAATTTTAGACAGCGGTTATTAAATAAACACTGTATCTTAGTTCCTTCAGGGATGGAAAGGGACGTAGCTGTTGCAGGGTTCACCTGGTGGCCTGATGCAAGGCCACATACTCCATATAACCGAGGCAACCGCGGGGATCAATGCCATCCCCGCTGCTGCTCCTGGAGACCGGGAAAGATGGAACCAGGCGGCTCTTGGAGGCGTTAAGGGAGGCCGCGAGCGGGACGAGGTGCGGCAGAAGCCTCCGGTCCTGTCACGGCTGGAAGCCGCGTTCTGGGTGCCTGTGCCGGCCCGCAGATCTGCGGGTACCGCTGCCGGTGCCTCTGTCAGCCCCCGCCGGCCCGCCCGGCACCCGGCCGGCGGCAAACGGGGCGCCGCTACCCGGCCGGCCGCGGCTCCCGGCCCTGCGCGCCCCCGCCGGGCCCCGCCACAGACACACATCCGCACACAGACACGCAGACGGACGCACACGAGCACACGCACAGACACTTACTTGATGTCCTCCCAGACGGCGGGGCCGTAGTTGCGGATGACGAGCAGCTCCAGGGCGTGATTGACGAAGCCGTACTGCGGGGCAGGATGAGGCGGCGGCACGGTCAGGCACCGGGCGGCAAGGGGAGACCCTTCCCCCGCCCCGCAGCATCCCACTCCACCTTTCCCACCACCCCGGCGGGAAGCGACCCCACCGAAACATCACCCGTCGCCCCCCGAAACAAAGGGCTGAGGCCCGGCTCCCCGCTTCCCAAGTGGATTCAGCCCCTTCCCTCCCACCGCGGGCCCGGGCAGGGCGGGCGGCCCGGCGGAGCTCACCATGGTGCCGGTGCCACCGCCGCCGCTAGCAGAGGATGGGCCCGGCTGCCTCACCACCTCCCCCGGCCGCCGCCGCCCCGAGTGGCACCGGCCGGCAGCCAATGGCGAGCGCGACCGCCGCCCGGGCGGCCAATGGCGGGCGCGGCCGCCGCGCTCTCCTCCAATCGGAGGCGGAGGCGGGGCCGCGGGGGCCGAGGGCCGAGCGGGGGCCGCGGGCCGGCGCCGCCCGGGGCTGAGGGGCGGCCTCTGCCCGTGCCCGGAGCGGAGCCGGGATCGAACGGGGGGCTCGGAGTGCTTGGGAGGGTACCTGCGGGGCAAGGTGTGCTTGCCCTGGTGTCAGTTCCACATAATGCTCCAGCTGTTTCTTCTACCAGTGCAGCCACTTAGCTTTTAGGAAGAAAAATGTCCCCTAAAAAGGGAAGAATCTGAGCGACAAAGTGGTCGCAGACATTTCTGCTCCCATGCATTCATTTCTCACAGGCCAGTGAAGTTGAAAGCATAATAATGAGTGCTTTCAGTAGTGGGGTTTCTTGGTGTGTTCTTGAGTCCTTCTCAGGTGTCAGTGTGAATAAAGACTGTGTTATTACCCTACTGAAAATGGATTCTTAGAGGGTTCTCTACGTGAGGTATGACCCTTACAACAGGAGGTTTTGAGCAGAGACAACATGCCAAGGCCAGTTCGGAAATAACACACTTCATCCTATGTTATCATAGACAAGGAATTAAAAAAGATAATACAGCGCCATATAGTTTAAAGCCCTTTGTACAATCCAAAGACTTGGCCTCAGTGTATGAAATAAAAATTCTAAGCAGACCACTTTTTTTTTTTTTCTTAACTTTTTAAAGAAAAATCAAAATATATTTAAAAGATAGTTTATCAAGGAAAATAAGAGGATGAGTACCTAGTGGACTATTCATATAATAGCTCTTGGGCAGAAACCTTGCCACATGAAGCCATAAATACTAGTCAGAACAGATGGATTCTAAATGTAGGTAAAATTACAGTTCAGATCTTAGTAAAATAGTGAAAAATAAGTTTAACATTTCAACTGTTCACATAGTTCTTGAAAAAAAAATGAAGCATTGATGTTGGAAATTCCATGTAAGTTAGTTTAAAAATGGCATAATGCAAAAACCTTTTGAAATTTCAACTACTGCCTGGTGAACTTTTGAGTCTGTGTTAAGAACTTTTAAAAATTCTAGTAAGTGAGAACACAAATGGATAGGCATTAGAAATTTTGCAAAATCATCTCAGTAGACATTCCAGGAACAGCAGAGGCAAACCCTACTTTTAGGTCATGTAGGCATAGTCATCAATTCTACTTCACACCAGTCCAAATCTAGTGGTAAAACTGATTTTAGGGTTTTTTAAAGAATGTCCAAGAACAAAAGCTTCAGTATAACCAGGTAAAATCGTACAAGTAGTATGGTAATTTTGAAGGGAAGAGAAAAAATATTTAGATAAATTAACCAAACTACTCCAAACTACTGGTTGAATATCTCTGTGTAAAAAAACCAAACAAAAACTGAAGAGATGCAAATCTCTAAAAGTCCCATCAATTTCCATGAAACTGGCAACAGAGATAATGTAATAAATCGTACTGTTGGAATCAGACCAAAGGCTGTGCTTTCCTGTAGCTAAAGAGGAGTTGACACCAATTAACTAAGGTTTGAACATCAGGTCACTATCTACTTTTTACTTTTTGGTAGGAAGTAAATTTTGGGAGAAATGTGAAAATGTATTCTGCCATACAAATGATGGTTGTAGTTATATCTTTATATGCCTACTGCTAGTAGTGAAAAGACAACAGCTGGGAATTTTGCCTTCCAGTATGGCTAGTCTTCTCCTTCAGGCACGTATAAAACAGTTTTGAGGACAAAAATATCAAGGAATTCCTGGCAGCACATCCCAGGCAAGTAAACTGTATGGAGAATAGGTGTAAAAAAATATTCTCATTCTTCACAGGTTTCAAGGGAATCCACTTGGTATGTGGGGTAAGCCCTTGTGCTCATGAAGTATTAGAGAGATTAGATGAAATTATTTTTGGTTATGGTTTTCAGAAGGTGGATTGTCTGGTGATTTTGTGTACCTGAGTGACATTTTTCAAAAGTACTGATCTCTACAAGGGTAAAAATTGTCTTAGATAAATATGAAATTGCCTTTCTTCTGATTTGGTTCAGGCTTGGTAGGTTGCATTTGCAGGCTGTTCTTGTGATTAACCCATAATAATACAGATCAAAGTTCTAGCCAAGGTGAGATTTGTAAAGTATGAAGTGAAAACTGCATGGTCAGAGTAAAAGCAGGCAGTGATTAATTTAGTTTTCTAAAACAGGGGTCTCCTTTTAAAAGTTTGGAAGATGCTAAATTAAAGAATTCAGCCAAGTGATTTGTTGAGAAGGACAAGCCTCCATTCCAGATAGCAGCTCAATCAAGACAGTCTGGAAGTCTTAGGCAAGATGATTTGCTTTCTTCTCAAGGACAGGCTCGAAGTCAGAAAAATAAATGTCAAACTAAGCTGTTAATACTGAGCTGTGTTTCCAAGGCCCAGCCATGTCAGTATCAGGATTGTTAGGCCACATGCATTATGCACATCACACAAACATTTGGACTGTAGCTGATGCACTTCCATAAAGCCTGCAGCTTATTCCACTATAGCAAACAATCATATTGCCATCTGGGGCCCCTCATGTACTAGGTACATGTTTTACATGTTTTATTTTAACATGTTTCTCCTTGATTTGAGATGCTGACTTCATCTGGCAATTCTTGGTGAGATTCATGAAAGTGAAAAGTAGCATAGAATCTCTCTATGTTGTGTGAAAGGGCAGTTGCTGAGACATTAACTTCAGGAAAACTGTTAGCTGGCCAAGAATTTCTACATTCAGCTCAATATGGTTTGTGTTAATGCACAAGCACTATAAAACAAAGGAAGTGTTTTAATAAGTTGCATTTTTTACTTTGGACTTTGCTTTTACAGTTAATTTTGTTACTGAAATCCTGAATAAAAAGACTGCCTTATACGGTACTGCTGGATTCCACTTAACTGGAGTTACTTTACTGACATGGACTGAACTACAGGTATTTTCTAGTTATGGTCTGAGACCTAACATTTGGAACTGCCATAATAATACTTGTCAGGTTTAGTAACACCCTCTTAAGTTCACTTCAGCAAGATTCATTATTTCTACTATACCACTATACAGTGCTGTCCTGTACCATAACATGAATTTTTCAGTCCTGGTACTGACAAGCTGTGATGAACAAGCCCTCAATATTTCCATGCTGTTCTGTAATGCAGTAACATGTGTACATTTGAGAAACTGAGAGCTCTATTGCATGCTCCTATTAGAGGAATGTAATCTTAGCCATGCAGAGCGAGCTAATCATATGTACAAATTTCCTCCAACATCATCTGCAATCAGTGGAAAGAAAGACTCCTGTTCATTTTCACGTGCTTGTAGTCCAAAGCCCCCAGGAATGCCTCTTCCCTTGATACTTCTATGGCAGGTTTTATTTGGGCTGAAAAATCAGAGGAGTGGAAATGTTTCTATGTCTGAATCCACCTCAATTTCACATCCTTGGGATGCTACTGCATGTATTCTCTCAGTTATTTCTCACTACATGCTGCTGTGTGTGCAGGAGATGCATTTGCCTAATGGCACTAAAATCTGTAATTTTGTACTGCTCAAAAAATGAGGAGCAATTTTAGCACAGGTCTTCAAAGGCCATCTTATAATGAGGCTGCAAAGTAATGTGCTCATTTACATTTATATTAGCAAACCACTGGCTTGACTGCTTTCAGCATCAAAAGTCTGCCAAAGCAGATGAGACACACAACTTTATAAGCTTGTTTACTTCATTTCAGATTCTTTCAGTTTATTTATTTTTATTTATTTATTTTTATTATTTCTTTGACTTTCCAGCTTTGTCTTCCACCCTAACTGCATATTTAACATTCAGATCCTACTGCTTGTGCTCTGCAGAGTATATATCTTTAAACTATTGTATCTGGATGTAGCAAAGGTTCCAGAATCATTGATTATCATCCTTTATTTGTTTCAGTATCAGAGCAATGCTTCATGACCTAAGACAGTGGCTTTTACTCTCCCTTCATGCTCTGCAGAAAAGGACTGCCAGTGAACATGTGCAAATGGGATTGGAAAATTTAAAATAAAAACAAAAACAAACAACCTTATATCTGATTATTTTCTTCCTATGCAGTTGTGAGCAGCCACACAGTAAGAGGTGGTTTTCAAGTCTCAAAAGACTGTTGTGGCACACACCTTTCAGAATTTAGAGGCAGAAAAGCAAGTCCTACCTCACATTTCAGAAAGTTGAATTTGGTTTCTGCCAAGCTGACTTCTTATAAACTGGTACAGAGCTTTGAAAGCAACTCAGTATCTTGTGTGCACTATGGCAAACAGCCACAAAAGTCATTGCTGTAGCAGGAAGCAAATCTCCCACCATTTTTGCAGAACAATGGGCAGGCATAAAAAAATGTTAGCAGCTGGAGTGGCCTGCTAGGTTGTAGGATGGGTGGAGTTTGAAAAAGGGTTCCCTTGCCAAGATTCAAGAGCAATTCCCTTAATTCTGATGGCCTTTAGTTGGAAATACTGATTTTGCCCCCTGTAGTATTAATTGCAGCTGTTTCTGGAAAGATTGTGAAAGAAAATGATGGGAGAAATAAACTGGGTTTGGGGGAGGTCTGAATTCTTCCTTCATAAGTCTTCCCAGGAAGAAGTAGATCTGTCCCAGGGGCTCAATTATCTGTGTGCTTCACTCTTCTTTGCTCTGGTTTTGCACAGTAGTTCAGAGAGAAAGAAAGCATCAGCTCCACACTAATTGTACTTCCTCTGACACCAGCAATGCAAATTTTTTCCAATGTCCCCCTGAAATCTTATCAGGTCATGCCTGAATGAAATAAAATTAATTGAATTCTTTTGGTATAGCTTTCACTTTAGCTATGCTAGTGTGAAGATTTGAAGGACCCACTTTTTATTTCAAGGGCCATTTACACTTCTCTGGCAAAGAAACTGCAGTAATAAAAACATATGTTCCATCACATAGTGTGTGAATAGGAATCAGCCACACAGAATCTTCATGAACTAATAAACAAAATTTCACACATAACAAAACTGTTTCTGGACATAATACTAAGATATTTTTATATTTATATAAACGGCATTGCATAGTCTCTGAAAATTCCCACAATATCATACACTATACTACAAAAGAGATCAGCTTAAAAATGCTATTGTTTTCTTCCAAAATGTCCCAATATTGCATCAGTTAAATTGCCTTCCTTCTGTTTATCTCAAAAATTTGCTTATTAGCTTTCTGATTCATTTTTTTTTAATTTAAGTGAAATGATTAGTAAAAGGGTGAAATGAATATTTTAGATCTAAGTGAAAAGATAAATTAAAATATTTTACCCTTATTAAATATATATTTTTTCAGCAAAATAATTTAAACAGAGGAACAGCTTCAGTGAGACCTAAATCCTTAAATTATGTTTAAAGCTAAATGGACTTATGGGGGTTTTTGTAGAACAGGTCTGAACACAGGTATGTTTTAAAGCACTTTAATGAATCAATCTTAAATATGTGCCTAAATCCTATTTGCTTCACTGAAACTCAAACATGTTGCTTTCTGTGTACACATGTTGACCTCAGTCATTTCTGGTTTAATAACATAAGCCTACTGAACTGTCAGGAGTCAAACATTCCCCCATTTTTATATCCAGGGGTACCCATACGGGACTGCTAGTAACCCCTGGATATTTCTCCCAATAGAGAAGAATTGTCTGACCAATATAATATTGGAAACATCAGTCTCCAAAATTTGCACTGTTCTTGTTTCCTTGAAACACTGCAGTCTAAAGTGTTAGAAATACATGTGCTGGTACATATATGTGTGTGAGAGTATCTGGTGTACACAAGACAGATGTGTTTATTTGTAAGACACAGACTTTCTGGTTCTATTTTTGTGCCACAGAACTATTTCTAAGCATCTTGGATGGATATAGTAACCTCAAGGATTCAATGGTTCATGTTTTGTTCAAATGCTCCTTACAGGAAATTTGAATTGAAATATGGCTTTAAAGTGCTCTTAATTCTAGTCTCTTCTAAGACCTTTTCTTAAGATTCTGATGGTACATGTATGAGTTTCTAACAAAAACTAGTAGGAGAAAATGGTTTATTGAGCTTCAGAATGTACCTGCAAAATCAGAAAATGAACAAAATAGCACCTTCGTCTAATGTAATTGCTTCCTGTAAATATTAAGACAGCAAAATCAGATTTAGTGGCATGTGGTTTGAAGAGACTTTATGACTTGATATGCCAAACCCCAGGAGCTGAAGAGGTTAGAATAGTAACCAATACCTGATACTACTGAGAGCAGTAGTATGTGTATAAGCTGTGCACTTCTCCAGCCTGCAGTTCAGATCAAACTGTATGGCAGAGGAATTTCTGAGCAGATGGATCTACTAATTAGAGAGGAGGAATCATGAACTCAGAACTCTTAACTAACTCTATTCTGTCAGTTCCAAAGCCTTTGGAATTCTCCACTCATATTCCATCAGCCACAGCAGAAAACCTTGTACTGTAGTAGTATTAATCTTTTTAAATGTGTTCATATGTTTAAAAGCATCTCTGTTCACCTGAAAATTCCTCTGGCAACTTTCGTGCGAGCATGTGATTGGCATTTCCATAGAATGTCACACCCACATTGCATCCTCGAATAAGGATCAGAGCTTTAAGCTGGTGTGCTTCAGTTTCAGACAGTCTGACTGGAATTTCCTTTCTAAGCAAACATTCCAAAGCATGTTTTATTACACTTCTGGTAAAACATTTCAAATTTAAATGACAACAAAAAGAAAACATTTATTGCTTTAATACATAATAACAAGTGGATATTATTATTTTTAAGTACTTTAAAAACCCTAAGAACTATAATAGTTTGACGATTACAGAGATGTTAGCATGTGATTATACAGTGTTTTAATCTGTATTCATTTTATACATGAAATAAAGTTCATGAAACAGTAAGCAGCAACTCTGCTATGCATGTGTATTAGCTACAATTAGCAGCCTGATCCAGAAAATGCTGAGCACCCTCATACTTTGACCAGTCAGTGTGAGAAGATGGTCAGCAGCCTTCTAGGATGGGGCCCAAATGATGGCACTGGAAGAAGTATGTGATGGCAATGACAATATTTTAATGGACATTTTCTCATGGAATCTCTAAGAAAATACATTTTCATAGTCATTGATAAGCACCAGCTCACAACACTGCATGTGGCTGCATCACTTGCACAGTACACTTCCTGACAAACTGCATATACAATACATCTAGAATTCTCAGTATAGAGAGAACTGTAGCACTTACAAATTACCACAGGGAAAATACAGTTTATAGTAGCATTTCCAACAGTGACATTGCAACATTACTTTAGCGACTATGTTCCTTATGCAAAAGAAAAATAAAAAGTAGTCAGTGACATACTTCCTGAAATTTTAATACTGGCTTTCAGGTGTTAACAATCTAAAGTGCTTTCATGTTTCATACAGTTTTAAAAATTTTCAATTTATACAAAAAAAAAAATCCAAATATTTATAATTTATTCTATACATTTGTGAATGTATAATTTAGTCTATTCCTGTTTCCTCACCAAAAAAATTGGCATTGCCATCTCCCAAATCTCTCTTTTGAAACCAAGTCTGTGAGTTTGTTCCTTGAATATAAGCATCCAGAAAATAGCAAATTCCAGGGATATCACTCGGAAAATTTGGTGGAAGCTCCTCTCTTGAGCGCGGTGTGAACACAAAACCTGGGTATTCCTTTAACAACCTAGAACAAAAATTAATCACCTTGATTAAAAATCAATCTGTCACTAGTAAGTGCAGATAATCAATAATTCTTCAGTATGACAGGGAGAATCCAATTCAATTTTTATAGTTATTTACTAGAAATATAAAAAATAATATTTACTTGGTAACCTTGATACTTCTGCATCAGTGCAAATAACAGTATAGCCTCTTTTTTTGTCTTGGCAAGGTTTTGTATGTAGGTGCTGTTTGTTGTAAATATTTTCAAAAATTATTTAGTGCTGAAAGATAGCTCAGATCTGCACATCAAATGCACCATAATTAATATTTCAAAGAATGGAATACTGTGAACCATAAGGTTCATAATTAAATAATTATTAATTAAACTACTAACCATAATTAAACTACTCAGACCCTCCTATCAATTCTAATATTATTTGCTTTCTCACAGGTTGAAACAGTGACTGCTGATCTGTAAGGATAAGTGTTGATAACTCATATCAAAGCTTTCAAACAACTGCTGCAATATACAGGAGTTGTGCAAGGTGCCATAATATTATCAATGTGTCTTTAGAATTGCTAAATGAATCAAAATTAAAAAAACACCAAACAAAAAGGAGGTTAACACCTCCTTGGCTCAGAAAAAAACCCCAGAAACTCCACAACAACAATAGGTTAACCATTAATCAAATTGCCTATTTTCTAGGGGTATGATTCAAAATTATTTTCCATATGAGTGGAATAGAAGAACAATCACTCTTGGCCAACACTGCTTATGTTGACATGCATAAGCACAGGTGATGCTAATGCTCTCTGTGTTTTCTGAGTGCATGATCAAAAGGGTTACCTTCTCTGTGCTCTAATACCTGTGCTACTTTTTCTAAATCACCTAGCCAAGATCATCTAAAGCTTAGCACCATCTATGTCACATAACACATGCTGCAGGGGATGTCAGGAAGGATCCTGTGCCAAATTCTCTGTCTGATGTTGGATGCAGAATCCTGCCACAAGGCATTATCAGATATGTGGCAGTGGGTACAAGCTGAGTAGGAACAATAGATTACAGTCTAGGCTACAGTGAAGGTAGCAGAGCTTCCTTAAAAGGTTAAAAAAATAATTTATAAATTTGTTTATTTTACTCAGCCAAAAAAACCAAGAGGAAGATAACAGACTATTACTGTAACCACTGCAGGTGGACATTTTACATACTGCACTGTACCTGTAAGTTGTTGGACTGACATTTATTTTTCTAGGTATACTACAAGACTCAAACTTATTGGCAAGGGTTACATTATTTCCAAAAAGGCAGTAACGAGGCATTTTAACCCCAACAACTCCAGCAAAGACGGATCCAGAATGAAGGCCAATACGCATCTTTAAACAAAAGAAAAAAAACAGCATTATTAGGTAAAGTAGAATTGGTAAAGTCGATTTTATACATTATTTTTAATTAAAAAAAAAAAAAAAAAAGAATGAAAGAAAGAATGAGCTACCAAAATAAACAGAGTTAGCAGTGTCTCCTTAAAATATCTGTACTCTGGTCATTACCGCTCATGGAGAGGGAACTAGCTGAAGTTTATCTTGCACTGCATTTTTAGTGAGTAATTCTACCATGTCAAAATATGACTGTGAACTGCTGTGAACTTGGCTCATACTCAGATTTTTTGACTCTTACTTAGCTGATGCTGCTTTCTATGATTCTTTCTGGTGGGTTTTTTTTTTGAGCTGTGATCTTTCTCTCATGTGCTTTATAGATGTGTAGAGGTGTTTTCTTCAGAAGAGAATTCTGACTAAATAATGGCATGATGTCAGAAAGCTTGTATGTCTACTCTGCATACTACTCTTTACATATGAAGAGAATATCATACCATTATGAAGAAGTTGCAGTTTCTAACTTTCACTGTAAAAGCAGAAAAACCTGCAACAAAACCAAAATCCACCCACACAGTAAAGATGGCTGAAATATGTTCATCAAAATGTATGTTGGATTCAAAGTATGCCATTTGCGGTCACAGCTTTTTTTCTTGGCAATTGATATGTAAAATGACAGTAGACTGTGTGAGAAATTTATTGCTTTGCACAATAGCCAAGTGTTTCATGAAGCATTTAATTAAAATAGATGCATGCTTTCATTAAAAAGATATTGTTTCCTTCTAAGAAGCTTCTGTTAGGTACTTACACAATACAAATTTTTTCTCCTCATCTTAAAATAATCTTAAAAATATAGTAGTATCATTTGCATGTAAATTATAAACCTGTTATAATATTGCCAGGATGTTTCCAGATTTTTTAAGTGTAACTTAATTTGATACTGCAAAATACAAAAAGAACAACATTTATTTATAATACAATACTGTATTCTATATGTTCTCTGTGATAAATGTGGAGCATATAATCCTCTTATTAACCATTTTCTTTGTCTTGGAATACAAGTAATCCTTAATCTAAAATTAAAAAAAAAAAAAAAAGGCATTAAGCTTTCTGGAGGAACAAATGAACAGATTAATGTTAAAAATTAGCAAAGACATAATGAACTAAGACACATCTATTAAAAATACCAGGATACCATTCCAGGCCTTTTGAACTATGTCGAAGGTCCACATCATTTTTCATGCATACAGGCCTTTCTTTTTCTTTTTCAGTAAGAGATGATCTTATATGAAAATTTCAGTACATGTGTAAGTTCTTGCTGAAAGGAAGCCATAAATATAATTACCACTGAATTTAACAGTTGCTTTGACAGCATTAACACCATTATCTTATGGTGGTTCAGTATCTGACTGTGAAACAAGAACAGCAATGGAATCCTTTAAAGATGTGTGGATTACTACAATCAGAACGTCTTTGGGCATTCATATTCATAGCTTCTGCGTCAAAAGACTTGGAAGTCTAATTTGGAAAGAGGATTAGTCATTTCCTTAGAAAAGAGAATATTCCATGCCACTGACAGTTTTATTGCTACTGAGACAAGAATTGCACCGTGTCAGATTGCACCTATTGACTTCACTGCATTTCTCTTTTGGATTTATTTTCAGACTTCTATTTCACTTTTACCGCTCCACAAAACTCATCCATAGATCTAAAAAGATCAGCTCCTCCAGCCACAGTCACTTGATTCCCCAAATCTCTAAGTTAATGCAATGATGTGAAATTTGCTTGAGAAAAAATCCCAGAAAGCAACTAAACAAACAAGAAAGCTCACTTTAACCAAATAAAATACAATAAAATATATGACCTTGATAGGCTCTCCATGGGGAGACACCACCTCGTCTGACAGTTCCATCATCTTCAGGGCCATCAGTGCTATTTGAACAGCATGCGTTTCACTTTCTTTGTGTAAGCCTCCAGCAACACAGTAGGCATCTCCAATAGTCTCAACCTAAAACAGGCATATTTGTTCCTTACTCTTAGTTTGATAAACGTAAAAGAGCTGCCTAACTTCAGTAAGAATCATAGCTAATACAATTCTTGCCCAAGTCTTAGTTTTTCTGCAAAATGTTTTAACTACTGGACAAATCCTGCAGTAAAAGGGAAAATTGCACGACTTTTATTTATTGCTGGGCATAATCCTAAAATACTTTTCCTTTTTCATTTACTGTCAGGAACTCCCAGCTACATTAAACACCTGCTTACTCCAGAGTCACAGCACTGTCATTGAAATTAATTTTAAAAATTATCTCCTAAGTTTTGATGGATTTCATTCTTGGCTGAATGAACAACTGTTTATGTTCATTTTTTAAATTGTTTGTTTTGTGATTTGTTTTGTCTTTCATCTGAAAAAGGTTTGTGGCAAAATAAGTTTTGGACCTCTATTATCTTCTGTCCCACTTAGCCTTAATTTCCTTTCCTGACCCAGAATCCCATGGAAAAGCAATGAATTGTGTACCTTGTAGACATCTAGCTCTCCACATTGGTAATCGAAGCGAGTATAAAGCTCATTAAGCATGGTGATAACCTGCATAGGTGAGCATTGGGAACAGATGGCAGTGAATCCAACAATGTCAGAAAAAAGCATTGTGACATTATTAAATTTCTTGGCTTGTACAACTTGTCCCTGCCACAGCTGCTGAGCAACCTCTCCAGGAAAAATTGAAAATAGAAGATCTACAGTCTTCTTCTTCTCTTCTTCAAGTGCTTGATGGGCCTGCTCAAGGGTTGCCTTTAGCTTTCCTAATCTCTTCTTCAGTCCATCCTGGGCTCTGGCCTGCTCTCCTATCAGAACAACATCTCTTAGAGCATTGTGAATGGGAATATCAGAGAGGTACAATCCACGTCCTGTAAAATCTTCTAGTCTGTCCACACAGGGAGATCCCAAGAATAGAATGGCACTGGATTCAAAAATATAGATCATTTGGCCTTTAAGATCCATTACCTGAAATAGGTAAAGAAACAAGAATTCATGCAAAACATGCCTGGCAGTGGTCTAGAAGCAGGAAGTTCTAGAGAAAATACATTTTGCTAAAATGTAAGAAAATCAAGACTGGTCTGTAGTCCTTAATTTTCATTTAGTTGCTTAGAGAAAACATGGTGTGCTGAATCACAGAGCCGTCAAGTAAGTCCATTTCTATTCAGTCCTCTGGTACAAGAGGACCCCAGCTTGAGGATAAACACCTAATTATGTCTGAGTATCAGTTTATCTTAGGGAGAAAAGAAAACCAAGAAGAATAATTTTGTGTACCTTCAGCAATTGATAAAATGTGTTACTACAGTGGCCTCTAAATTTCTTCTAATAACTAGTTCATGTACCATTTTCTCCATGAGATAAAGTGAGAAAATCTGCTTCAGTTTTATCATAGGATGTTCAGTACTCACTGCAATTTAAAATTAAAGGCAGAAATGGCAGGAATATCCAATTTTATTAGTCTAAAAAAGAAAAATATTTTATGTGAAGTGTTTTTATGTCCCTTCTGTAGTGGGCTGTAAAATGTGAAAGGCGCTACTGAGCTTAGCTTAACACAGCTTTGGAAGACCACTTTTTAAATAAAATTTGTTCCTTACTAATAGGCATTTGCATATGCAAGTACATGCAAAATCAAAGCCGACTCTACCACCCCTCGTAATCATTCTAGTGCAGAAATGGAGCTGAGATGAAGTAGCTACAGCTTTTAATAGTAGCCACATTAGTAACTGGGTAAAACTTTTTTACCGTTCTTCAATTAAGTTTTTGGAGTGTTGAGTCTGAACTAATTCATCCCGGAGTGCCTCAGGTATATATAAGCTGGAATTGAGCTGGGACCAAGAACGAATAAAAACAGTCATTGAATACTCAATGTTTTTTATTGTCCCAGGTCATTTGTCACAGACTCAGCTTCTGCAAAGATAGCTGTAACCCCATCAGCTGAAACGAAGTGAAACCTTTGGTGATTGCATCTGATGAAAACATCAAAGATACCAAAACGATACCAGAAGTTGAACGATCACAGAAAATCTGTTTATTTTCCCCAAACCTAGAGCTGCTCCCCAAATGACTCAGGGGCACTTTTCCTGACACTGTCTTTGTGCTGAAGATGCCCATATTCTCAGCAGCATGGCCTATCACTGGCTTTATCTCAGTATTTCAAATTATTCAAATCAGGTCAAATTTGCAGTCAGATTTTACTTGTGTAAAAGTCCTAAAGCAGCGTTTTGACTGAACATTGCCTTCAGAATCTGAATTACATCTGACCACCCTAATTATATCATTATTATACAGTTATATCAGATGTAGAAAATGCAAAATGCAGCACGTTTTGTGGCTATTTTAACTCCATCTGAGGAAAACAAATTCCTTGTAGAAGTAAGGGTAATAAAAAGTCTCTTACCATGGACGGTTTCATATCAGTATTATCCCATCTTCTAACTCGTACCGTAAACTGCATATTTAGCATTGTCATTATTCCACTGAAAGTGCAGCTTACTTTGGGGGTAAGAATTTCAAAATACTCTTCAAAATTTGGCTTAGCTTGAAATTCTCTCCTGGTCAAAAGTCTTCTTATCCCATTTCCAATTTGAAGAACTGACATATCCTTGTCAAACATAAAATGAAATGGGAAAGTCTTACAGAACACAGAGGCAGGAATCACAAGTGAAGACTGTGGCTTACACGGAGATAAGGAAGGTTTTGCACTTTTGACTTGTATAGAATACATCAAATAAGGCTGATTAGCAAACTCAGTGCAGTCATTATGGAAACAAGGAGGCATGAGCATCACTTCCACCTCAGTTTCATACAAAATATGAGCTGCTGCTTTAATGATACCAGGTAGAATAAGACTTGTGATTTTCTTAGGAAAGAAATAATAAACATTTAAGAAGTCCTGATCTTTCTCCAGGCATAATATGGAGGCATCTTCAAGTCTGTCCTTTTTTCCTGCTTCTTGGCTGTGGCTACTCTGCTTCAGCAGAGTGGTGAAACTATTCAAGAAGTCCTTAAGGGTGCCTCCAATAACCCCTAATATGTGTTCATCCTCTTCATAGCATATTTTGAATAGCTCTTCACCAAGAGATTCCCGTAGAGACTCCACGGGAACACCTGCACAGAACCACATTTTAGTCAGAACTGCACTCATCATCCTGAATCACAGGCTAACCTCCTCATTTTTTTCAACCTAGGCCAAAACAAACCATCAATATCCTTCCCTGATGCAGTATTGACACCTGAGGGCACTCTCATTTAGGAGTTCTGGAAACAAGGCCTGGAAATGGGGAGACAATTTGTTTTAGTATGGAAAGATCTGAGAGTCAGTGTTCTTTGTAGAGATGTAGACAAAATAGATGCAAGATTTGACTCGATCCCCTTACATTGATCCAAGGAGTAAAATAAGATGTTTAAAAACTAACATAAGAATAACATAGGATCTGCAGATATAAGTACTATGCACAATCCAGTACATTAAATGACTCTGGGAATATTCTGGAGCACTGAGGCCAATTGGCACTGAATGGCTCAGATCTTTGCTAGTAAATTTGTTTTACCTGGATAGCTGCATGCAAACTGACTGTTGGGAATGTTCCATTTCCTTAACTGTTACTGGGAATCCTTTAAAAACGTTTCTTACAGACCAGTTGTGTGCCTGGACCAGTTTAACAGTTTAAATGTACAGAAGACCATTTTCAGACCTTTCAGTTCCAGGAAATGTAAATTTACTATTATAGATGTAGCCAGAATTACATATTGCAGAATTCTCTTCTGACACACAACAATCTTCAGAATATGAAGTAACATACTACTAACAAGACTAATTTATTGTCTCAAATTTATAACTAATTTATATAAAATATATTATTATCTATTTATAGAAAATATATTTATTTATATATATATTATTAAACAAGCTTACATTACCTGCTGCATTAGCATGATCACTGATTATTTTTTCAAAATCTTCTCTATCACCAGTTTTTCTGCAAAGATCATAAAAATATAAATAAAGCCCTTAAATTACCAAGATAAAAGTGGTAAAAATAGTAAGTACAAAAATTACCTTGTCTTTAAAGTGTACAGACCCAGTTCTGCTGATCAAATATGAAGTTTTTTAATTAATTCAAAAGGGAGTCTTGGTATAATCTTAGATTATCCTGTGCATTTCTGGTAAATTAAGGTTTTGGTAGTCTGAGCTCAAATTATGGATTTTGGTCAAATGCTATTGCTTGTCATTGTAACAGTCCTGGCTTTTTGTTTGGTTTGTGTTTTTTTCTTGAAGCCAAAACTACATTTTATAACATATTGTATAATATAATTGGAATTTATATTCAAGCATTTTTTGTAACTACACTGCATTTAATTCAAAAGAGGTGAAAATTCCTGCTTTGAAAGGAAATACAAATAACAACTATTAACCTCAAAATTACTTATTCATTGGTAGTAATGCAGATATTTGACACAAAACTGCAGCCCTCTGAGTTCTCTGAGGACAATAAATGTCAAACAATGTTTGACTCAAAGTTATGAGAATGACATATAGCTTAGATTAACCTTCACATAAGCAATAAACTCCTGATACATGTCTTCTGAATTTCTTCACTTGGACTATCATAGGTATATTTATATGTAAAAGCGATACAGACATTCAGATTTGCTTTACATTTGCATTATTGCCTCCTTCAGAATATCACAGTAATTTTTCCTTTTCAACTAATACTCCAGGGAAGCAACACATAATTAAAGAATGGGAAAACATTCATAGCAATAAGCCAGTCAGCAATTGCAAAGCACATCTGACCCACTATCTTTGGTTCAGTCAATGTATGTAAAGTGCTTTAAAAATACCAAGTGTAATTTAAAAGATGCACTGCAATTATCTATTCTTATCATAGTGAGCAACAGTGTAGCTTCCATCTCAATTATTTTTCTTAAGAAAGAAGATTTAAACTGATGGGTTTATTTTTTCAGATGCATTCAATAAACTGAATCCTCAGTGTACCATGAGATGCTAAGAAATTCTTACTCTGTATAAGGCTCAAATGATTAATATTGGATTATTACTAAGAAGTGCTGAAAATTTATCCGAGTTCCTCAGAAACAGAAACCAGAAGCCAAGTGAGCTCAGGAAAACATCCAAGTCAGTATCTGTAGTGTATGAGTATTCACTGTATCAGAAACCAAATTCTTTCGTATAATACTAATTGTATCTAAATTATTTCCCTGGGATCTTAGAAACACTGGGCTAGATCCATATACAACCATATCTCTTGTTCCATCTATGCCAAGCCTTGCCTGTCTCCCTGTACAATTTGCCCATTAAGTCAACTTTGTGAGTGAGGTAAATATTTGTGAATATTTTTAAATAAATGAAATCATTACTAGCTTACATTATGTGAAATGTTACACACCAATTTGACAAGATAATTGCATATAAATTCCAGAAGTCTTGATTCCCAGTCACCACCCCATTCCTGTCAGAAAAACATTTTTGCAGTGAAATTAGTTACAAAACCATTACACTTACATACCTGGTTTCTTTTATTCTGTGTTTTGCAAGTGTTCTCTGCAGTGCAAGATTTAGCCTTTCAAACTGGGGAAAAAATAAGTATGTCATATGTATCTATGTCATTGCTGAAAATTTAATCATGAGATAACATTCCTATACACAAAATTACTTTGCCATCCTTGGTACTAACAACATTTTTTCAAGTCAGTATTGTTGTTAGAAACAGCATGTCCCTTCTGTGGTTACAGGGTTTACTTTATGTTCATCTCTTCAGCTCCAGTACCACTGTAATTAAGCCCCTCATGTACACCAGCAGTTGTGTATTTTAAATACAGTGATGTTCTCTACCTCCAAATTTTCAGATGGCAATAAAGACAGTGCTGCTAAGAAATAAGTATAACTAACACAGCCTTCTATGAGTACAAATCCCACCCTCAAAAAAACCCACAAAATACCATGAATACAAAATTATTTTAAAGAAAAAGAATAATTTTTGCTATGTATGCCATGACCCCAAACATCCTCCATATGAAAATGTAGTCACTGTAGACAGCCTTTATAAAAGGATTCTCTAATAAAAGACACTTTGGAGTACAATGAATATTTTCCTTAAAATACTTCAATCCCATGACTCCATATGCCTTCTGCAGTTCCTAATTGGAACAGATGGAACATTTTCCAAATATGCATATTTCAAATTTTTAGGGCCAGTAAAGCTGTCATATGTATATAGTCTCTAATATTCAAAACCCAAACTTCCCCCACAGACAGGGTCATAGAATAGTACTATACTGCCATGACAGAACTCGGCTGTGAGGCTTCCTGTGGCCTGGCTTTTCTTTGGTTCACATTCCCTCAAGAAACTGCACCTTTTACTTCTTGTATTTCCAGGAGGAAAGTTTGCACAAAGAAAGAAAATATATTCTGGAAATGTTCTCCAAGGAAAAACTGAAAGTGAATTAGGTAAGTAGAAACACATCTATATATATATATATATATACACCACATACCATGTATATCAACACAATATAAATTACAGCTGTGTAGAAACTGATACAGTAAGTGGAATGCCATCCAATCCATTAATAAATGAGCAATGTTTTCCATATTTCTATAAAGAAAGAAGCAAATTAAACAACAACATGCACTACATTGTGTCTCAAATTTAATCAGAAAGTTGTCTGGATGCACTTTGTCCTGGACTTCCATGCATAGTTCGCTGTTTCCAGAAGCTCACCAAACCACAGGGATCATGATGCAGCCCTGTTTTGGAGCTTCCAGTTGGAAAGAAGATGATGTTACTCAATGACATTTAAGAAAGGTAAATTATCTAAGCAATGAAAAATATGGTTCTAAACAAGCACAGCCCTTTTATGGAAAAACAGGGCTAGGAAGATGCTTAGGGCTTGACCCTAAATCAGCATGAGAACAGACTTGGACAAAGTTCTAATGAATATGACTTGAATAATTTTAGTAGTAACAACTGTAACCTTGAATTTCAGTGGTTCCTAGGGTACATGGTTGGTCATAAGATCTTCACTTTGCCAAGCTTTATCCCAGCTGATGAACTAGCCTATCATAATTAAATAATAGGCAACTGCATACATTTATACCACTCTTTAAAGAGAAAAATACCCCAGTTATTAAATATCCCACCAACAGCTATATACTAGAAAAGCAATATAGAAATCATGGCACCCTGGAAAGAGTGCTTTGCCAATTCATTTTTGGGTTACAAGTCTTTTCCTTTATAAATTTAGAGATTAGTTTAAAGGTTTAAAGGGATGCATTCCATCTGTATAAATGCAGTAGAGGTAAAAAGGAGTTTTTCAAAACTTAATTATCTGGAGGTTTAGTGAATGAATAATAGATGAAGAGCTGCATAACCAGATCTGCAAACAAATTTAACAAAACTCCAGCACATTAAGTAAGGTACACTGAATGTCCAAGTAATGGGATTGTAATTAAATGAGTGTACAGAATTGTCCATTTGTTATTTGTAGTCCCAGAATGTCAGTCAGATCCTTCAGACTTCCCACTGAATTTGAGACAAGGCCAAGTGCTGGATGTTATGGAGCTGTATTTTTCATGTTCTTTTTACAGAACATGATGGTATTCATCTCCACTCAAGCAAGCCTGCACTAGACCTGTTTTCAGTGAAGTTGAGCAGAGACATAAGAATATCTTTGTGGTAAACATGAACAGTAATAGTTTTAAAAATAGTATGACAGGAGGTTAGTATCACAGCAGATGGAAACATCTATTTTAATTTTTTTGTGATAATGACTAATGCACTTAGCAGTTTGGATTCAGTTAGGTGAAATGATGAGATGACCACATAATTTACATAATTAGGTAACAAGGCAGAATTTCTATTACTATATCTCTATGTAAAAAAATAGTACAAAAATAGATGGATTTAAAAAGAACAATTAAAAAGATCAGTGGAAGGTTGCAAATACAAGGCAAAATAAGGGAAATACAATGGAAGGGATGATGTGTGCAACACAGATTGTGGCAAAATTAGATCCAGAAGGAATGGAAGTGGATTTAATCTATGGAGAACGGTGTAAGAACACAAACTTTTAAGTCAAAGCAACTTTCTAAAGGCTTACATCTAAAGGCAGGCATAGAATACTCTTTTAAGATTTATAGTTAAATGCTAAAAAGTTTTATTTAGTATCTATTTACCTCAGGAAAGATTAGTTTGCAGATGCTTTCAGTCAGTGTGTGCAGGTACACTCTACTTCTGCTCGTTTTCCGTTGTGGAAGGTTTCCTTGACCATCTTTTTCATGGACTTCTTTGCAGATGGGCAAAGCTGCTCTAGAGCTGTTTTCTGTGCAGTCCTTGTCATGTTCCTCCGTAATGTGACCTTGAGTCAGTAAGGAGAAAGGACATTCTCCTGTGATCTTCAAGTCTTTCAGTTTTGTACAGAACATACTGTACGACGCCTCTCTCTTGAGATTAGGAATACTTAGCTCTGCGTTAGTTCACTTCTGTTTACTAACAAGAGCAGATGTCAAAATAATAAGTTGATAAGGCAACCACTGTGGAAGGTTATTGGTAGCTATAAATCACCACAGGAAAAAATTGTGCCCCTACAAAACAAGAAAGGAAAAAAGAATTACAAACATTTATTTTCTCTTTTAAATTCTCGTGATGCGCCAGTTTTATCTTAAATAAATGAAAATAATGTCTTTTTGAGGTCATAGCTCTTGTCCCATTTTAAGCATGTAATATCTACTGACTTCAGTGCTTCAGATTGCATGCATGGTTAAGTTTTGTATGAGTTGGGACTCAAGTGATTAAGGCACACTGTCTCTTACCGAACACATATTTGGTCACTTTGATAGATGAGGTTTCTGAAGGAGTGGAATTCCAATGAGGATACCTTTTTGATTCTTTGTAAGTAGCTATTAAAAGCTATGTCACATGGCACAATGAACTGGTTAGTTACGAATACTTAAATCTAAACTTACTTGATGTCCAAGATATCTTTCATGTAACAGGGAAACATATGACTTAAGTTAGTGTGTGTACTTCTTAAACAGTAAACCATCCATGACCAAAGGTTAGAGTCTCTTGTAAAAACAACTGACTGGTGACAACTCACATCTTGGGAATTTGACCACACAACTGCAGTTGCTTGGAAACACTAAGGGATTTTACGCTTTTGAAGGTGGTATTTTCTAAACAACACATTAAAAAAAAGCCGCATTTTAAATTTTTATAATGGTTCCATTTGTTACAGGGCCAAAGCCCAGCTAGAACTTAATCTGATTACTGCCATAAAACACAAAAATGTTTTTACAAATACATCAGCAACAAAAGGAGGGCTAAGGAGAATCCCCATCCTTTACTGGATGTAGGAGGCGTAGTGGCAAAGGACAAGGAAAAGGCTGAGGTACTTGGTGCCTTTTTTGCCTCAGTCTTTAATAGTGGGAACAGTTGCCCTCAGGATATCAAGAGCCTGTGCTGGAAGACAGAGACAGAGAGCAGAATGATGCTCCTATAAACCAGGAGATGGTCAGTGACCAGCTACACAACATATACACAGGTCCATGGGGCTAGATGGGATCCACCCAAGGGTGTAAAGGGAACTTTAAAGTTTCCTTTAAAAGATATGACCTGACAGCCTGACTTCAGTCAGGCTCAGTCAGCCAGGGAAGGTCCTGGAGTAGATCACCTTGAGTGCCATCACACAACACATGCAGGACAACCAAGGGATCAGGCACAGCCAGCATGGGTTTAGGAAAGGCAGATCCTGCCTGAAAAGTCTGGTCTCCTTCTATGACAAGGTGACCTGCTCAGTGGATAAAGGAGAAAGTCTACCCAGACTCAAATAAAGCCTTTGACACCATTTCCCACAACATTCTGGAGAAACTGGCTGCTCATGGCTTTCACAAGCATACCCTTTGCCAAGCAAAGAACTGGCTGGATGACCAAGCCCAGAGAGTGTTGGTAAATGGAGTAACATCCAGCTGGCAGCCAGTCACTAGTCACTAGTGGTGTTCCCCAGGGCTCAGTACTGGGGCCAGACCTGGTTAACATCTTGATGAATGACCTTGACATGGAGATTGAGTGTACTCTCAGTCAGTCTGCAGGCTGTATAAAGCTTGGTGGGAATGCTGTTCTGCTGCAGAGGGATCTGGACAGGATGGATCTATGCACTGAGGCCAATCATATGAGGTTCAACAAGATCAAGTGATTCTTCCTGCCCTTGGATCACAACAGCCCCATGCAGTGCTACAGGCTGAGTGAGAGTGACTGGAAAAGTACCCAGGAGAAAAGGACCAGGTGCTGGAGGGGCTGGTCAACAGCAGCTGAACATAATCCAGCAGTGCCCAGGTGGCCAAGAAGACCAAGCATGATTCAAGCATGCAGGCTTGAATCAGCAATGGTGTGGCCAGCAGGACCAGGGCAGTGACTGTCCCTCTGTACTCAGCACGGGTAAGATCACACCTTGAACCCTGCATCCAGTTCTGGGCCACTCAATACAAGAAGGACATTGAGGTGCTGGAGCATGTCCAGAGGACGAGAGAGCTGGGGAAGGGTCTGGGTTACAAGTCTTATGAGGATCGGCTGGGGAAGCTGGGTGTGTTTATCCTGAAGAGAAGGAGGCTCAGCAAAGACCTTAGTGCTTCTAAAAGGAAGCTGTAACAAGGTGAGGATCAGTCTTCTCTCAGGTAACAAGTGTCAAAATGAGAAGAACCAGCCTTCAGTTTTAACAAGGGAGGTTTAGACTGGATATTAAGAAACATTTCTTCAAAGAAAGGGTGCTCAAAAATTGGAACAGGCTGCCCAGGGAAGAGGTAGAATCATCATCCTTGGAGGCATTTAAAAGATGTGTAGATGTGGCACTTAGGGACACAGTTTAGTGATGATGATTTATTTCAGTTAGTCTGAAAAAGGCTCTTTCTTTCATTTTCTACTGACTGTATCTCACTGAATCAGATTCTCTCATCCCCATATAATACTCTTTAAAAATAATCCTCAAGAGCTTTTGGTGAATCTGGAAGCAGCTAAGTATTACATTTTTCTCTCTGGAGATACAACAACTACTTCTCTCAAAGGCACTAGGGCTTTAATAAGCCTGTGCACTACACCATTTGTTTCTGCCCCCGAGACACCCTAAGGGCATTTGAGGTCACACAGCAACTGTATCAGGCTTAAAAATAACTAATTCCCTGATACAGGTTATCAGCTGCTGCTTTTGAAACAGCTGGAATGAATGGCGCAGCAGAGGAGTGCTGCAGACACAGCACAAATAGCAGGGATAAAAGCAGAAATAGGCAGGAGCTACTTTGATTGGACCTGCTGCTAAAAAAATATTTGGCAGAAAAGGCACTTTTAAAGTATGCTGTAGTACTGATGGTGTCAGGCCAGGCTCTAGGGGACATCTATCAAAATTAATGTCTTGTTTTAAGAATCAATAAACACAATGCTAAGAACAAGTGGCTGAAGAATGTTTGTGTAACATTTTATATTTCTGATTTCAGTTTTTACACAGAAACTCATTTGTTTCTGCTGTATGGACATCGGCAATGCTTCATTTTTTACTGCTGAATAACACTGGGTAGCAAAAAAGGCAGTGAAAAAATTAAAAAATTTAAAGCAGGAATCATACTCCAAATACATAAATATACATAATACTTTATACTGTAAACATTGCTATATACGTGGAGAGATAGACAGACAGATAGATATTTTTTATTCAGAAGCCATTACATTCCCAATATTACTACACTAAGAAAGAAAAGCAGAAAATAACCATATTTTACATAGTTGGACTGATGTGTGTACTGAAGTTAAACACACAGATATACATGCACAATTTTTTAGCCAAAGCTAAAAAAAATTATGTTCTATGGATCTTCAGTATATACTCATATGCTTTGCTGAATTTTAGCCTTAAATTTCAAGATAAATTTTAAATTTATAAAGTAACTATTAAAATTTCTTAAGTATATCAGCACTTTAAAAGGAAAAAAGCCTCTGAAATAAGTTTCTATAGAAAAATGTAGAATTAGACATTTTAAATATCTCCCAGGGAATGCAACACTGCAAATGTATATGCTGCTATTTAAACAGATTTAAGAAAAAGTTTCTCAGTGAGGAATGTAGGAGTGAATTAATGGCTAAATTACATAGCAACAAATATTTACTGCATTTGCACTAACCTAAAAACAAAGGAAGTGAATGACTTTCATCAATTACCAATGGTTTTGATGAGTTTTCAGTTTCTTTGGTTGTTTGTTTTTTGGTTTTTTTTGCTGGTGAAATTATTTCTCTGATTTTAGAAAATGGAAGTATTTGGGGTTCACTTCCATGTTAGCATATTGTATTTTAACTAAATCATATTTACTGTGATAGGAAAAATATCCAGGCAGGTAGAATCAGTTCTGTAAAGGAAGTGATGCCATTGTTTTACACCTGAAAGGTCTCCAGAAGCTGACAAGTGGGAAGAGGTCCCAGAAGATGGCCATGGGACAAGACAATTTCAGGGGAAAAATGGACACTAATGTGAAGATCCCTGAGCTGACAAAGCTGCTGGATGTGCAGATATTGTGTCTGCAGCTACTTTTTGTGATGTCACTCTCTGTGCTGCAGGACACCTACATTCAGCCTCTTCCTGCCCTGATAGGGGCTGGAATCCTTGCCCTTGATCTGAATATGATCTTGGGCTCCTGCCAGTTGCTATTTATGAACACATCATCATTGATTTGCAAGAACATGGATATCTATGATGTTTCTAGCAATAATCCTGTTGTACAAAACCAATATATCAGATCTTCGAAGTCAAGTCAAATAATGAAGACACAGTTCCTAAAGAAGGTTTTCCAAAGAACCATTTTCTAAGCATCCTGAGTTTCTTGTTTTCCCAGAAACAAACTGTATGGCTCTTTGATAACAGAGATGCCAGTTCAAAACCATTATCAATTTAAAAGGTATAGCAATTTTCAAACAGTGGTCAGTTCAAAACTCTTCCTAATCTCTGCAATGACAAAACACCCAAATCACATCTTTAAATAAACAAAGTAGAAAACCTAATTCCATAACACATCAGAGGATTCAAATACTGAGAAACCTTTCCATGCATGGACTAGGTCTTCTTTTATTAAAACATCAAATTTGCATCTGGTATCCTAAGTGCATCTTGTAGTTAATTTAAATAATGTTCATAAAAAATGTCTATTGTATTACATGAAAATCTGTCTCACTCATATGGTAATTAGACAGTGGTGTTAAAGGTCTGACAGGAGAAAGACAATGAATCTTCAGTGTAGAGATTACAGAAGTAATTAAGAAGTCTAATGGACTTAAAAAGCTATGAGAAAGATGATACCACACATCACAGGTTAAGTCAAACATCTGCAGATGTGTTTCAGGAATGAGGAACACCAGCCCTCCCATTGTTCACCATGTCTTTAGACATTTTCTGACCATAACAAACAAACAAACAAAAAAAGAAACACGAAAAAAGTTTCTGGTTTTAATTCCTCTCCAAACATGGTTTGAGAGAGAGCTCATCCCAGGGGAGCAGCAGTGTCTAATGTGAATTCTCCATCTCTGCCATATTAATTGATGCCGTAGTTACCTTGGGAAACAAATTGAAAATTAAAATTAAATAATCTGCTGTGAGATCAAACTACAAGCAGCCAATTTATTTAGTGTCTGACTGAATACAACATGGCACTGTGCCACTCAGAATAATGAAGATGACTTTACATAATATAGACATAGCTGCAGAATAACTTAAGAGTGCTTAAAATGCTTTGTACAAACATTTCATTCTAAGTTTACATCTATACTTGTCTCACAGTCAAAATGCATTCCTGTATGTTTATTTTTTACTATCTGCTTCTGAATATTTCCTTCATTACATTTCTTGACACTGTCATGCAAAACAGATCAATGAATTGATCATACAGTAAAACCCCTAATATTAACACAGCCATTTATAAGAATTGAGTAATAGCACTCGTCAACAGCAGCTAAAGATAGTTTATAATCTTAATTTATGGACATGGCACAAAAATTAAAAGCAACATTAAATGCTTTTCTCTTACGACAAGCAGAGTGTTTCATTCACAGTAAGACAGAATATGGTATGATGGTATGTGATTTTTTTTTAAAATCACACATAGCACTTTGTTAGGTGAACTGCTGCATGTTGAACAATAAATAAAAAAAAAATGTTTTGCAGCAGTTAAAAGATATCACTGACTGAATCTAACTTTCTCTAGTAGAAGAGTGATTGCAGTACTCGCAGGAGTGGTGTGGAAGCCTTTGCCTCCACAGAAGCAGCTACCTTCTGCCTTGATGTAAGAAAGGGGTTTGCTATTCCCACTCAGCTCTCATCTCTGTTGGGTTCAGCAATCATTGCCCTTTGCCAATTAGTGCCTCTGAAGAGATTCGGGCAGGAACTGTTCTTCTTATGCACCAGCAAAACACAACCAGCTTCTAGTGAGAGACAGGTTAGGAGCCAGCACCCTCCCTATCAGTAGCAGCTCATTTCAGCTGACAAATACAGATAAAATAACTAAATCTTATCATTTTGTCTTAGTAACATGGAGTACAATATCTGCATATTATTTTTTCTACTTTAAGTGCTGTGGGTAGCAACAAAATCAAAGCCCTGGTGATTGGTCCATTTTCTAGGATCTTAAGGAGGTTTCTAAAATACAAAGAGAAATACCTCAAGTCCACATCAATATATAATCTTGTATTTTAAGAAGTCAAAGCAAGTATTTATTATTAAATAAAGTCTTATTAAATCCTGTACAAACAAGTTAAACTTTCATTGTTTGCTTCATTGTTAGTTTAAACACGTCCATACACCTTCAAAGCATTAATTTCTTTGGATATTGCAAAGCCATAAGAAAATGAGTTGGGGTCTAGAAATCCCTTAATATACGTGACCACTCAATCCTAAATCATTACCGCCTTGTATCGACATGGGCTTTACTTAATTTACAAAGTAGTACTTTTCTTTCCTGAAAGATTCTAGGATTTTTCACAGTACATATTTCTGCTACCTGAGCAAAGGCAATAACTGATGAAAAGGTTGTTATCCTCTCTACAGATCAGGATAAGACATGATATGGAACAGTGGACTTCACAATAATTTACTGATGCCCAAGAAATTACTAGAATCAGCAATCTCAAATTCCACTCCAGCTCCCAAAAGGAATATGCTTTGCCAGGCATTAACTTTTCTGCTTGTTCACGCAAAATTTCCACCCTCCTTTCTTTCAAGTCAATCCTGGTTATGATCTATCTTTACCCCAGAGCCCTTTAAGAAGAGTCTTTTACAACTTTTTCTCCAAAGCACTAAAATTGTCATTGTGTGCTGTGCAAGCCCAGTTCCAGTGTTCTCCACCTTCTGTTTAAGGCTATTTCTAATACAAGTAGAGTCAAAATTTTTATGTAAGTCACAGCATACTTTTGAAAATAAGGAAATACCACAGCACACCACAGAACTTACTGAATTAATGGAATTACAGCGATTACCAAACAAAGCAAAAGACAGTAAAGCAGCTATGGTAAAATAATACAAATCACACCAATCAATCACTGTTTTAACAATCCAAACATTTTAGTAAATACAAATTCAGTGTTGTAACTCATCCCAGTGACTGCCCTATATGACTATACGACTATGGGCAAGCTATAAATCTAGACCCTGCTCACAAGAAATCTTTCTCCCACATAATGTGCAAGTTTCTCACCTTTCTACCATTTCTTTTCTGTATATATTGTTTTAAGAAGCAGAGAAACACAATCAAGTGCTTCCTCTGTGCTCCAAGTTGAATAGGCTGTGATTTGCAACATTAGACAGCTACCAAGCCAGGAGATTAAGAAAATAATTACCTTTGTTTTCTGAGAAAAATTATCTTCTTTTCTATCTTGAAAATAAGTCTCACAGAATATATGTCAACTTCAAAACTACTATGTCATATTTTAAGGTCATGAGAGAGACATTTCTGCTGCTTTATAATATTAGCATTTGTGTAATAACACCAAACACTATATCTTAATATTGAAATCAATGTTCTTGAAGACAGGGCAAAACCCTCATTTTTAAAGTATCACTAAATTTCTTATACTGGTTTAGTTACTGACTCATTTCCCTGTAATGGTCTGAAGCAAATCCCTGGATCCAAATATACCCCTGGGAGAAGCCCAGACTCCAGATGTGAAAGTCATATTGCAGCCACATCTCTGGTTTCAATTAAGAGCGCAGGGGGAACCTTAATTACTACACCCCTGTTTTGGCATGTAGCTAAAGGAAGGACCGATTCCCAAATGCTGCTGATAAAATACATATTTGCCATTTTAAGTATCACATTAAGTACTTTCGTAGGGTAAATATTTTCCTATGCTAGGACCAAATAACAGGGAGGCATGCTGAGAAGACAGCGTGGGAAAAATATTCTCTTCCTGTGAGTCAAAACCTGTGTGCAAACACACCCCAGCAAGCCCAGCAGGCAGGCTCACAGCACCTGATCCTCTGCTCTCTCCGTCACACGCTCAGGAGGACACGGCAGCCCTCACCCCTGGCCCAGGGCACGGCTGCAGCCCCAGCTGAGCAAGTCCCACAGGAGATACCCCCGAGAGCCACGGCCTCCTTACGCTGCAGGAGCGCTGCAGCTGCACCGCTCGCGGCCGCTTTTACTGAGGCACAGAGACAGGTACCTCAACAGAAACTAGCAACCTGCTACATGTAACCGTGATGCGTTATTCAAGTTTTGGGCTTCCGTTTTGGTTTGGTTTTTTGAGAGATCCTGGTACTGAGCTGACCTAAGTGACGGGACCTCGAGTGATCCGGGTGCCCAGATGAGGAAGCAATTGGAAGAGAAGAGCTGCTGCAGTGAGGGCGAGCAATCCAAAGCATCTGGAAATTATTGTCACGCTCTAAAGGAATATATTTTTAAATATAGCATAATCTGCATTTGCAGTCCCTGAAAGTACAATACTTTCACAAAACTTGTAAGAGAAAAGCTAAGAAAAATAAATTTATGTCTTCTTTTCAAGAATTAAAACTCATCCTGAGGACATGCAGTGCTCATGACAGTCAGCAGGAGTTAAATGTAAAGATCAAAGTGTTGCCCACAGCCAATGGAACTTAATTAGAATCCACAAAAGGAGAAGCATTGATGGTCTAGAACATGAAGACATTGTTAATTGCTGCGCTTACTGATTCTTTCCAAATACCTACCTGCAGCTCAATCTCTCAAATTTAGCAACACATAGCACTTCACTTGACCTTTAACTTTGAATGTCTGCAAAATCTGATTTTTATTTATTTCATAGATCAAAAATGTTTTTAAGGAGGAAATAAATCATTTAGTGATAAAAATGAAATCTAGTAATATTTTATCCCATGTCATTAGTGAAATCTTCAGCTAGTATTCATGATTTAGCCAGCATTGCTGCATCTCTTTTTTAATAAATGAAACAACAAACTGTTTAACAACTCCAGATTTCTAGAGAATGAACTAACTTCTTATTTGAGCACTATGGTCTGGATTAACTATGAAGCATCTTTCTGAGATAATAAAAAATTTCCCCTAATTCTTGAAAGACACTTATCTTGCTGAGATTTGCACCTGCACATATTCTTGCTGAAGTTGATGTAACTCTTTATGCAACTGACACTCAGGTTTGCATAAATATTATCTTCCCAAATATACCGCAGCATGGTAGAGCAATATAAAACACCGATTGCAGTGTCTAATGACAGTGCATATAGTTAAATATTCCCTTTGTGTTATCAGCTTTAAATTATAATGAACAGCAAGTTTTATTTATAAAAGTACTGAAAGTATTATAAATAAAAGTACTAAAAGTTTCCATGAACTCCACAGATCTTAGAGAAGAGTCTGAAAACTAGGTCTGTAAAAGAAAAGTGTTTCATTAGCAGCTTTCAGTTGCAGAGTTTTCTGACTGGGTATTTGCCACCTGTCAGTTCTGTTTACAATGTCTACAAAATCATTTTCATGCTGAAAATCACTGACAACTACCTTTCATATTTATTCATAGCTAAGCACTCATGCCAACTCCTACTGAAGTCAATAGCAGGTTTCTGGATATAGCAGGAATAGGATTAAACCTAAAAGGTCTGTCACTGCTGTCACTGAAACATTGATTTGCATGTTTTCTTATTTTTGAACCAAAACATGACCTTGGCTTTTTAATGTTGAGTTTTTGCAGCTAAGTGTGCAGATGCAATAATCACAGAGCTGAGGTCATTTGAGATTACAAAAAGGTTAAAAACTATGCATGGGAAGGTAATAACAGGAACTTCTAATTAGCAAAACCAGTTTGTCCTGCAGCATTGAGGTCATGTCCTTGTACTTTTTCTGAAAAAACATATTGACTGAAGATGTGAAATCAACCCAAAGAGATGGCTGAATGGGTGTTCTCATGGCCATCATACAGATACTGCTTTAGGTAGGTCCCTGCAAAAAAAAAGCAGCTCTGAAGAAGCAGAAAAATCAGCTACTCCCCAATTGTTCTCTTCCGTGGTATTTGCAGAGCAGGACCAAGAGGCACCTTCCTTTTTGATTAAATGCCTACAGATGGTTTCTGCTACAAAACATATTTAAAAATAATTGGAATTGCTGATTTAGCCCATGTGCACTGTAAATTAGCACCTTCCTTTTTTATTTCGCTGATTGGCCTGTCATTTTGCACACAATGGTACAGGCACATATAGTTATTCATAGCCCACCTCTTTCAAAAACTGCTCTTCTAAAAAAGATTTGAGTACACAAAAGCAGTGCATCTTACCTTTGAAAAGATTATCAGCACATCCAGAAAAACTGAATGCTCTAGGAATACATTACAATACCACTTTGAGTATTTTGTTTAGGTGCTTTCTAATACTCTTCTGCAAAAT
Organism: Cyanistes caeruleus; assembly: GCF_971803275.1. Lineage (NCBI taxonomy): Eukaryota > Metazoa > Chordata > Aves > Passeriformes > Paridae > Cyanistes > Cyanistes caeruleus. The sequence goes on from NC_141705.1 coordinate 41,913,074, forward strand.
ACAGCAGATAGGCATTTAAAGCAGCTAGGTAAATATGTGAATTTATATTGTCTTAAAAAACACAGGCTTCTTTTTTCACTAAAGTGATGAAACTAAGTAAAGATGAGAGCTTTTGTGATACTGAGCTTGCACATGTGGTATTAAGAGAAATTAATCATGTTAATCACAACAAATAAGCACTTAATGACTAACATTTGCCAGTTGTTAGTGTATACCACATTTGTAACAAAACTAAAGATTAAATAAATCCAGAAGCAGATTTTGGCTTCCTGTTGAATGTTCAATCTGTAATACATGTTATTGTCTCCAGTGCAATTGCTGGAGTTACCACAGCTACTGATCTTTCAAATCCTTCCGTTCCATTTATTCAACTCTTCTTTTAGGCATGTGAAAGACATCAAATTGCACGGAGTGTTTTTCAGATTACTTTTGCAGAGGAAAAGTCAGCACATGTAAATGAGACCAGCAGGGAGAAGGAATGCAGAATTAACTCAGAGATAACTGCCATGTTCACCACCTATTCTGTAATAACTTCCCCTTGGCCCTGGCGGCAGTTTGAAGTAAGGAGTGAGGGGAAAATGTGGCTCTGTGGAAAAGTAAGCTGAAAATATTTATGGGAGATTCAGCTTTGACATATCTAAATTATAGCAGGCTATTGAGATGTAGAAATGTGAGCTCCTTTATAAAGAAAGTTCTCAAGTCATTAAAATGTAGCTTCTTGTTTTAATAATAGACACAGTGAAAATCAGAGGATCATTGAGGTATTGATCATGACACCAAAGAAATTATTTATAATGCTACATTTCCAAACCCTCATTAGTAATAAAAAATTTTTTAAAAAGATACATTCTTATAGCTAAAACATACCAAATAGTAAGAAGCCTTGGTCAGTGCTGCTCCTCCAGTTAGAACAGATACATTCAGAAAGATTTAGTATGATTCAAGCTATGCATTATACAGATTCAAATACATTAGCTGTTGAATTGCAGCCCTTGTAACAATATCAAAGTTGAATATTCAAACAGAACAAAAATAATATCATCCAGCTTTTTGAAACTCTGTTTCAGTTTTGGATATTTTTGTGCCAGAGTGCCGGTTACAGGCTGGCACAGAAATAGATGCTTAGCTTGCAAATTCCACCGAAATTCACCAATTTCAGAGGAACAGAGATCAAACAGATTAAGAGATACTGAAGAATGGAAACCCAAGAAAAGGTTAACGAAGAACAGTGCAGAAACTTTGATCAGATATATCAATCGCCAGCCTGTGATTTGAGGCATAAATTCAGGGTTTAATTATTGAGCAAATTAAATGTATTTTAACTAATTCTTCTGCTGCTTTTTTTGTGACTTTTTGTGCAAGGTCCTCGGGTCTTTATCTCATTGGGTGAATACAGATATTGTGCATTGCATGAACCACAGTGTAATCTTCGGGGAGTTATTCTAGGCAGGGTACCTAGAATCACCCACATTTCTTCACTTCACAACCTCTATAAGCACACTGGCTGCAATGATGTAAACATCACAGTTACTCTTACTGAAGTTTGAAAGATCTGAGCTTGTCTCCATTTCTCAGACTGCAGTTTTTCTATTTTTTTTCTAATTTATTTTGCAGTATGTGCTGTTCTTTATTATGTGAAAGATAAAACAAAGGAAGATACAGACAGAATAAAAGATCAAGGAAGAAAGAACAGACGAAAGCCTATAGAAGAACATGAGGATCAAATAATCCATAAGAAATAATGAAAACATTGGCAATAGAGCAAAACTATTTGGAATGGAATGGGCAGTTCTCTTACTGATAAAGTGCTTTCTCTCTACTACAAATCCACGGAAATTTGGTAGGTTCTTATGCAAATAATTTTTCTGTAATCCGTCAGTATAGCCTATAGAACATGTTGACATGCTAATTTCATGCAGCTTTCCAACAGTATTTTAGATTCTAGGAGAATTTTTTTGTTTGTTGTTTCTGTATTTCAACCAATTCTCCTGGTTATACATTACTCTCTGTTGCACAATTAAGGAAACATACATGTTTATTACCTTGATTTGGCTGTCAAGATTCAATTTCTAGTTTCACTGGTTTGCCACATCACCATCTACTGGGGGGCTGGGAATGACATGCCTTGTTTTGTAGCACTGTTTAATGAGGTTGCCCTATGTTAATAAAGAAACAATAAAAGCTTCCTCAACTGCCCATGTTATTTTCCAGTATTTTGTTTTAAATGGCAATGATTTGTAACATAAAGGCTAGATGTGCCTTAGATGTGTAACCAATTTAAGGTTTCGTTTCATAATTTTACATTTTCTTTTTAAGAAAAGATATTTCACTTGTGTTTTATAATATGTCTATAAGGAACCTCTTTTTTTTCTCCATCAGAGCTTCTGAAATACCAGTTAGTGCTGCACATGTGTCTGAGATCCCAGGATGGAAGCATCACTTACCTGGATTCCTACGAGGCCCTGCATTCCAGTGAGGCAGCATGGAAGTGCACTGGTGTCAGCAATCACCAGTAAGCACAAGCAGACCTTCCTCCCACTGCCACTACAGAAGGTAAGGAACTGTTCAGGCATCCAGTCCTTGGTGTGGCAATTTATGATTCAGTGCTGGGAGGCTTTCGGCTTCAGGCACAAAGAACACAGCTGAGCATCTTGGCCTGGAGGAGCTCCTAAACTGGAGCAATAGCCAAAAAAAAGCAGCAGCAGAGTCATCTCAGATTTACTTTGTTGAGAATCCAAACTAAAATCAAATGTTATTGGTAAACATCTTTGTCTCAACACTTCAGCTACCCAGAGAGACCTAAAGCTCACTAAGTATAGGCGGCTGTACCACACCAAAGGTCCTTCAAGAACAATTTCCCACCAAAATGTTAATGAATAACCATTCTGTATGTGCTGGGTTTTAAGTCTGTAAAATGGAAATCCACCACTGAACACCTGTTTTCTTTCATTATATTAAGAAACTATGTCCATTTCAAAAATGGGGCCACATAACAGGATGTCTCCAACTTGCTGTGTTGCATACTAGTGCTGTGAATAATAAATCCAAGCAGTAAACACAGTTCAGCTGTTTCAGAGGTGAAAGAGAGAGCAACTGGCCAGTGAACTGTGGCAGAAAACCTAAAAATGAACCAAAATCAAATTCTGGCCCTAGCGAGTGTATATGTACTCAGTACTTCAAATAGGTTTTGAATGTTATTTGAATATTACCTTGAAGAGATATACTCCTTTGACTGGATAGTTAAAATTATTGCTCACTGGACCCTTGAAAAAAGAAATCATGTAACAAATAATAGGTTCCACCTCTGTACTTGTTTACGTGAGCAGAAAGAGGATGCTACATCGCCAGCTCCCCTTTTCCAAGGGAGTAAAGGCTGAGAAGCCAAGAGAATAGCTGGGGCAGAGGGAGGGAATGAGATGCACGAGTTCCTGGAGAATGTAAACCAGAGACCTAACTTTAAGGATAAAGAAAAGTAGTATCTCTCCTTCACAAGGAACCTCCTGCCAAGATGAAGATAACATTTTTAAGCATTTTGGCATTCTAGAGCATTTTGAAACACCATGAATCTTGCAAAGTGTACTCTCAACAGGTAAAAATAGCACAGGGAGGAAAGAAAGTCTGCTGCACTGTGCACAGTCTTCCTTTATATGGGGTCAGAAATATTTGACATTTCTGCTTACACTTTAGGTGATGTGGAAAATACAAAACATTTATTTTAAATACTTGCACCTGACAAGCTTTAACGAGACACAAGCATTAACTTTACGAGTATCTTGTGACAATGGAGAAATTAAGTTCTCACAATATCACAAGTATCTTTGCAGCATATTAATGTTGTAAACCTTTGCTCTGGGTTTTCAACTCTGGTTATAATAGGCATCTAAATCCCATGACGCCCATACTATGTTAAACTGACATTAGGATTGCATTCCTAAGTAAAGCAGCTTCATTGCTGAAAGACGGAGTGCCAAACCTAAGTTTAAAGATCGGAATGCATTTATTAATATTTTACTAGAGATTATGAGTGTTTTCCATTACTGTAGTGTAACAGTTGGGAAAGAAAACACTGAGAATTTGTTATATAAATATGTCTTTTTTGGCGTATTTATTCCAGTATTAAATAGATCAGCCATTTACACTATAGTAATTTACAACAGTGGCAATAAAATTTCACTATTTTTTTTAACACATAAACCTCATTAGATGATTTTCTGCCACTACCACTCTCTTACTTCAGTTTAATATCTTATTTTTCCATATACCAATTTACTGCTAAGAAAATTCTGCCCACAACAGAGGCAGGGATAGATGTTCTGTTTTAGTTTTTGCTAAGGATAAATCATAACCCTGTATCAAATCAATAGTCCTTGCTCTTCACTGCTTCAAAGCCTATTTGAAAAGATACTTTTTCCTTTTAATTCCCCTCCATCATTTGAACCCATTTTTGCTTAGAACTGCAAATAACTGAATTACTTAGAACTGCAAATAATTTCAAAGAGAAACTCAAAGGAAGATATCATGAAACCACATTTCATATGTTAAGCAACCATTAAAGCCAGATTTTATTGGCATTTCTGAGTGCCAGTCTGTAATCTGCTACAAGAATAGTCAGTGACACGATGCCCACCCCTATCCCATGCATGGCATAGCTGCACACTTCAAACTGTGACTAGCCATGCCTCTGCTGGTTCTAAAATTTACTATTGTCATGGTCAACTACATATATATTTTTATATGTTTCATATAACATATGAATTTATATATTTATATGCTTTCCACATATAGTTGACAATCATGCTGCCTCTCTCACAAATCTGGAGCATGTGACATAAGTGTGAACCTGATCAAAGCTGATACTAATTTTCAGATCAGCAGGAGATTTTCAGTGTCACACTACAAATGTGGTCTCTGCCTTGTGAGCACATCAAAAGGTTTTGCAAACTGCCTAACGAGATGAAGACTGGTCTCCTCTGTGTTATTTCATTGCCACCATACAACCAAATGTTTTTGTCTAAAAAGGGACACATTTCATTACCTTCTAACATTCATGAAGGTCTCACTATTTAGTCAGCAAGATCACAACATGCAAAAATTCTTACAGGACTTTTGTTTACACTTAAATACTGATATTTAATCTTCTGTGAGTTCATCCTTGGGCAGGTTTCTTAGCAGAGAAATGGTGCCACAGATAGAGCAGAATGCAGGGTATCTCTCTCTACTGCTGTTGGCAGAGCCTGTTACTTGCTTATTTCAACCCAGAAGGCTCCAACTAAGAGCAGGGCCACACAGAAATACACAGGGGAAGATGTTGTCTGACCTGAAGGGCTTGTCCTCTGAACAGCTCAGACAGAAAAATGGGATATGAAAGGTGCATAACAATTTCTCCTTTGTAAGTGGGGAAATAAGGCATGGAGATCACAGAAGAAAGACTGCAGCTGAGCTAAGAAGTGAATCCAGATGTCTTAGCACAAGCTAAGAGTTTGCACAAGTTTGTTGGGCAGTTTAGTAGATCTGAGTGATTTAGAAAAGTCATGTTTGACCTTATAAAAATTGCCAGCCAGATTTTAAAAGCAACAATGAGATGAAAACACTTTACACAGTAGAATTCTGACAGATTTTGCAGATAGGATTAATAGAAGGGTGCGGGTGCTAAATATACAAGCATAACAAGGAAGGTATCCTCACACCAAACCTTTAAGGCTAACACATGGCAGGTTTAATGTCATTCTGTTATTTCTGAAGGCTTCATAATTTCTTAAAGGAAATTCCTTTCCCCTTGGCTGGTTTATAATATCATGCAACTTATTTGGGAACACTTAACTGTATCAAAATAAGCATTTAATTCAATCTGTAATGAATTGCAATTATTTCTGTCACGATTTCCTGAAGTTTTTGAGAAAAAATAATCAGTTCCCCATAGACCAAAAGCCAAAGTTACTTGAGCCACAATTTCTTCCCAAAGGGAAATTCTAAAATCCTACCTCTAAATATGTCTTGTGAGTTCTATGGACTAATAGCTCTATTTTCACTAAAATTTGAAAAATTTATCAGTCCGCCAAAGATTTTTCTCGTGAAGGCAAATGGTTTTGCACTTGCCAGTGCAAAGAGAGAAGAGACAACTATGAAGACAATTTTGGCAAAAACAACAAAAAAGGAAATTTAAAGTTAGATTGATACATGCTTTCTCCGAAGACATGGAAATTTTTCCATTTTTAGCAGTTCTATTTAAAACAGGAACTGCAAAGAGTATTTTAGGCTCCTGGATGCCTGCAGTCAGGGCTAGTAAGAAGCACAGCTATTCGTGTAAGCAGATGCCCCTCCCTATATACCTGAGTATATTGTCTTGTGTTTTCAAACCACAGAAATCATTGTGAGCAAACATAAAATCACAATTTTTCCCAATAACAAACTAGAAATATTGCTGAGGTGTTCCTCTGCTGTATTCAGGCTTTTACTAATGCTCTTTTGTGTGTGAAGTTTCTGTATTTGCTGAGGAGGGTAATCAGCTTTCCCTGAACAGTTTTTGTCAGTCTGCATCTGTATCAAGTGCCAAGTGAAATGTAAGGTTGAAATGAAATTAAACACGTTTACCTTGGTCAGCATTAGAAAGGCAGTTATCGCTGTGTAACACACTTCTGTCCAATATTCTTATAGAGAAACTTATTTCTCTGCTATTATTTATTAAAAGTGGAGAGTTTAGCAGCAAGTACTGTATGTAGCATCACAGAAACCGTAAGTTTTTCTGCACTCTGGAATCAGTGACATTCTAGAATTACACCAGCAGGATTCCCACAAAATACATTTTCCCCAAAAGCATGATGTATTTTTGTTCTAAATAACTCAGAACTGGGCTGAGGAACAGAGTCACTTCATAAATGTATGTTTCTTTCAATTTCCATTTGTGGAGGAGAAAATAATCAAATAATTTTGGCATGTTGCCTTCTAACAAGAAATTTTCACTTTATTCACAGGGAGGCAATTGGATGACTCGCAGGGATATTCCCTGCAGCTCTCTAATACAAACAGCTGTCCAAGGGCTAGATTCCACAATGCTTGATAACATCTTTGGAAATGGTTCTAGTCTCCTCCAAGATGGTACACACGTCCTGTTTCTAGATTACAACCACACAATTAAAGCTCTTCTCCTGAGCCACTGCATGGCTGACCTACTTTCTACATGGACTTAGCTGAAACAATCAATGGGCATAGCCATGCGTGAAGAGCAAGGCATGGCCAAACCATCCCAAGGGAGGGTTCCAGACAGCTCCATGCCCCACAGCCCCATGCAAGAGTTCAAGTCTCCAGGCATTTCTCTCCTTGCCTTAGGGTGGAGAAAAAGTGGCCTTGTCACTCAAGCAGGGACAGCACAGCATTCTGTTCACAGGCAGATACACATGCACAGGAAGTACAGACAGGGGCTGTCATGAAAGAGATACCCTGTCAGAAATAACATGGAAAGGCACAGCTGGGTTATCATCTGGGCTTAGTGTGCTTCCTGTAAGGAATGACCCTCCTGGGGCTGACTTGCACAAGGGGGCTTGTTCAAATGCTCCTGCTAGCAGGGCACCATTCTCTCGGAACAGCTACTTGGAGTGTGAATAGTAAATACGCAAGAAGAAAATCAATTCACAAACTGACTTTAAGTAATACAAACGAACTAATTTAAAGAGTCAGAGCAGTAAAATCAAGAATAATGTGTACCACAATACTGCCAAGTTCAAGTAGCTGGGAGAGTGCTTAAAAAAAAGTAGCAGTGAAGGTCTGAACCATGGAAGGGGCATTTGAATCAAATGTCAGTTAAATCTCAATTAAATCTGAAAGCAGTAATGTTATTAGCAAGGGCATCTATTCCCCTTAACAAAACTATCATATAATAGGAAACATGAATGAAAAACAAATGGAAGTGAATATCATGAAATACCATGATAGGGTGGGATTCTCCTAAAGACTGAAGGCCCGTGGAGGGCCTGAAGCTCACAGAGGTGCTTGGGGTCTGAATCAGCAAACAGGACTTGGTGAGGCCTCTCTGTGGTGCACTAAGATTAATCCATAGGGATCGTATTTGCTCTGGCTTAGGTCATGAAGCAGCGGAACAACTGAGACCAGTGAAATGTGCAGTCCTACAAAAAGGGAGTAGATGTCAGCTTGCTCTAGACAACACATCTATAAAAATAAGTATCCTGTGTGGTGAGCCACTTCCTACCACTGACCTACAGCTGCTATCACCAGAGCAGGACAACCAAAAAAATGGAAGAACAGCCTATCACCAACTGAGCTGCAGTCATTACCTATGGTACAAGTAAAAGGCTTATAAATATTATATATATATTATAAATATTAACGTGGTTTTTTAAATTGTCTCAAAGCATGTGAACCTATATAAAGCCTGTAAAACCCTATAAAAAAAATCTGCTGTTTCTAGAAAATTTTGCTGCCTTTATTAGAAAAAATTAATTTATTGTGTACACCATAGCTAGAAGCCCTAGTCAACTTAAGCACATGCTTAAATCCTATTCTAATTTTAAAATGAAATGGATACTAACATTCTGCCCTGAACAGTGTTTTTTTGTTGAACAAAAACCAACGCCTTGAACTGACTTAAAAATATAATATGTTTAATGATAAACTTGAATCGCTACTTGTCATACAACTACTCATGCAAGACACACTGGACATACATCATTCATACAGTCATACAATATACAAACATCATACAGCCATATCTCAAATGGTGAAGACATGTAGAAGGGATATTCAAAGTAATGTAAAACGTGAGATTTGGCCCTAATTTAATTTCAAATGCTAAAATTCTTAATTGCAATGGCAAACATCTACATAAATGCAGTAAATTTTAAAAGACATGTAGACAAAAAAGGTCTTTAAAAAGTAAATAGTACAAAATGTGCAAGGAATCCCAGCAAAGGAACTTTAATGGCAGCTCTCCAATGGCCCAAATTTCATTTGTTAATAAAATGTGCACTCTGAAATGTAATGATTTCTTTAAATCATGTCCTGTAGTTTCCAGTAATTCTTTCAAATAAGATTTCTTTTTACCTATACAGGACTTTTCTTAAATGATTAAGCTTTTATAAAGAAAAATTAAAACCTGTTGCTAGTCTCAAAGTAGATACAAAATGCATCCAGTACCTTCTTACACATATTTCCTTGTTGATAATTTAGAAGGTAGCATATGCTTGCTTAGATTACTGAGGTGCTTGATTTTTAGTTTTTGAGGATTTTTTAAAGTATAATACAATTTACAGTATTTTTGTTAACAACTCATTCCAGTTAAAAGGAAAATAGCTGTGTTTGCTACAAACTCTATCTTGGCTTCTTGGATTACTTATTTTGAGTCCTGGTATTTTTTTTTTTTAGAATTTTAAACAGATGGCATTCATACTTATAATAGCACTGGTATTTTATAATTTATGGCATGACATAACCAGGTTTTGACTGCCACTGATATTTGGCATATTCGATTTTATTACCAGCTCTTACTTTTGTTTTGATTTCACTATGGGATCTGTTTTGAAACAGACTGTCACAGAAGGCTAAGGACAGATTTTTTTTAAAGAAAGCATTAATTCCAATAAGACAAATATACTTAACTTGAATACTTACTTTTAGGGACCCTGACTCCTTATTCTTAGTGTTTTAAATGAGTATTCAACAAATGAACCAGTGAAAGAGAGGACAGCGAGACCTCGGTGAGACATTTTATTGATGTCAAAAAGGGTAAAAAAACCACTGTAAAACTAAATTCCTTACCTTCTCCTCCAATGTTTGCCTCATGATCTTGCATTGTCATGACTCATAATAGCTGCAAGTGACATATTTCCACAGAAAAGGGAAGTACAGCCAGGAAATCTCAGTATGTGCTTTCCTTCTCCTTCCATACCTTTCCTGCCTGCTTTGGATCAGCACGATTTCAGCAAATGCTTTTTTTTTATTATTTATTTATTTTTTTGTGGGGGTGAGAATGGGAGCACAAAGTTTTTATATCACTGCTACAGTGCTCCTCGTGCTTCCTTACAATCGCCTGGTTCATTTAAGGTTCTTGCTACTGGCAAAGCGAAGAGAACAGTCATCAGAACGTATGGCCATATGTAGCACGCCAGAGCAACACAATCCAAGCAAGAAACTTCTCTACAATTCTCTTCCCTACAAAGAGAACATTTGTAACACATTTGCACACATTCTCTGGTTCCCTGAATTGCTTATCGTCTCTGATTAATTATGTAAAATAGTCTTACAGGAATCTCTTCTCAGTACAGGCTGTCACCACCTTTTGTTCCTGATCCTAGAAACGTAGTAAACCCATTCAGATGATTTAAAGTGTATGTTTCCTTATGACTAGTTTTTTGTAGTTTGGAAACAAACCATCTTAATTCTAACGACAAGAAAAGGGAGTGGCTCATTTGGGAGTTTTGTCGTAGGAAAAATTCTAAGATTAGACCACTTTGAAATAAGTAAAACACTTTGTTCTATTCATAAAAATGTAATTAAACTCTTACACTTGTTATGAAAAATTTCTCTGTTACATTTTTCTGTAGCTCTGTATTCTCAGACTTAATAATGGAAAATCTGAGTGAACAAGAATTTTGGTTTTCCTACTAGTATTCCAAATAGCAAATGTCTGACCATCTCTCTTTAGACCAACCTACAGGCAGCACAGTGTAACCTGCAGCCCAGTGGAAGCAAAAAGCCCAAATACAGCATTACAGACACACTGCATCCTTGCTTATGACTTTTTCCCCTGTTAAATCATCCTTCGAACTTAGAAAGCCATCTTACCACATCCACAGAATAAGTGACCAGCTCTGAAAATAGAGCCGTGTCAGAAGCAGCATTAGATCAAGCATGAGACAGGACATAAGATGCATAAAAGATGCATAAAAGCGCTCCTTCATATATGAGAGAAAAACTTTTCAAGTATCTCATGATTATAGAGAGAGATGTTTTTATAAAGGGGACACTAAATGTAGGCTACTAATGGTCACTGAGCTTTAGTCACAGAAACAAACCTATTCACTCAAAAAAGGGATTATGAGCCTAAAGTCTTGGCAAAATGGAAATAAGAGGGAGAAAATTGACTGAAAAATTGCTAATCATCATGAATGCAACACAGTTTGGGGGTTCATTTATTCTTCCTAGGAAAAAGAAATAATTGGAACAGCAGATGCAGAGATGAAGTTATTGTTAGAGCATCAAGTATGTGATGAAATATCACGTTTGTGTCTAATTCATGAGGTGGAATGATATAAATTGCTCTGAAAACCGTGTAAAAAAAAACCTTACCTAAGCATAGCGCAGTAACACCAGCCCCGAACGGGTTTCATTAGCTTGACGAGCATCGGCAGTTCGCGAATTCTTAGAAAGCCTCACAATGCACAAAGGCCGGCGGAGTACCCCTCGTGGCGGAGCCTTCGGCGGGCACCCCGAGCGCTCCCAGCCCCGAATCGCCGCCCGTTTCGCTCGCGCCCATACAGATCTGCCTCGGGGCACGGCGCACACGGGGCTCGGGGCGCTGAGGGGAGAGCGCTTCCCGCGGCCCCCGCCCGCTCCCGGGGCTCAGCACCGATCACCTCCCGCCGCAGAGAGCCCCGGCCCCGCCCGGCTGCCCCGTCCCAGCGCTGTCCAGGGTCCCCGCCGCCCCTCTCCGCGCCCCGCCCGCCGCCTCCGTCACTCACCATGGCGCGGGGTGCCCGCGGCCGCAGCCCCGCCGAGGGCTCAGGGCAGGCGCTCGCAGCCGCCGCTCCCCGCCGCCGCCAAGGTGTATTTGGGCAGCGGGCGCGGCGCGGCGGGGCCCGGCGGGAGGGGCCTCCCCGCGGGCCCAATCAGGGCGGCGGCGGGGCGGGGGCGGCGGCCGGGGGCGGCGCGATGGCCCCGCCGGGCCGGGCCGGGCAGAGCCGGGCCGGGCAGAGCCGGGCAGAGCCGTGCCGAGCCGGGCCCGTCCCGCCGGCCCTGCGCGGGGATGGCCGGGGCTCCGAGCCCAGCGCCGGCTCCCCGCTCCCCGCCGGGCCAGCAGTGCCCCCTGGGCTCTCGGGCCCCTGGGCTCTCGGGGGAATGTCAGGCTGCGCAGTCGGGAGCTGCAGGAACCTGTGTCATGGGGGGGCACGGCGCTGTGCTTACTGACGTGTTTTCCACACCGGTGTCCTTCCACATAGCCTTCTGCTGGGAAACGTGTGCTGCCATGTTTGTTTTATTCGCATTTTCTCTACCACTTACATTTAAGGCTTGTATTTACTTGTTGCTAGTGACATTCCCTGCAATGTATAATATATAGCTTCTTTACTGTAGCCTTGGAGTGCTACTGCTTAAGCTAATACCTAAGCAATGAAGGAAGGGAAACGCCTTTCCAGATAAGCACAGAAAAAAAGAATCGTTTACACAACATCAGCGTATCAGATGGCCAACTTCAATTTAGAACACAAATTCAAAAAACACTCCTTGCAGGGTTGCCCAGGTCCGAGATCGTGTTCTTAATTCTTGCATGACACCAGAATGATAAGTCAAGAAAATTTTAAGTCATTACCAAAGCATTGTCGTGGTGTCTTCACTGGATGGAACCAATTGATAGTTTCAAGTCCAGGATGATAAATAATTTTGTCAGATAAATAAATACGTCAGACAATTAACGGTGACTGAGTTCACAGTAGGAACAGTTGCCTTATAAAGTCACAGAGAAGCAAACAGAAAATCTCACCAGGAAAAATAGCTGTTGTAAGCTGAAGGATGAGTTTGGAGGAGCACCATGCCTACACTGCAAGAGAAGAGGGGTATTATTTCTTGTGGCTTACTGACTGCTGTACCTTAATAAACTTGTGTGGAAGTAAGATTCAAAATCAACCAAAACAAAAGTAGCACATCTCCAAGTGGTTTTGAACAGATCAACATTGCACAAAAGAGGGTATCAGACCTAAGGTGTGACTGTTTTGTTGCTCCCTGACTGTCAGAACTGAAAGATAGTTTAATAAATATATCTGCTTCACACCATGCTTCCCCGCCTTCCATGTTAAAATAAATCTGTCAGCTAAAAAAGTGATTAATTCCTTCAGCCACTAGATAGTCAACCAAAAATAGTCTGCCAAAGCCCAATTTGCTGCCATTTCTGAAGTTATTGACAAGCAATATGAAAATTAATTGACTGATAAATAGCATAGGATATTGTGTACTTCATAAAATTACTATTAATAGATAAGCATTGATGCCTTCAAAAACAAATATTAGTCTCAAGACAAGGTGTGGCCCTGCTAATGTTTGCCCTCATTTGCAAGCTACCATAACTCTCACTTTTCAGTCTCTCTTTTCTTGCCTCAGGGAACCAGACATTTCTGGGAAAAAAAAGCTTCTGAGCAACTGATATAAGTGAATCCCATTATCAGGTTTCTGTACAAAAAGGAGTAAGAGCTTCTGTTGCACAGAGCTTTCCTATTCCAGGATGTGCCATGCAGATTTAGGTATGATGATCACTGCAGTGTAAACCTGCTGTGACCAGGGTGACGAACGAACACTGGACAAGAACAGCAAATTTGGACATTTGGTGAGGAACTGAATCATCAGCACACAAAGGTCTCCCATGGCTCTTGGAAAGCCACTGTTCATCCCTGTCACAACAATTGTTATGTGTGTACTAGTAACGACTTGCAAACTTGCACCAAATGAAAACCAAGAACATGCTTATGAAAAGGATCTTTGCTGTGAGTATTTTAAAGAATAGCATTTCAAGCTATATTAATTGAAGTATTAATACAAGGCAGTATTCATTTTACTTTAGTCATTGGAAAGTTAGTTCTCCAAACAAAATTAGATAAGATAAATTTCTTCCATAAGATCCCACAAATACCAAAAAAGATATCACGTTTTATTTAAGGAACACTTATGTCACACTTAAAAATGGCAAAATTTTCTTAATTTATTTTCAATAAAATAAAGTTTTTTTTGTTTTTTTTTTTCAATAAGATGGGTAAGATGGAAAGATTGTATTATATGTAATGGTGCCAAGATACATGTATAATCAAATATAAGGGCATCATAATTCAGAGCACAATTAACACTCCTAAACTGCCATTTACTGGCATCTGCTGTATTTAATTCAAGTTCTCAAATCAGATGTCTTCAAAGAAGCACCTCTCAAATATATCATCTCCCCCATGGCAACTGAAATTTCTGAAAATACAGAAAGCTGCAGCCCAGAGCTGTGGTGCTGAGCAGCTGATGGCTCAGCCTGGATGGCTTCAGGCACTGGCACTGGGGGGCTGGAGATGCTGGCAGATAACAGGATGGCAGAAGGAACGAGGCTGGAAGTTACCTCTGGATTTGAGCTAATCCAACCCTGCTGCTCACAGCAGGCTCAACTGGAACACATTGTTCAGCATGGTGTCCAGCCAAATTTCTAGTGTCTTCAAGGGTGAAGGCTCAACAACATTTTTAAACATCACATTGCAGTGTTTGACAACCTTCACAGAAAAAAAGAAAAAAAAAAGAAAAAGAAAAAAAAGAGTAAAAGTTATTTTCCTATATTTAAAAGGAATTTCCTGTATTTCAGTTTGTGAAATACACATCCTCCTGTCTTTACACTGGTGCCACTGGGAAGAATCCAGCTCCCTATTCTTTTCTCTTCCATTAGATGTTTATACATGTGGATAAGATCTCCAGGAGCCTCCTCTTCTTTAGTCTGAACAGTCATAGCTGGCTCCTCCTCTCCTTGTACATCAGATGCTGCTGTCCCTTAACCATTTTAGCAGCCCTTTGCTGCACTTGGTGCAGTAAATCCATGTCTCTCCCTCATACCAGGGAGCCCAGGCTTAGACCTAGAAATTCAATGTGATTCACCACTACTGAGTAGAGGGGCAGCATTACCTCCCTCCACCTGCTGGCTGTGCTTTCCCTAATGCAGGCCATATGTTTATGGCAGCCTGAAATGATCCTATATGCATTTATCATTGGCACTAGAAATAGCACTGCTGCAAACGCGCAGTGCTCCAGGTAGAAGTATGCCTGGCTGTAGTCCTCATTTATGTTTTTGTTTGTGAACTCAATCTGGTCAATCAGAGTCCTTGTGGATTCCCTGGCTCAGTTCACCTTTGACTGATGAATTATTGAATCCAGGGGTGATGTGGCGGTGCATCTTTTTCAAGACATGGACAAACTTAATTCTTGCCTTAACTGTAATGCTAGGCTTTGCGTGTTTGATTCCTTTCCTTTCCTTTCCTTTCCTTTCCTTTCCTTTCCTTTCCTTTCCTTCCCTTCCCTTCCCTTCCCTTCCCTTCCCTTCCCTTCCCTTCCCTTCCCTTCCCTTCCCTTCCCTTCCCTTCCCTTCCCTTCCCTTCCCTTCCCTTCCCTTCCCTTCCCTTCCCTTCCCTTCCCTCCCCTCCCCTCCCCTCCCCTCCCCTCCCCTCCCCTCCCCTCCCCTCCCCTCCCCTCCCCTCCCCTCCCCTCCCCTCCCCTTCCCCTTCCCCTTCCCCTTCCCCTTCCCCTTCCCCTTCCCCTTCCCCTTCCCCTTCCCCTTCCCCTTCCCCTTCCCCTTCCCCTTCCCCTTCCCCTTCCCCTTCCCCTTCCCCTTCCCCTTCCCCTTCCCCTTCCCCTTCCCCTTCCCCTTCCCCTTCCCCTTCCCCTTCCCCTTCCCCTTCCCCTTCCCCTTCCCCTTCCCCTTCCCCTTCCCCTTCCCCTTCCCCTTCCCCTTCCCCTTCCCCTTCCCCTTTCCCCTTCCCCTTTCCCCTTTCCCCTTCCCCTTTCCCCTTCCCCTTCCCCTTTCCCCTTTCCCCTTTCCCCTTTCCCCTTTCCCCTTTCCCCTTTCCCCTTTCCCCTTTCCCCTTCCCCTTTCCCCTTTCCCCTTCCCCTTCCCCTTCCCCTTCCCCTTCCCCTTCCCCTTCCCCTTCCCCTTCCCCTTCCCCTTCCCCTTCCCCTTCCCCCTCCCCATCATGCTTCTTGTCTGTAATTGTAATTTCTACCCCACCGTGTAATGATGCATTTTCAAGATTGCCATATAATGGCATTTGTTGGACTCTCCCATGAGTAGCACATTACCTTTCCACTCCAGTGCAGAGGAGGTGCACACAACACAGAAGGGTGACAGTCACCTAATCCATGGTGACTAGTCATCAAATTGGGGTTTACACAACATGAAATGAGAATTAAGCTTGATGAAAATAAGGAAAACTTTAAAAACTCATTCATTGTGCCTTTTTAAGACCCTTCTAAGATCAGTCTGAGTGCCAAAAGGTATGATGCCAGCTGAAGAGTTAATTTAGCCTTGTACTACCTAAAAAAATTCTGGATTGAGGTTAATTGTAGGGTTTTGATACCTCTGCTGCCTGGTTAGTATTCTTTTATTGATTCACTTGCTCTTACTGTAGGAAGTTGAAAACACTATGGAAGACATACTACCACTGATGTGTCTAAAGGCATCGTACCAAACTACATCAAATTCAGAAGAGGTTTCAGTGACTTATCCACATCTAACTCAATATGTCCCTTTCTGGACAATATTAAATCCTCTCAGTAAGAAATCACTCTTATTTAAGGCTCATAAATTCCTTCTTCAGGAACGTGTCTTGTGCTGTTTGAAAATATATCAAAAGGGTACCAATGTTAGATGTTTTACCTTCAGCCTTTTTCACTGAAAGACTCCCTTTTCAAATAGTACCTGTCGTTTTCTCACTTACTCAGCCATGATCAGTCAGATCTGAGTATTTATCAGGATTAATGTCTGTATTTTCAACAAAGAAAGTTTTGCACAGTTGCAAGTCTGCCTTGAAGAAGGTTTTTTCAATGAATTAATAAAAGCACAGGTTCCCTCTTCTTTCATGGACTTCATACACCTGCAAGCAAGCTGTCTTGGAATACAAGCTTTCTGAGGATCAAAAGGATTTTTGTTTCTGTTGGAAGTTTTCCTGGTAAACTGCTGTTTCCTGGAGGGCAGATTAGATTTACTATGTGTGCTCTAACAGTATGTCTGTATCTTGTGTACAAAAATACAATTTTGTAAAGCTCACACGGTAAATTACCATGGAGAGTCACAGGGACGTTACAAAAGTTGTAACAGCAGTGAGAGATGGGATTCTCAGTTTTCATTTTCATTGGAAGAGAGAGGCAGCCAGACTTCCTGTGGAAACATCTTCCAGCTGGATTTGCTTTCTTGCCCAACATTCTTATTTTTAGTTGAAAGATGGGTTTAATTCTTGTTTGTACTGATCAAGTATTAATACCTCTTTTTAGGCAAGGAAGCAGTGATGTTTGGACAGATGATAAAATTATTTAATTTATGAAGTCAGATTTAGGAAACTATCAACTTTAAATACAAGTTTCATCTTGGGTAATTGAAAAATCTTTGCATCCTCCTCTAATTTAAATTGTTATGGTATCTTTCCTGTCCTGAGTGAGTTGTTATGAAATCTTTGTCCTGTGCTGTACTAAACATTGGCTATGCTTATGATGTGTGATCCTGAATAACCTTCCAGTTCTCTGCTGCAGGTGCATGGCCCAGCAACACCCTGACTTTGTCATGGGTGAGCTCTGCAAATGGGTTCTGTCCCACTGTGCCTTGATTTCCATTAAAGGAAGCCTAGGCAGGCGGGCTGGCAGCAGGAAAGCAGCTGCAGAGTGCTTTGAAAGGGAGCATGGAGCTCAGGGAATTAGGAGTGCAGGGAGCAAACATCATAAAGTGCATGTATGCTGCAACATGTTTAAGACTTTTTCATCACATTTTATTTTATTTTATTATTTTTAATCACATTAGCAAATTGATTCCTGTAGGCATAAGAATTCAAATCTAGCAAAAGTTCAGTATTTCTTCATAAATAAGCTCAGTTTTGGAAAATGTTTGATTTCTATACTGTAGTCCACTGCTGAGGACTTTCTTTGCTACCCTTTCTTCACATTCACTGAATATGAGCTTAATTCAGCTGTTAAAATTATGTGGGAAGAAAAAAACTTGTGCACAAATTGGCAGTCACATTTGAGGCACTCAAATTATATACTGTTTTAGCAGTATTGAAAATAAGATCAAATATAGTTCTTGTTCATAAAAGTAGTTCTTGTTCAATATTTCATTCTCTGATCTTCCAAATTTGATGAAGTTTTGTAATTATATAATTGTAAAAATTGCTCATTTGCTTCTTGTAAAGAAGGGTCTGTTTACATTGTGTTAACTATTATGGATTCCAGCCATTTTGTACTTACCTGGATGCTATGAGAGAACAAATATATGCCATATTTGTTATATGCTATATGATCCTAGTTCCTATACATTCAATATCTCAATTTTCTATAGAAATAATTTCTCATGAAAATATTCTTGAACAAGTTCATGAAGTTTCTCTTTTAGATACTGTTGTGCAAACATCTGGATCTTGGTTTTGTGGGGAACTATTATGAGTGAGAGGGAGAGTAGTTAAAGGGACACTGTTCTGGAAATCCTATTGTGTCAAAAGAAAATGTAATACAGTACTGAATTGTCATCACTGGAAAAGAAAGAACATAATTTCCAAATAAAATTGGTTTGTCCTCTGTTTTGCAAATGTTGGTTTGTATAGATAAATATTTCTCTTTTATTCTAAGTACTTACCATGCCAAATGTTTACTGATTTTACTGTAGTTATGGGTTTCTTCTTTTCAGTTTTTATTCCTGGATCATTTTGGTTTGCAATTTCTTCGCATGGTTTGCAATTTCAATTATATTAAAATATAATGGGCTACTTAGACAGCAAAGGTATTATCATCATCAGAATCTAGCTCTCAGTAGCTGCTACTGAATTCTGGAAATTTTGAATACGTTCATCATATTGTTAAGAACTGATGGAGTTGGCTTTCTAATTCATCATAAAAAAGCCTGAAACCCTTCCCCTGCCCCCCCCCACCCCCAGCCTATTAAACTGTGTGGTTTGATATTAGTAAACACAAATAAATACTAAG
The DNA here is from genome assembly GCF_971803275.1 of Cyanistes caeruleus. Taxonomy (NCBI): domain Eukaryota; kingdom Metazoa; phylum Chordata; class Aves; order Passeriformes; family Paridae; genus Cyanistes; species Cyanistes caeruleus. The sequence goes on from NC_141705.1 coordinate 41,931,989, forward strand.
CTGCAGTGACCTCATTAACCTCAAGTTACCTAGTCAGACAAATCATAACTAGATAATGAAAACCTAGCTCAAAATTCATTGGGAGAAGAAAAAGTAATTCATGCTTTTCATGTTGGGGTTTTGTTTTGTTTTTTTGGTTTGGTTTGTTTTTTTGTGTTTTTTTGATTGTTTTTTTTTTATTTGTGTTGTTTTTATAGGAAAAAACCCAGAAAAATACCAAAGAAGGAACCTCTTTCTTACAGAACTTACAGGACTACACACATGCAGGCAGTTCTGTTTTCTTCTCTGGGAGCACTCAAACAAATGGAAACTGCACTATCAAGGAGTGATATTTTTTTTGTTTCTCCTGCCTGTCAGATCTTTCTTTTCTTCCCTCTTTACTTTCCTGCTCTTCACACCCCCTCCCTCCCCCCCATTCCTTTTTTCCATTATTTTTTTGTTTTGGTTCTGCTTGTACTTCCCAGCAATAGTGAAGGTTACTGTCAGGTAGCTTTCCCCCTTCCTTTATTGCTTCTTAATTTCCTTCTGCCTTACATGGTAAGGAATAAAAAAATTATTGTGGGGAGATAGAAATGGACTGGCTTACAGAGAACTGACAAAGGAACTGCCCTTCCTGCCTCTCTCCATGACAGAAGTAGTGCACTTCTTATGAAATAACACCAGGAAAGAGGTATTCCAATAATCTTTGTGAAGCCCAGTGCATCGTGGCAGCTGATCACTGATGGTGTTGGAACAACCACATAGTAACTAGCTCAAGACTGATTATAGATGAAAGTGTGTTATCATGTGAATTTGACATATTAAGCATATTTAGCTTTTCCTACGAAATAAAATGTTGATTTCTCACTGCCTTCCCCCCCCCCTCAAAATATGGGTGTATGGGTGTCTTTTCCTCATTCTAAAACTTCCTAAAGTAAATTTTTTCCACATCTTGGCAGAAACCTTCTATTTTACGTTAAATGTGAACATTTGTCATTATCCCTTCACCTCTCACTAGAATTCATAACAAAGAATTAGTTCCTTGCAGAGCATATTGTCCTATAATGAGCCTGACACTCCTTTTGTTCTGTAGACCTTTCCATGGAATAAGTCTATGAGTAGATTCTTTGTATTAAATCAGTACAAAGTAGCATGCTCTCAGTTTTGAATAACTGAATATGATAATAAGACAACAAAAGAATGAAATCTGAAATTGACTTAATACAATGACTAGAAACAGAATAAGGAAAAGAGAAAAGAAGTCAAGTTCTGAAAAGCCAGCCAAAAAGCTACCTGGCAAGATAAAAAATATATGTAAGAATAAAAAAGTTTGTGAATTTAATAAAAGAGCAGCAGTGATTTTATTCTCTTGCCCCTGAATTTCCAAGTCCATACATATTAGCTGTTCTATGAAAATTTTCACTGCTAGGTTACACCAAGTGCCACTTGCTCTTGCTGCAAGATAGGCATTAGTAAATATGTGCCTGCACTGCCTCGGCTTGTTCTGTCCAAACTAATACCCATAAAATCAATGTGGAGAAATTAAAAAGCTTCTAAAGTGGTATTTGATTTTGCTATTCTTATAACAACTAGTTTATGAAAAGTGTCTTGAAAGTTAGAGCACTGTGAGTTTTGCACAGCTGGATCATGCATCCTTTAAACTGAAGTCAAAATATCCTTCAGCCAGCAGAGTAAAAGGCATTCTTCCTCAAACAGTAAAGATCATAGGCACCTGTAGCCTCATCACTTCCCCCAGGACTTATTCAGTATCGCTAGGTCTAACATGATTTTCTTGAGGCAGCTTCTTAGGTGGAAGAATATTAAGAAAGCAGAGTCTAAAGTACATTTTTATAAGTTTGTAATATTTTCAAAATGACATACTTGACACTAGAAATCAAAAACCCACAAAGGACATACATGGCTTTGCAGACACAAGCACCAATGCTCACTGACCTACACACCCACGTGCTGCCATTAGCATCACCCATGACATTTCCTCTAACAGAACCACAGCTCTTTACCATGAGTCTGAGTTAAAAGTCAACAAACAAAAAAAAGTTATTTTCTTTAAAACCTGTTTTAAAAGTGAAAATGTGGATGATGGAAAAGCTCTGTTGGGTATTCAGGAAGGGTTTGCTCTGTTTCCAGCTGGTTTAGGTGTCTGGGTACCTAAATGAGGCCGGGAAGCTGGCTCATATTCCCTCTAAGGAAAGAGCATGATACACAGCTATCATGGGCAGCATCACTGTGGACTGCTACTTACAAAGCTATGGATCTTTCAGTTAGAAAGGAACTATATAAATATCACTGTAGCTTAACTACTATCATTTGTAGGTGGCATGTTGAAGATTGTCTCTTTATAAAAGCTTTTCTAACCTCAGAAACGTATTTCATTATGTTTCCTGATTAAGGAAAGCACAAATACACCCCACAAAACAAACTATCAAAAGCCAAGGGAAAAAAAACTAAAAAAAAAAAATAATAAAAAAGATAAAGATAGTTTCATGGTCCTGGTCTGTCTGTCCTGGTCTCCTTCAGTTTGATTTTTCAGTCAGAAGACTAAAATAGACCTTGTTTAGAAGCCTTTCCAACATGCATCCAAATAAGGAAGAATTTTCAGGACCAGGATGAAAAGATACAAAAGATTGCTTACCTGCCATTCTTTCTAAAATAATTTGCTCAACTTAGTAAGCTTTAGAATGAAACATAACTTCACAGATTCTGGAGGTGATGGTACATCTGTTTGAATAGCCACAGCAACATGACCTTTTCAGTGATTTAATTTTTCATTTTTCTGGTTTTAATATGTAATTGAATTGCAAATTGAATTAAGGGATAAATGTTTCATTGTATTGAAATGTAAAAATACATAGGCTTTGAATGCTATTAGTTGAAATAATAATAATTTTTAAAAAATCCAGACTTTCTAAAAGGGATTGTTCTGATTTTAAAAAAAAAATTGCTTGTTTTGGTATATAGAATGGCCACATCTTATGTTCATGTTTGAAATGTTTTGACCTCATTTTGTTGAAAAATAGATTTTTGTGTTGATGGGTTTAGACTATAAAGAAATAGCTGAAAACAAAGATGTTCTAAAGTAGTTTGAGAATTTTTATCCACTTCTATTTTCCCAGGTATTCCATACTTTAGTTACACTCTTTGGTTTCATTTTTAAGTTCTTTGTAACTACTCTGTGAATTTTCCTGGTTAACATCAATTGAACTAGGCAGCCTCACAAGCCAGCCTACTTGTGTGTGTGTCTACAATCAGATTATTTATATTATTATAAATAGTATATTCCCAATACTTACCTACACTCAGGAAAAAGCCTGACAAAATCTGCTCTTCCTGTTTGTATAGCATACACTTTGCCAAGCTCTTGTTCCTTTACTCACATGTACAGATAGAAAATCCAGTTTCTGGACAAGTCCATAATTGATGGATTATTTATAACAGCTTCTAAATGTTCATGGGTAAAATAATTATCTACTTGATGCATTCATGAATGAGCTGAAAATCTGAACATTTACCATAATCATCCTTTTTTTCCTAGCAGCCACAGCTTTAGAATTGCCAAAACAGAGATGTTGCATTTCTTCCTTTCTTTTAATGTTGTCAAAGAGCTGAAAATAACAAAAAGATCTCCAGGTTAGACAACTCATATGCATAGGAATTCTATGTAGGGGTCGACTTCCCTCCTTCTGCTTTAATTCTATTTCAGTTTTATGAATCACCTCAATGCATAAACTGCTGCTGTCCCACAGGTGGTTTTGTCATTTGTGATGCAAAAGAGCCTCTTCTTAATATCAGAAAAACAGGTATTGGTGTCCTGTTCCAGAAATACATGGGAGACTTCTGAAATAAGTTACTAGAGCAGGCTGTGGTGTGCAGTTGGGTACCAGCCTCTCTTTGAGGGTCTGTAAAGCAACAGCTGAAATGAATCTTTGGCTTCAGGAGGAATCTCAGAGCATCCAAATGGACCTTACTGCCCTGGGTCCAAGCATAGCTGACTTATTAATTCTCAGTAACACCACGGATTGCTCCCAAGTATATTCACAAACATGGAGTGTAATGTAGCATTTCAAAAGATTGTTAGGGAAGGAGGTAGATACAAGCCTCTTTTACCAACAGACTACTGCAAAGCTCTTCATTGAAGCTTCTGTAGGATTAGAAGAGCTAATTGTTATAGTCATCAAATACATTATCTCTCTGTATGCCATGCATTAATAGAAGAACTTTGAATTTCAAATAGTTATTATATTAAATCAACAAGAAATTTATTTTAAAGAGAATGATGAATTTTCTGAAATTATTCAGAATTGCCTGCCTTTTTGCAGGCAATTCATCTTGCCTATATTGCAGGCTGAAAGAAAAACAATCAAATCACAAACCACTGAAAGTTTAGCAATAAGTGTTTATAGGACATGTGCCTGCTGATCTCTGAAATTTAAAACCTTTGTGTCTTACCTATAGAGAATACTAGGTTTTATGGAAATGCTGATTACCTAATGCATGAGTCATAGCTTAGGTTTATGTTAAGTAACAGAAATTTTTATCCAGTAGAATCTTTATTATCACTGGTATACCAGAACAAAAAAAAAAAGGTATAATTGTTAGAGCTTTGCCTGAATTTAAAAGGACACAGATTTACTAGAAGCAGAAAAAGTAAAAAATAAACAGAACTGACAGAAAATGGGAAGTGTGAAAAGGAGGGAGGAGAAGAAATAATTATGATTATTTTTAGTTCTACTCTTTGATCTCCTCTATTAACTCTGTCAAATATCACCAGCAGAAAAATTATGTATAAAATTTCACAGAAATAAGAAATTAAAGAATATTTAACCTAAACATAGGTTAAATATAGATACAATGTACAAAGGGCATTTATTGTAATTTTTGCTGCCTGCTTTTGTTTAACACATAGACATATTTTGAAATGTTTTTGAGAAATGGCTGCTTAATATAGCTTTATGGTCACTGAACTTCTTACATATTAGAGAAGCCCCATCTCTAACCTCCTGAGGGAATGGCACATAGGCAACTACTTTTTAAACATGATTAGGGAAATACACTCAATTGTGTCATGAAAGTTTAGGAAATGCAGTTGTGTATTTGGGACAAACCCTGGTTTTTTTACAGTGGATCTCTTGCAGCAGATTGATCATCTAATTGTGACTACCTCATCCCTCATCCCTGCTGTTTCCCTCCTGCCTTCCCTTGCCTTGGACCTCTGAAGGCTGCTACCCACCGGAGGAATGTTGTCCTCCTCCAATCCACATCTTCACAGACATCTCTCTTCTCATCTTATCTGGGTGAAAGACTAATGTTCTTCTCCCTTGTTTCCTCTAAAGAAGTAGGATACAACATGACAACAGTATCATGTATTGCAATATCATGCAGCACATTGTGTCTCAGGTTCCAAGTAAAACAATTTTTCCATATAAATTCTGTTTTCCAAAAGGTGATTCACTGTGGCTTATTCTGATATGCCCAGACTCGAAGCAATGTTTACATTTCTTTTATGCATGAGAATAAATATGCACATTGTAATGTGCTTTTTTTCTATGCAAAGGAATATTTCACACAATTGAATGTAGTTTATTTCATGCAATGGGTTGACAGGCACTGTCTAAAGCAATTTTACTTTCCTGTGTTTAGATGATATCAGAACAATTAATTTATTTGTTACTTCGAAGGAAATATTTTTACTTCTGCAGTCCTTAATGTAGAAAAACCCTTCCTTTTGTCATATGAAGTGGAATTACTTGAAACATATTTGAAGTACATATACTGATACTGCTCAGTATTTTGTTAAACGAGTTGTAACATGAAGTATTTTAATATTCCTGATGTGATGTGTAGGAGTGGGTATTGAGAGCTATATCACAGGATGAGCCATGTCACAACTCAATGCTCACCTTGGCTGTTGTTTCATTTCTGCAGCTTTATGTGCTTACTTAGAATTGCATCCATTTTAATGGCCTCAGCTCAGGTAATGACACTACATACTGAAAGTAATAAAGACTGACCATTCATTTGTGTTGATCTCTCTCAGGCAGCTGCTCTGGGCATTGCAAGCACATGAAATAGAGTATATATAATCTATCACATGTTACTTCCACCTGGCTTTTTGGAAAAAAATAAATTCTGGTACATGAAAAAGGCTGCTGCTTATGGATTAAGCTCATTTTAGTAGCCTAGCTTCACACTCAGCTACCATTATCACTGTCAAGAGAAAGAAGTGTAGAAAGTTGAGGTGCAGAACTCTCTTCACACTACTGACATGCTGGTTTCAAGGGCAGTCATGACATGCACAGATAAGGCAGATGTAAGGCAACATGTAAATTCCCTATCTACTCTCACTGTTTGATTTCTGCTGGATGCCATTCTTCATTCACTTCAATAGTGCTACTCCTGGGATTAGATGGATGGTACACAAGAAATATTGTCTCTTATATAATAAATATGTATTAACTCAATAGCTCTTTTTTTGTTGTTTTTTACCTTAAATATTAAGGAAAAATGTTTACAAATGCTAGAGAAATTAGCTTAGTTACAAAGCAAAATTGAAAATTAATTATTTTGGCTATTTGATATATTCTCTGTATGCAAACTCATGAAAACAAATTTGTGCCATCCAAATTTCATTATATTTTTTTTGTTTACCGACTTAAAATGTTTAAATGTTTAAAATTTGTTTACCTGTAAAAGCGTTGATAAATATAGAAAGAAATATTGGTCTCCAATTTCTACAGATTTTATTAGGAGTTGCAGTTAAGGATTTCTGAGATTAACCCTTTTTCCTTCATGTAATCTTAAATCTCTTATTCCCTATCTCAGTGCTGGAACTCTTAAAATCCCCTTTTCATGTTGTCCACATGTCCACAAATCATGACCTGATATTGAAGGATGCCCATCCTATTGCCTGATGCAAAGCTCTAGATCTTCATATAAAGACCTTTCCATATAAAGATCTTTTCATGTAAGCAAAGATTAAGTACTATGTCAAGCCTTGTATTGAAAAAAACAGAAAAATTTGACTTCTTGACCTGTTTAGTAACAGGAGGGGACATCCTGCTTGCACCAAGTGTTAATGCAGCTCTATCAGGCACTCTATGACCCTGAGACTGCTGGTTTCAGTTGTATACAAAGCTGCAGTCAGCTGCAGCTTCTTCACTTGCTTGAACAGGTTCAAGGTTGTAACTCCTGCCCTGCTGAAACAGATGTCAGTGAGACCAGGATCAGACCTCTGCATTAGTATAGACTTGGACAACACAGGTGAAAGATGGAGAAAAAGAGACTGAGTTTCCCTTTTTTTGACAGCTCAGTCAAATCTGATTATTTTAATCATTATTTAGCATAATTTCACCAATTTTGAGCTGTTTTGGCATTTGTACAGGTCCCCCATGTGTTTCCAAGACCTATCAATTCTAATTGCCCTTGCATAGGGGATCTGACATAGACTGTTTCCAGCTTCAAATCAGGCTTGGCTGTTGGGACATACACTCCAAATTTCTATCTCTTCTGGGGGATAAGGGGAGCTATAAGCCCCCTATTCAGTCCTCTGAGAGATATCCCTGCCCTGCCAACAGGGAAAGCCAAAAACTTCCTTTGCCCAAAATGTCGTCATTGTCAGCCGGCTGTCTCTGTATCTTCCTATATTGCTGTGCTTGCTAAAATAAGTAACAGTAGGTTACGTAAGCTTCCACTTTACTAAAACTATGAAACCTGAAGATAAAGGATTTGTTCATAAGTCTTTAAGATACCTGTCTAGAAGGCAATAAATTTCCTTTTTCTCCCAAAAAGGTTGTTTTGGCTGCCCCAAAATGGCAGATGAACACAGTGTACAACAAACAGGAGACTCTTAGTCTGAATTGTTGGGTCATAAGAACTATGCCAGCTGACAGTCTGTGTTATCCTCTGCTTCCTCATTACCCTTGTGTTTCTCCCCCTTTCCTAGGTAGAGGAAATGAATTAGGAGGAGGAGTGAATGCTTTATGTGGGAACATAGTGAAAAATAAGAACAGAGTATCACATAAAAATTCAAAAGAGTAAGTTGCTACCAGTGTTATATTCTCCTCCTCTTTTAAGCATTGCAAAGTATTAACTAGAGAGCATTTACAAAAGGTATTTTTTCTAAGAAAGAAATAAAAGGACAAAAGATAGGAAATACTGTGTAAGTGTCTATGTCTGTTATGCATTCTGTAAAGCTCAAGGAGGTTGAGTTAAAACAGAGGCATTTATTTCCTTCCCTCAGAACAATGGAAAAATCTTCTGCCATTCTGGTAAACCTGTATGAGATAAAAGCAAGAAAGAAATAAAAGAATTTCACTTCCTTGAATTTCACTTGGGTCCATCCAGGGACTCTAGTTCTCTAGTTTTTTATTATATAATAGAGGGGGAAATACATATATATATATATATATATATATATATATATATATATATATTAGTTCACACTTTTTTTTTTTTGTTTGTGGGGTTTTTTGGTTTTGTTTCATTGGGTTTTTTGTTTGATTTTTGGGGTTTTTTTCTGTGAATAAACTTCATGCTACAAGTCCAAGTAAAAAGTGGAAGGCAATAGGTCAGATTTCCTTCTATGGTCGAGTGGCATGCTGAAAAAAGGCTTACTGTTTATCCTTCTTACATCCTCCTGAAACAAATCTTTATTAATTCTGTGTTTGAAATAGAACGCAATGCGTGTCCTCATAATGGGCCATATCCTGCTATCAATATTTTAACAGATCCCCCACGGACTGTAATGTGGAGTCTGCTAAAAAATTGATGGCACCATTATGCTCAACTGCAAGTATATTTATAATTATTTTTCTTTGTATTCATTCAAATTTCTCTCTATGAGAAATTAAAGTGCCCTGGTTAAACTAATTAATTGTGAACACATTGTGCTGTGTTTATTTTGGTAATGTTTGCTTCAGTCTGAAAACCTGTCAGAAATGTTCATGCTTTCCTGCTATGGATTAACACACAAAACTTCAGCAGCTTAGTACAGATTCAAAAGACAAATTACAGCAAAAGTAATTGGCTCTGATTATAGGAAGCAATTGTAACTAAGTATAATATATGTACAAGTCGAGCCTTGTTGAATAAAGCTGCATAAAAGAGAGGAAGGAGGGCTAGAAACTGCAGAACAGTAAACTTATGACAAAAACTGAAATAGAAGAAAAAATGAAAAATTCCTCTTTTTGGACTTCTGACTTTCCTCAAGGTTCAGAGAGCTGGGAAATAAAGTACATGAAGTTTCAGCAAATACCATAGAATCTCCACTCAAGAAGTCTGTACTTTAGAAAATAATTCTCCATGCCATTTAAAATTTAAATAATTTTATTGCAAAATATATACTGCAGTTTATTTAAAGGGGAAGACTTTCCAAAATAAGAGAGAGATTAGACTAAATTTTGGGGTTGTATTACATTGGATTAAGCCTTATAGCTGCTGTTTTCCTTTATTAACCACATGAATTTCTTATTTCTGAGTATTTCCCACCACTGAAATATGGAGTTAATGAATTACTAGCTGAATTTGAGCCTGTTATGTCTTTCTTTATGCTCTCTTTGTTTTTCTTGGTAACTTTTAGAGGTTTTCTTTCCTCCACTTCCTTTAGTGCTTTGCAATTCTTGGAAATCTTTTCATTTACTCATTTCAGAAACCACCTAGAATATAAGTCTTGGTAACTATCAGTGCATAAGATTATCAAAAGCTTTGTAAATATGATATTTAAAATTTTTTTTGCATCATGTGTGCTAGATAAAATTTAGTTTTTTAGACTTTCACACTCCATAAATACATATATAAATCTGCTTCCATTTTTTTTTCAAGTGTTCAGAAACAGTATCTCATTAGAGTAGATGCATATTATCTATAAATAGGATTTATGCATACATTTTTGACGACCTAATTTTGAATGGCTAGATTTTTATGTGTCTGTCCAAAAGTTGTTTCAGGCCATAATAAAAAGCAGGATAAGCCAACTGAGCAAAATAGAAGAACAGAAAGAACATCACCCTTCTGCAGTCTTTTACACAATATGGGAAGCTTTGGGCTAAGCTCTCTGAAATACTGAGTATCTTTCACACAAACAATAGAGTGGAGCATTCTAGACATCTTGGTTTTAAGCAGAAAATCCCTTCTTTCTACAAAGTTTCTGACAGGAATGGAGGATGGAAGGTTATGAATGATGATTTTTGTAATCAGAATGGCAAACTGCTCCATAACAGCCCCCTGTCTTTACAGTATTAAAGCTGGGCCTTGATGTACCTTCTTGGTGCAGCAGGAAAACACATAGAGCTTTTCTTTTTTATGCTGCAGTGCATTTAAATTATTATTCAGTAAATATTGTTGGAAGGATCTGTCACAGTGACAACAGATGAAAACATTCAGTTTTGCTATTGTTCCTCCATAGTGTGACAATCTATGTATATATATTGAGCACGTGTTTTGCCATGGTACTTACTCCCAAAATCAGATTTTACTTTTCTATGGAAACTAGCCTAGTAATTTATGAGAGAACAGGAGGCAAGCAAAACTCTTCTCATCTGTATTTCTCAGCAGTAAATCAAAAAAAACATACAAGTTTAGGAACTGTTCCTCTTGCTTTTTGCAGTGCTGCAGGACCAGTGTTGTCTAAGTTTGTAGCTTAAAATGTTTTCATATTTATGTATAGTTTATAAATATGTGTATATGTGTTTATGTACAGAAAATTATCTAACCCATTTATGCTAGGTTATAAATGAACTCTGTTTTCAACAAGAGTTGAAATTAAAGGATCCTTTCAAATTAAAGGATGCAATATCCCATAGTAGAGGAAAGCTCTCTCTTTTTACAACTGCACAAATGTCAGCTGCTCAAAATGGGCAGAATGACTAAAGGATAATTCTCTGTTCCCCACCCTGGTGCATGAGAAGTGCTGCAGTGTGGGTGGTGTACTCTTGCCATGTATTTTTGGGCCACCAGTATGAGACATACCACTCAGAAGATTACAAAAATATTTGCATCGATATCTTTTTATGGAGTCTTTATCTTTATATAGGTCTTTCAGTCTGCTGCTTAGTGTAAACCTGCAATATGAGAAAATATCTCGAAAAAGCTAAAAAAAAGAAAAAAAACACTACCAAAATTAAATTTACACAACATGAACATGCCCAGTCTGGTTTTTTTATAGTTACTTTCAGCAGACCTGCTTATAAGTCCTATGTGTTGATATGTCTCATTGATAAGAGACAGCAGAGTAACAAAACATGAAGGATTTTTCATAAGAGGCTTGAACTTAGCATAATTTAATTTGTACTTACAGCTTAAAGATAAACTTGGTGTTTATGCTGTGACACAATATTAAGTGAGTAGATCAAATAAAATAAAAAAATAATTGTAGTTTCAAGGCTGATGCACCAGTATTTGTTATTGTTGAGACACAAATTTTTTTACAGGTGTAAAAAATCTAATAAAATAAAATAAAATAATATCAAATTTATTGAGGATGATCTTTAATACTATTTAGGAACATTTAGGAACATTATACATTTCACATAAACTTTTAGATTTGTTATCTTTAGTAAAGGCACTAAGTTTCTGGAATTAAGCTGATCCTACTAGCTACATGATGCTAAACCACGTTTCAGTATCATTTAAATGAACTATAATTATAGTTACAGTTGAATCCCAACACCTGCCTTAGCTGATTACAGTAAAAAAATCAACAAATAAGCATAGCTTCAAAGGACTAAAATTAAACCTAACAAATCTCTATGAATACTCCAGCAAAGCTGTGGGAAATTGATTAGAAAATAGCTCAGTGAGATATGTGGTGAGGCAGACAATATAATATTCCTTTTCTATTACATGGTAGAACAGAGAAGCTTTAAAGCATGAGCTTTAAAATGGCAATTCTGCTGGTGTTGAATTGTCCTTTGGCTGGAATAACACCAAGAAAACAGGTTTTGCAGCTCTCCTGGTCCTCTATCCCAAATAAGTACAGGTAGACATATCCTACAATCTTCTGATGCCATCATGTAGACAGCAGGCAGAGTTAGAAGAGGGCACAAAGAAAGCTCCCAAGTTTCCCATATTTACCACCTCCTGAGATTGATTTTTGTTTGTTTGAAGCAAAATCACATGCTTCTGATGTGGAAAAATTAGAAAGAATCCTAATAACCATTCTTGTTATTGCTATAAAAGAGTTAACACTAGTGTTATCTAGCATGCAATGTTAGTTTACTGATAGCAGCACATTTATCTTTTAATGCACTGTGGATTTTAACGGGACAGAACTTTTTTTTTTAAGAATCTGATGCAGATTCTGCAAATCAATCATGTCTTAAATTGTCAGCTCTTATTCTAAACTTAACATTCAAGCAACACAGCAAAACCACCTTTGTTCTGAACTCAGTGGGATGTGAAATGCCAGCATAGCAGAAAAATACCATTTCTTCATGTAGCAGACCATCAGACCATCAAAGATGTCAGGATTAATATGAAGTGGGCTGTCAGAAGTACTATCTGAACTGAAAAAGCAGATAAACAGATTTCAAAATGGGAGTTAAATGCTTTTTCTTTTAAAGTATTAAAGACCAGCTATAAGTTCATTTCTGTGTCAGAAGTAAAAACTACACCATCTGGTAGGACAAGGAAGCTTTTCAGTCTCTAGTCACAGTGAATGCAGCTGGCTCTGCTGAAGATTGTCTATATTGCACATTGCAGTACAATGTAGAATTTCCACAGTTATGTATAAAAGAACAAACTTGAATACTGGGAGGAATAAAGCTACATTAGTTAAGATTCCTGCTTGGATTAATACATACTGCTTTTCATCATAAGGTTTGTATATTGAAATTCCAATTGGATTATCTTTAATGGGAATGTTGCTATAGAGCTTCTAGTTTCCAGTCTAGTGCCAGCATGACACTGTGCTGGGATATCCGGAACCTGGTTTCATTGACAAAATTAGCACAGATCATCATCTTGAGTATGTGCTACTCCAGTTATGATAAAGCCAATTTACCTACACACTATTAATCTGAAGAAGTCTGTTGCTTATCACAAACCCAGGCTGAGGATGTTGCAGAGGGATTGCCAAGGCGCCATCTCATGGGAATTATTAGCTTTCCTGGTAACTATTAACTAGTAGAACTTTCCTGCTTGCAAGGAAAAAAAAAAAAAAAAAGTGTGAAAAGCACACTTTCGTGCTTCCAAAGATATTGAAAACCTGGAGTGTAAAGCCACCACAACATTTGGCAGGCTGGAGCACATAGTGTGAAAGTTGATAGACCTAAATTTGTTCACTTTGGAGAAAAGGAGGTTCATGAGGACCTCCCTGGTTTCTTTGTTATCTTATGGAAGTCTATACAGGAGATGGAGCCGGAATCTTCACCATGCAGACTGCAAAAAGTGTCAAGAAAACAGACACAAACTTCATCAAGGTCATCAAACACAGGATAGTGAAAGGAAAAAAACTCTTAACAGTGAGTGCAGTCAAACATTGCAGCAGTGGTCCAGAGATGCAGCAGGGTGTCCATCTTTGGAGATATTGAAAACTCCAGTGAGGCTTTGGCAATGATCTGACTGAAATTAGCCCTACCATGAGCAAGGGTCTGGACTGGGTAACCACCATGAGCCCATTCCCACTGAAATTATTCTGTGTGTCTGTGATTTTTAATGGACTATGGAATTTTACCTGGCCTTGAGATGTACATACTCATATCCATTTATCTAAACTCTTTTACCCTCAGAAAGTAATCATATGCATGCTAAACAAGGAGACAGTTCCTGGCTCATGCTGTCAACTGAACCATTTGGGGAAAGGGTAGCTGGAGCAGGCCCAAAGCACACCAGGGATGTTAGCAATATTAGTAATATTTAAGACTATGAAAGTTGATCAGCTTTTGGTCAACCCTGTGGTCTGGTTTCCCCCTTTAGCTATTACCCTGTGCATAATTATGCTAATGACAGTAAATAATATAGTTTAAGATCAGATGTGATCATCTAGGTGAGTTCATCCCATCTGCATGTTTTATATGTAAACCATTTGAACAGTTGCTATAGTGTCTCAATTCCATTAACAGATTTTGTCCTATCAGTATGTAAAGATGAATTAGTAAAGTGCCCCATAAGTATCACTAGTAGCTGAAAATAGCAATGTATGTCATGAATATTTAGAATTCTTATCTTAAAAAAACTCCCATGTTTTAATACAAATATGTAGTTTTTTTGGTTTTTCTGAGAATGACTTGAATTGAAAAAATACTGTCTAAACAGAAAGTGTGGCAATTAATTTCTTTTGAAACACAAAGGTCTTTGGTACAAAGTATTTATCCACAAACTGGTTTGAAAGCCTTTTTTTTTAAGTTGTCATAGAGCCAAATTCTGCTTTTAGAGTGAAACCTGTGACTACACTGTAGCATGTAGGAAGTCATTGAAAGTTTATAAACTTATAATGTTACAATTTGATTCAAACTTTTTAGCACTTCTGCCTAGATTTTTTTTTTGACAAATCATTGAATAATCTCAATGCAAAGCTTTATTCTAACTTCCTTTTGATGCGTTTTGTATCAGCAGCTGACTGGTACTCAGCATGTAACACTAATGAGTGGCTGACTTTGCAGTATGATCAGAAACCATTGTTTTTTGAGATAAAAGGCATCTTGAGCTCAGCCTTGCAAAGTGCATAGTATTCTGGCTTCAGTCTTGCCAGCTTGATCAACATATACATGATATTAAACATCTGAGTCAGCTCACAAAAATAATGGCATTGCTCTTGCATTCAAAGATAAGCACAAGCAAAATTGTCTGTCTGAGCACAGCACACATCATCCCACAGGACTGGCTTTCTACCTTATGTGCTTATGCATGAGCATCAACCTGTCAGCTACTCTACTAAACCACAGTTTAACTCTTAGCAGAATGGCTGACAGCAGCTTGGGAAAGATGAGTTACAGTACGTGTCAAGAATTTGTGTTACAGTTTGCTAAGAAGATGAAAGAAGTCATACCAGCAGCTGATACTGATGTGCAAGCATAACCAATTGTCTGTATTGTAGATTCATACAGCACTGATCAAGTCAGAGGGTGTTTCCTGCAGGTTAACAGATGGCTCATAGTCTAAGCCCATTTACAGTTGTAGTGAGAAGGATAAAGGAAGTTTGATAGTGTTGCAGCTACAGTGCTAGAAATACATGCTATCCAGAACAATGCTTGAAAACAGAACTGTGTGGCTGGTTACTCTCTCACAGCCAAACAGTCAAGACTGCTGTTCAGTGAAGATGCAGTCAGACCCTTCTTTCTTCAAATATATATACAAGCCATGATTTTTGGTGCTTTTACAGAGCTGCAACTTGTTTTTCCTGTTTTGTCCTTTATTCAGGAAATGTATTTTGCATCAGACCAAAACAGACTACTTGGGCTAAAGTAACACCATGTCTTTCACTCTGTCATATTACTTGCTGCTCTTATTGCAAATTTTAGAAGTGAACCACATCATTACTTTTCATCAGTTTATTTGATAAACCGACCTCAGCTTCACATACAAAGATGTTGGAAGAACCATGCAAAGCCTGCTCTTTCATCAGGCGTTTCCAACTGGAAGTGCAAAGTTTTAGAATATTTTACTGGTGTTTTTGAAATCCATGCAGCTGATGAGAAACAGATAATGCGAGTTGCTGCAGCACAGGGTGCTTTTCTGTCCTATCCTGCAAGGCTGGATGTCCTACAGTAAGGGTGAGGGTTGCTGTGCACGCTCCTCCTTTAGCACATTGGCCAAGGCAAGCTCCCTGAGGGTACATTACAAATAAGAGGATGGTGATGAGTTAGGATACACACTACAGAAGAGGGTGCTGATTCTGAGTTAGCAAGTCACAGACCTTTCCTGCTGACTCCACCATCCATTAAGAAAATGCTTGATCTCTCTCTCTCTCATCTGGCATTTCAGAGTACACTGTGGGAAAGACAAATTCCAATTGAAATTCAAGCCAAGTAAAACAGAAGAGAAAAATGTTTGCTGTGAACTGAAAAACTGGGTTAGAAGTTTTTGTAGATGGAAGGGGCTCCAAAGGGTCAAACTTTTTAAATCCTTCATACAGTTTGACAAATAACTAAAATTAACAATGAACTTAAAACTTCCATATTTTTTTTTTAAACTTTTGCAGTTCTGCTACAGCTTAGGATATTTACCACTGTTTAAAATAAGTAACTTGTCCATAATATGATTGGAAAGAAAATAAAACAAAATCCCAACAACCCACTTTAAGTCACTTGGTAAAGAAAACAGTGCACTTACTTATTTTCATGTAATATGCATATATATTTTTAGTATTTTAATATCCCCAAGGACATTTCTATGCCTATAGCTGTGTAAATATCTAATGATATAATATCTAAATAGCTGTATAATAATATTTATTAGCTAATAAATATTATAAATATTTAGCTAATAATATCTAAATAGCTATATAATATCTATTGCATGCTATTGCTGTGTCTGTAGTGGATACTAATAACAGAATTTGAGAACAGTTATAGAGTATCACCCAATTAGCTGGAATATGCACAATGAGTTGTCTGAGACAAATTACTTAATAAATCTGTAGAAACTTTCCTGGTGGTTGATAAAAATTTGCAAGGGAAACACTATAGCACATTTGTGGCAATGAGACATTTGAATGATGTACATTCTTAATATTTTTTCTCAGGATTCGTAGCTTTTATTTACACTGACTAACTGTGCAGCAGGCATCAGAGATAGCAAAATGAAAAAAAAAAATATTGGCAGGTCGCCTGGTAATATTGCTAATGGATGACATGCACAAGTATTAAGGAATAGGACTTCTATGATTATTTTAATTTGCCTATATACCAAAATTAAAACAGGAAAATATGGCTGGGCAAGGAATTCTGAATATGCTGGTGTTCATTTAGGGTTGCAAGTTCAAGGGCGGTTCTTGGGTCTTATTTTTAATTTGCCAGGAACTGTTGGACCAAATGATTCTTTAGGTATCTTCCACCCTGGTATTCTGTTCCTATCATATTATTTTCTGTCAGTATATAGCTCATGTCAGAATACCCCTGGCCTTGGAATTAGCTGGTCTTTGTTTATACTGACAGCTATGACTGACCTAAAGATCTTCCTCAAATCCATATTCAAATATCATTAATAGAAGAGCTCCTCCACAGTGCCCCTGGGAAACCACCTGGTATCAGGTAACCAACATTCCTATTTGTCAAATTTTTTAAATTTCTGTTAGAGTTTTCTGGAGTGCAGGATGTTTTTATTAACATAAAAGTTCATTCTTGCAGCTCTTCTCTTCTCTGCCTCTTCTCAAAGCTGTTTTTAGGTGGACATAACTCAGAAAGGGAAAGGAGTCACCCTCAGACTGATCACTGGAAGTCTTACCATGAGAGTTTAACCATATCACAAAGAGGATGAGGGGACTGGAGCACATCTCTTAGGAGGAAAAGCTGAGGGAGCTGGGCCTGTTCAGCCTTCAGAAGAGATGATTGAAGAAGAGGGGATCTCATCAAGGCACACATTAAAATGGCAGGTGTTCAGAGACTGGGGCCAGACGCTTTCCAGGGATGACCAGCGACAGGATAAGGGGCAATGAGCACAAACTGAAACACAGGGAGTTACATCTGAAAATGAGGAAAAATATCTTTCCTCTGAAGGTGACAGCACTGGAACAGGTTGCCCAGAGAGGCTGCAGAGTCTTCTTTTGCAGAGATTCTCAAACACCATGTGGATGCAATCTTGTACAACCTGGTGAATCTGCTGTAGCAGGACAGCTGGATTAAATGATCTCCAGAGATCTTTTCCAACCCCACCATTCTGTGATTCAAGGAGAAGGGACAAATGCAAAATAAAGTCTTTGCATGAGGGAGAAATGCAAGAAAACCTTTGTCTAAGCAAAGACAAATTTATGTTTACATAAATTTGCATTCAGTCAGGTACACAAAAAATGCAACTTAAAATAATTTAAAATAGTATTAACCAGTTAAAAATAATACTTTTTAATGAAACCCAGAGAACACAACATTGAAATTGTGCTCAGAAAGACTACTTTTTTCTGTGTTTTTTTCATTTTTCATCAGGAATATTAAAATACTGCATTTCTTTCCATATTGTTTGACTTGAATTTGGAATACTGTATTTCATTTGACTGTCTCCAAGTGTTTAACATTTGTCATTTCAATACTTTCAGGGGTGAGGGAGAGGTCTGCAATGGTGCCACAGGTATTGTGTTATGGAAGAAAATGTCTAATTTATTTCCTCTATAGTGGCATTCCTGGTTGAACTATGCCTTCAATAAAGATGGAGCAGATTACTTCTGCCTGAACATCAGAGTGCACAGGAGAGTCAGCAGAGCTGACTGTAAATCCTGGAAGAAGGAAACACTTTGATTTCAGTACACCTGAGCTGCTCAGGGGGCTGTAGCTGAGTCAGTATTGATTTCACCATCTTAGGTACTGACAAAATGTGTCTATGGCAGCAGTAACTTGGTGCATGTTGACATCACCTGTTAAATTCAGGAAATACCTTGGAGGGAGCACACAGAGCTCTCTGTTGCCATGGCTACCTCCACTGCCATCCTCTAAAACCAGTGTCAGTATTTTGGTATTTTGTTCATGTCTGCAGTGGAAAAAAAACCTGAAAATAATAACAAAAATTAAAATTAATTTCACATGCTTGTTGTACTCTGGATTACGGGAAATTATGAAACCATAATTTGTCTTAAAAAAGAAAAATCACCGTGCAAGGCACTAAAATGCCAGAGTTGATTTCCACTTTTGTTTAAATTGTACTAATGGTTTATTCAAGATTTGCAGACATTGTTTCATGATTACAACTGGATATTTCACTTGCAGCTCTTCAAACATGACATGATTAAATATAACAGGAGTAGCATTCAACCCACATAAAAATAATCATAATCTGACAAAGTGCTAAGTAAACTTCATTAGTCCTTTTGACAGACCAAGTGAGACTATCCAGAAGCTTTCTTAAGATATTGTGTAGTAGAGCCTATTAAGGAAAGAATTTACTGAAGCTGATATAGCAAAATGTAGTCAGAGAGGGATATAGGGCCTTATTGGTGACATAAGATGAGAAATTATAAAAATATGCAACTGATTAAAAAAACATGATAGAGGAACTGCCTTTTAGTTTATTTCTGAAGTGTTAGGCTTAAACATTTCCTAGACACATGGCAGGAAAGCAGCTATGGGAATAAAAAAAAATTATTAATTCTACAGAACAGCTGTCATTGTTGGTCTGCATATTTTGTAGCTAATTGATTTTTATATTCCAAAACTTGAGGACTATCTAGGAGAGCAAGACTCTATGACCACAACACAGAGACAAGGGCCCTGTGCAACAGTGCTCTGCTTTGCTGGGAACATTGTGAAGCTGGGACAATCAATCCCTCTCTTTCTGCAACAGTACATTGAAATGTAGCCAATTATTATTACCTGATTTTATCTTCTTTAAACATTAGAAATAATTTGATAATTTAAATTTTAATAAAATAGAATGAAAAAATAGCAATTTTCAAATAAAAAAATCTCAAAACACATTCTGGGTCTGATCTGCAACCTGCCTCATTAACTGCTTTTTGACTACCCATCTCTTAATTAAAGTATTAACACTCAATTAGATTGGATTCTATTGAGTGAAATCAAAGTACCAGCCATATAATCGAGTTGTTGAGCTATTTAGGGAAATAAAGACATATCATATCATAGGAGAAACTCAAGTATGGTGGTCACACTGGAGGATATCAGATACTTAAATAATTCTTCGCAATCTTTATGGGAAATCTCATGGAAGGTTTTCTGAAATTTTCTGCTAATTCTTTCTGAAACTTGGATTTTTCTCAAGCCAAGGTCCTACTTCCTAGGGCTACTGTCTCAGTAAAAATGCATAGAACTGGATAGTAACCAACTGGGTACTTCCACAAGCCTGCTGGTATTTGAAGTAAGTGAGGGATTACATAAAAAAAATACACTAAGAGCAATTAAAAATTTACACCTTCAGACAAGTCCATGTCCTCTGCTGCTTTAACATCTAAGTCTAGCACTAAAACTTGAATTTCCTAGCCTACCTATAGTATAGAGCATGTCAGAATAATCAGTTTCAGGAAAAAAAATAAGTTGACTCATGGAGTCAGGTTTTGCTTTGCCCCTGACAGAGTTGTGCAGTGCATATGTCACTGTAAACTTGTGTCAAGAAGGTTCCAAATGTAGTTTAGGGAATTTAAAATAACTATAGTTGAATCAAAGAGCTTTGATGGCAGCTATAATGACATGTTATTTCAGTGAAAAAATTACTGGTGAGAACTGGGGAAAGGTTTTCACAATAATTAGATGTAATAATAGAAGTAGCTGGCACAGCAACATAGCATTTTAATTTCCTTAGTTATTTTTGCACTTAAGTGCCCTCCAACCCAGCAGATAATGGGCAGATCCAAAAGCAAGCAGCTTGCCTCCTCAAAGGCATGGATATAAATCTGGCTGGTTTATACCTGCAGTTTGTGAGACTGCTTCATTCACGGAGCACTGCTCAAAGCACCGCGCAAGGCACCAGGTCAAAGATTGTTGAGACTAAATCCAGGGCCCCAGCAAGGGCTGTCAACTCTTTCATGCAAAAATGACATTGACTATTCCTGTGGAAATGAACTGCCTGTGAATGGGGACCAAATATGAGAGACTTACTTTCTGCTTCCAGTTATTGATCAAATATATCTGGAAATTTGAATCCAATCACTATTTTCTACTAATAACATTTCCTACTAAGTTAAAATGTAACATCTTCAGCCTAGAAAAACTACTATTCAGGGACAAAAAACTCAATTTTAATGTATAAATTTATGGTATTGGCTGCAGCTTCATTCCAAAAACACAAATCTTGGATAACTTCACCTGGTAGCAAAGGTTGCATACCATCATACAAACAATGAGTAAGTAAAAACTCACAGTGAGAAAGGAGAGAGGCACATAGTAATTTGGAATGGCTAAGAACATAAATATTACCAACCTGTGTGGGAAAAATTAGGCAGATTTATCCCATAGTACCATTTGTTCCCCTCTGGTTCATACAAGATATAGGAATTTTTTTTACAGAAGTGAGTTTGAGGTTATCTCTACAAAGAAACTTAATGAAATGCATTTGGTAGCTTTAGAAAGATGGGGCTCATCAGTGGCTGTTAGGTACAGGGTGGAAACTGCCTGGAGTTGTTGGGCACTGTCAGCATTACAGTGATCTTTTTCCAGAGAATAAGCTGGAAATAGGATAAGGGGAATATAGCTAGCACTGCTTCCACTGCCTGTGCAAACATCCTTATTGAAGCTCATAGCAGAAGGCATATAAAATAACTTTGATGATCAGGCTATATATATTTATCTATGACATTCCTCTGTCAGAGGATCAAATGATTATACTAAGCAAAACTGTGAGCGGTATCTATTTTCACATCTATATTAAGAATATGTAGCAATGCATGCCAGTATTTCTCAGTTTTCATTTATTGTTTTGACATCAGCAAGCAAAAGTGGGTGTCTTACACCACCATATGACAAACAACAGATGATATTGCATGGTCACTGTGGAAACTGCATTTCTGAAAAAGAGGTTCATATCTGTACCTTTTTAATGAAGATAAACCACAGCATTTTTTTCAGTGTGCCTACTGTAACTTTGGTGCCAGATTGCCAGAGTTACAAGTAAAAAGAGGTGCAAAAAATAGCTGGGATTCTTTTCTTTATTTTTTTTTCTGAAGTCATTAACATCATTCAAAGTTTAAAAACTGTAATATTCTACATGAATAGGAACAGACTTTCCAGCAAGAAGGTGACAGTTCACTGATCTTGGTAAAAGTACATTAAGGACAACAGAAAGCGCTCACTGGTTTTGATGGGAAGTGGTATCCTGACACAGGAAGTAGATTCAAAAATACACATTTTCATTCATTTGGGATGCACTAGGTATTGATTGAGTGGTGGTGTTCAGAGAGAGTGAAAAAGGCTGATGGTGCAGTTACAGAATATGCTGTTCACCATACAGCAAAGTTCAGCAGCATTGTGATAAAGGCACAACACTGAAGTAGAAAATATTCTCCAGTGAGGAATACAGACTCCACACTAGCCAAGGAAGGGTTAGGAGGCTGCTGTAGATTTAAATAACCCTCTTCTATTTACTTTTCAAATTATTGGAGACCTGTCAGTTCAGTTGATAGAGGCTGAAGGAAGTCTCCTTAGCTGGTGCCTTTGTGAAGTTCTAAGGGTGGATGTGCATGGCCAGGTTTTCTTGTCAATCAGTTGCTGCCAGCTGTGGTTGCATTGGTATAGACTGTTTCTGTGGCTGCATGGGACTGGACTTCTTGACACAGAGTTGTGGTGAATCCATGATGCAAGTCAATTTCAAAGAAGTGAAAAGGCAGATATGAACAGTACACTTGGAGGAGGATGTCTGTGCAGCAGTCTGCAATTATATTTCAACAAGGTGACGTGACCATCTCCACTGTGGCCAGGTACTTTGCTTTT
Organism: Cyanistes caeruleus; assembly: GCF_971803275.1. Taxonomy (NCBI): domain Eukaryota; kingdom Metazoa; phylum Chordata; class Aves; order Passeriformes; family Paridae; genus Cyanistes; species Cyanistes caeruleus. The sequence continues at coordinate 41,954,506 of NC_141705.1, forward strand.
CCCTCTTTTGGTGAGTCCTTTGTATCATATTGAGTCAGATAAAGCCAAAGCCCTGTAGTACAGCATCTGCATATATGCTGTTGAATGTGATGCTGAGCTGGTAGAAAGAAGAAAGTGGTTTCAGTAGGATGTGCCTCTTTGGCAGGGCAGTCTCTGAGAAGCAGGATCAATTCTTCAGTGGTGTGGTAATGCATGCCTCTAGCAATCTCAAGTAACAGCTCCTTGCAGTGAGGCAGGGTCACATTTGTGTGCACTGAAGAATTTTTAGAGTCAAAGCATGTAGCTCTGTAATTCACTTTAGAGCTTGTCCACTGCAGGAGGAAAAATATTTATGTACTGAGCTTTCTTTTATGTTGCACATGGACTGCTGGGGCTTCTCAAACAAAAAAACCTAGCACAATGAACAAACAAACAAGGCAAAACAAAACAAAAAACCCAAACAAAACCAAAACAAAAAAAATCCAAACCAAAACAAGAACAAAAAAACCCAAACAACCAAACAACCAAACAAATAAAAAAATAAAAAGTATGAACGATTCTTCATATGTTAAGAACTTAGTACAAATTCTTTGGAATGATTTGGTGGCAGAACTGATTTCCAGTCTTTCACAGCATAACATTCTTTCTTCAGAAAAGGAACCTCTGTGAAAAGTGGTACCAGAATGTTTCAGGCAGGTATTAGCACTATAGAAGTGGGGTTTTTTTTTATTTTTTAATTACTGCACTGAATATCTGGTTTTAAAAAAAATGTTGTTGCAGCAACATGAGCTTTCCTATCAGTAGAGATTTTATGGCAACTGCCTGGTGACCATTAATTCGCCACTTCATTTGGATATGACTTTGCCCTTGTTTGAAAGCAGTTTGTGTCTTAAAATCTGTTTGACAAACCTAATTAACAAACAAACACCAAAAAAGAAACATCACCCTTTTTTCAACTCTCATTAATGATATGATGAATTAGAAGATATAAAGATATTTAAGCTTTTAATCTGACAAATTATGCACCCACCACTGCATGTTAAATGTTAAGCAGTAGCTCTGAAAATGGCTTTTCATTAAGATTGTGCTTTACTTAGTAAATATTTGATGTGTGCCATCTTAGATGGAGTAGCTCACTGTAAATTTATTTTGCTTCCTATGGGCTAAAAGGCTAAATAGCCTTAACAGTAATTTTAAACATAGCTCTGCTATCCCTGACTTGCTTAAAACTTATCCTGCTAAAGATGGTAAAGAGCATTCTGGAATGTAGCAGCTAACAAAGACCTGCAGCAAATTCAGGACAGACCAGACATCTTATATTTTTAATGAGTGCCACAGGGCTCATAAGAGTTAGATAATAAAACACAGGGATAGGAGAGTTGCTCTGAAGTGGAACTAGAAACATAAATTCTATTAAAGTCTTTAACTATTATTTTCCAACAACTTGCTCAGTTCCTCTAGCCCAATGCACGTTACTTTTGACATTTGCAGACACAGCCATGCTACAACAGTCCAAATCTATCTCAGCTTTTAGCCATTTCCAGCCACCTCTTGCATGTGTCTTGTAGCACATGATAACCTTTTTTTTCATAGCCAAGGGGCTAGACCAGAAAGTTGACCTAGTGTCAGATCATCCTGAATCTGGAGAAGTTCCAATTCAAATTTTCCTCTTTGCATTAGAATAATATTCCCACAAGCTATATCCTCAGTTATTCTGAGACAGATGATTTTTTTTCCCCCTGATTGGACTGAGCCACAGTGCAGGAAACTCCATTGGATCAGAGAGTCCCAAGATGAAGACTGTTTTACATTATGCAGTAGATAAATGTAGACTGCTCCAAGTGCAAAGGCCAATAATTTATGCTAAGCTGTATTATATTCACAACTCATGGCCACAGCTACCAGAACTTCATTTCTACTCCTTTTTTTTTAATTTTTTTTTTAATTTTTGAGATTTGCAAATCGTGATCTGTTTCAGTACAAAACAGTTCTGACATTGCTTGCAGGCTACATCCACTCAGAGCAGAGTAATAGGTAGTTATTTGTTAAACTTTTGAATAAAATAGTGTTTAAGGTGTGGTGTGCACTGGACATATTAATGGTAGGCAAGTTTGATCTCTGGTTTGTATCATTTATAATAGGCTGCTGTATTATGACTGTAGTATAGCTGTGCTTATGCAACTGTGGTTGTGTCCTGTTTAGGCTGTGAACATTCTGCTTTTGCTTGTGGACATATTGATTCACTCTGAGTCATTCCTTCTCCTGTCAGAGTTGCCAACAGCGATAACTGCTCTGAAAACAAACAGAACTGGGTTCAAGGCTGCCACATTTTATTCTGTGGTTTCTGAGGCAGGCAATCAAATATGAGAAGATATATGCCAGCCCTCTCTGGTTCTCTTGGGGAAAGTTTGGCCACTTACACCGCAAAGGCATTTAGAATGCTTCTGATCCTTGCTAATATGCCAAAGGAGCCTAGAGATGTAACAGGGGCAGGAGGCTGAAACCAGGCTATTGTAAGATACACACTTTCGTGCTCTTAAGCTGACCAGTTTATGAGTCTTTAAACCAATTGAGGTGTTTTTTCTTTCCCATCAGAACTCCAATTGAAGGACTGTCCCATTCCTTTGCTACTGAAACTGGTAAGAAACTTTATTCTGATTTCCTGAAGTTATGCAGAGCAAGTTTTAGCTTTTTTAATTTTCCTCTCCTGTTAATATAATTCTCATATAACTTCAGTAGTTCTTTTCTTCCCTGGTATTACATAAGACACATCAGGAAGTATGTCTAAAAAGAGCACGCAGTTTTTGTCATGCAAAGTTAAGTAAACCAATTTAATATATGCCTCTCTGGACATTCTAGCCCACCCCATCACTAATTCTAACACCAAGTTTGCATACGTGTTTTAACTAAAACTTCATCAGTCTCAAAAATGTGTTTTAATCTTGGTACATTAGGGAGTTGGTTCCTTGCATATCTCTGCTGTTTCACAAGCTTATTCTCACATCCATCATATGCCAAACTCGTTGATTATGCAGCCATCCACAAACTGTTGTGCTCAGGCTCATATTGAAACTAAGGCACATATGGAACATTAGCTCAAGCTCCAGTATATGCATAATAGCCTTTCATATTCCCTGCCAAATATCAGCAGAAATAAAACATCCAGGGTTTTATCATTCATAATAAGCAGAATTTTAGGTTTGCAGAAGTAAATGTTTGTTAGGATTAAAAGCCGCACGCTTGAGACCTATGTTATTGAATATCACTCTGAATCTATTAATTTACCTCAGGCTGCCTGCATGTCAGGTAGTCCTGCCACTTTAAAAAAGTCTTCAGATTTTGTCTCACTCCATGAATCTTTCTATCATTACTTAACATCTTGTTATTCAAATTCAGTTATTGGTTTCACTTAAAAAAATAAAATAAAAAAAAAAAAAACAAAAACCAAAGGAAGTATCAATAATGGAGAATGTCACTGGAAATAGGTTTCAAAAAATCCCATTTTTTTACCAACCTTGTGGGGGAATATATGTTCTAAAATGATCATCAGCAGCAAACTTTACAGCTGAATTGTGTGTGTGAGTTTTAAAGCTAAAAGAAGGCAAGAAAGTATCTTTTTTATCCTTCCACCAAGTAGAAATAGAACTCTGTTGTATTGGTTAATTAAAAAAATATGTTCATGACTAGCATGAGAGAACTTGGTTCTTATAAGATTCTGTCTTCAAGAACTGTTGTTCTGCTTCATGGAAAATTCTTAAAGGGTCTGGGACAGGATAGTTAATACTCATCTTCATATTGAATTAGTCCTTTCAGATTTGCCCCAACACATTAGACTGTCATCTCATGTGCACAGCACAGCATGTGCACATCTTTATACTAAATTGAATCACTTTAGTTCAGGGTGTAATTCCTTTACAAAAGTAACTGCATTCTACCGCAGCCAAACTTGAGCAGAATATTGGCATTTTATCAAGTTATATATTCAGAATAATGAAATTCAGTGAAAAAATACAAGTTGCTGTCTTTGACAGGATGGATGATATTCAGTCTATGAAAAGTAGAGTTCAATGTGAAAGCCTTGATTCTTGATACTGCAGATAGCTTGGAAATTTGGACAGCACTGTGAAAAGCAGCTATGGCTTGGCTCTTTTCTTTAGTCAGTTTACTACATAAATGCCCATGGACTATGTTCCAATATTTGACACATACTTCTGCTACAGCTCAGGATAAATGCAGAAATCCAAAGGAAAGCTGTAAAGTACAGGCTGGCAGAGATAATACATGCTAGAGTAACTGATGAAAAGGCTGAATATTATGTGGCTAAAGCACCAACTTCTCAGTTTCTGCTATCTTATGGTGAGTTGCAAAGTTCTCACTCCAAATGTGAAGCTGAAAGTTCTAGAAAATACTAGTGTTTGATCATCAATACTTGCAATAAATTAATATTCAGGAAGAGAGCAAAAGGTAGAAGTATGTGTTGGGTCAACCCTGGCTGGATGCCATGTACACATGACACGTAAACCAACTCTGCCCTCTACATCTGGGAGAGAAAACAAAACAAAAGGCTCATGAGCTGAGGACAGCCAGAAATCACTCATGTTATCATAATGGGCAAAGCAGGTTCGACTTGGGGAAAATAACTGACCTTATTACCAATCAAAATTAGAGCAGCATAACGAAAAGTAGAGCAAATCTTAAAACCCCTCACTCCTTCCTCCTGCCCAGTTCTACCTCTTCCCCCAGTAGCTCTCCCAGTAGCTCAGGGAGGCAGGGAATGGGGGTTATGGTCAGTTCATCACGTGTTGTTTCTGCAGCTGCTCAAGGAGAGGCATCCTTCCCCTGCTCCAGCGTGGGTCCCTCCCACAGCAGACAGTTCTCCATGAACTGCTCCAGTGTGAAACAATCCTTACAATAGTTACTATGAATCACTACTGAGGGTGCACTTGTGCATGAGTGTTGATTATGGGCATGGGTAAAAGTGGAAAAAGTAGCATTGCTCATATAACTTATATAGGACTCATATAGCAGGTATAGCCACACAGATAGCTTGAGTGATAGTAAATTCATTGTGTGTTGCTTATAATTCAATTCAGATTTATTCCTTAGGGAGTACTTTAGTATTCTGGAAAATTATATACTTCATGTGTAAATGGACTGATATCCTCTGTAAGAGAGTGTCTATTTATAGACAAATGCAGTAAATTTGAGCATTGTACATTGCAACAAAAGAATAAGAAGTGGGTCTATTTCTCACTTGAATTATATACCACAGAGTATGTATTGACAACATAGCTGCCAGAACATATATATTCTGGCCTCCAAACTTTCCACATAAATGAAGAATGAAGTCAAACATTCAGGGAGAAAAGATGAATAGAGATTTTAGGTAAGCTAGTCCAATATAATATTAATATACATTAATGTATCTAAAACTTCACACATGGTGTATTAATTGAATAGTTACCTACTTAAGCAGTAAGTAGGTAACTAATGCCAACAAGATGGCAAATACAGGGAGCAGATATTCATAAATCAGTGGAGAAGTAGGATTTTTTTTTTCATTTTCTAAGCAACATTAACCTCTTTTTCTATGTTTCTATGTTATTTCTATAATGCTACATGGCTAGGATTGAAAAATCCTGTTGCCAAATCATTTACATCTTTCAGAAGCAGACAAGCAGAGATGTCAAAAAATATTGTAATACCAGACATTATCAGAATGTGGTGACTTTAATTGTAGATTGGGCCTTGTGGACCTGTCAAGGCTTGCTGTCTTTCTCATGAGAAAATAAACCCAGTCTCACTTCACCCTGTGCACCATAAGGTATGCATGTGAGCTCTGCATTTGGTGTTTGGTAGAGCACCTGGGTTTACTCATAACTCCTGTGGCATTAATAAAAGAGCAAAGCATCTCTTTACATATGCAGGACCCAAATATATTTTAAAATCTGCAACAGAGTACTTATTTACAAAGAATGTTTGGATGACCTGTAGATCTTGATTTTTTCAAAGGAGTTTTGAAGGGCTGTGAAAAGGAGGGGGCTGACCATGTCTCTATTCTGCTACACTCAGTATTTTTAAAACTTCCTGCCCACTAAATGTCTGAAGCTGGAAAAGACTGTTATCTTTCCTACCAGTAATCTCTTCCTAAAATTTGTAAACTTATAAATAGCATATCTAAAGACAACAGGTTAGTCTTTAGAAAGGAAAGTAGGCTTTAATCTTTGAAGAATCTACATCATGGACTGAAGAGTTCCTCTGGCACCATACAGGAAGATCCTCTTCTTTCTGTGGTATGAGATTGTCTGCTGAGGCTCTAATGTTGCCCTTCAAAAAGCAACAACCCCTAGGGGAGAGCTCTGCAGGACCCTCTCCCAGTGAACTGAGATGTGTTCCCACAGTCCTTGGGATGGGGAGAAGTCTCAGACTCTCCTTCCAGCCCGCAGCAAGTGCTGAATGTGACTGTAAATAGGAGCATCTTTCTGGGATGCCTAGTGCCCCATGTGCTGTACAGAAAACCTTGGGCCTTCATTTAGCTCCATGTTCCAAGGGAGACTGTCCCTAAGAAAGCTGCAAGCTAACACTAAAATAAACTACTGTATTTAAACATTAAGTTGAAATGTTCAACTTTTAAATAGTTAGTGAGACTGGTGGAAGTATGTTCTGTGTTTTGTAAGCTGGCTGTCAGTCTGTTTGTAGTTGGATCTTTTGTGTTTGTACACAATCAGCAAGTACTTGGTGCGATGTTGTTTCCTTCTTGGATGCAAAAGAAGTTTGTCTTTTTTGTAACAAAACGAATAAATGTTTACAGACAAACTTCCACCAGTTAAAATAAACTGCCTTAGTGTTACATCTTTCATTAGATCACTGCAGCTCCTCTGTATACAAGTTCCCAGGCAGATATTTTTAGGAAAATGAAGATTCATTGTAAAAGTAATTCTCTTCAATGTTCTATATTAACGTGCAATTAAAAAATAAAAGAAAACTATTATCATGATCATATTGTCCTGTGAGACAAGTATTATTTCACCAATGGAAAAATTGAGTTATTATCCCTGTAAATATATTCTGAAATTATCTCAAAATAACCTAATTGTTAGAGAAGTTGATGACAATCAACTGCCTTCAGAGCAATATGAGCTATTCAGAAAATATTCATTTCCTTTTAAATCCTAAATTGATCTGTCTCATTGTTCAGGCTGTAGTCCAGACCACCCTTAAAAACCCATTAAGTTTCTCTTGATTTTTTTTTTGTTGTTGTTGTTGTTGTTGTTACTTGTATTTTGTTGACACAGATGTCAAAAAATCTGCTTTAGAGTTTAATTCCATTATGTCAATATCCCTCTTTCAAATAATCACTGAGTTGACAGACATCAATAATTTAGCAAGTATCTGAGAGGAATATTTAGGAATATGTCAATATCACTCATTGTTCAAAGCCTCTAAAAATCCCTGAGGGCAGGGTAGATCTGATTTGTGTGAAGTCTGAGATGAAGAGAATTATGTCACCTAAGCCAGTGATGTTTGTTCCAAGCAAATTATAGAGTCATTGTGTTTCAAACATTCAGCAACAGAATAATTGTGTTTCCATTTGGGCTGTGAAGGCACGATTACTGATGCTTTGCAATAGTTCCAAATCCCATTTCCAGTGATATCTAGACTATTCATATTCTGATTCTTGGAACTGTTCATATTCTGTGCAAGTGCTTTCATATTTCTGTTAGCTTTAATCATTACTATGATATGTCATTTTTCTGTCTAGGTTCCTTAAGCTTATCAGCCTTAGTTGTGAATGAGAAAAATTGTAAAAAATTCATGGTACGATCTATTGCATACAATAGTGTGTTCAACAAAATTATGAAACAGCAGAAAACAACAATTTCTTAGGGCCATCATGTTCATTAGACTGAACTTTTACAGTAATGTGAAGAGAAGACTTGGGAGTCAATGCTGGAAATTACATTGAAGGCTGACCTTACAAATATGGTTCAAAGATAGTTCTTCCTCTTTACCACTGCAAGACAATTCCATTTTAGATCATCGGTAGATCCATCTTTGAATAACCTTAGAATCATGCTGATGTTCAAAGCAGATTAAAATAGAATCAAATTTAAATTCACCTAAATGTATGTTAACTGAACAAAACATAAACATGCTAACTGATGCCTTAATGCATACATTCAGATCCACTATTCTTTCATAATTCAGAACATTTTGAAATCCATAAACAGTTATACTTTCTTTATGCTTGTTTTCATGTCCATCATTTGTGCAAAGCAGTATTAGGTCTCAAGGTTAATAGGTGCCTGTGACAGACTGGTTGTTTTCCCTGTCACTACCACTCACTCAGAGTTTGACCTTTTTTTATTGAATGGGGTTTTTTAGGATTCATCAAAAGACAGCTGGTGTAATAGTGTGGATGTTAAATGCAAGAAGCAAGCAGGGAGCACAGTGTCTGTGTGAAACTAAGTCATACAGGCTTCTCACTCTGGCCTGGGAAAGCATAAAGAAGAATCTCAACAGTCCTTGGGGAAGGACAACAATCTTTGCAGGTGTTGTTTAAGATCCTTGTTGTTTACTTGTAAGAAACAGTCAAGGGGTGGCATTCCAACTGTCCAATGATGGTGATGTGCTGGTTTAATAACCAATGAGAGTTTTACCTCTCAAACCTGTCTATAAAAGAAGATGAAGTGTAATAAACTTTGCTCTCTTGGACAGCACAGCTGAGAGTCAGTGTTGTACTTCTAGATATTCCTAATATAGTGTGATGTAATAGTATGTGGCTTTCCTCCCCACTTTAGTTTGCCTTCCTTTCTTCTTATTTCTCTGCTACAGATATGTGTGTTTTATGTGTTCTATGCTCATCTGCAAATAATTTGGTCTTCTAGATTTCTGTTTGGCTTCTTTTCTGTATTATACAAACTGCATTTAATTTTGCTATTCAATTTCTTCTCTCTTGTTCCCTTTTTCTTCCTGCACTTCAGAGGTACTTAGGAGTTTGACTCCAACTAGCAAGTTGGAGCTTTGTGCTAGGAAGTCAATTTGTTCAGCTCTGTGTCAGAGGACACGAGAGTGAATGAACCATGAAACATCTTGTTTGTTTTCTTGCTTTAAAGTTTCATCGTATGCAATAGTACAATCAAATAACAAAAAATATTGAAAGTTGTGTTAGATATAGCTTTGAAAAATGCTGAAACCAGATTGCTTTTGAAAAAGTCTTATTAGATTTCAAACTTACCAAGCCACAAAACTTAAGAAGTTTTACAAGCTTTCTTTTAAAAAACCACATTTGAATCTAATCTAGATATTATTGCCTATTCTTGTTGAAAATGCCTGTATTGTCTGAGATTACTTTAATTACTATCTTGTTCATATCAGAGATTCCCAAAGCACAGAAGAAGCACAGCAGCAGTACGGAATGTTTCCATTCGTTTGGTTTTTAGAGGTGCTTCTACAGGAACATTTATTATTTTTAGAAATAAAGTAAACAGAATTAAAAAAAAAAAAAAAGGCAACAAAACAAAGGAAACAGAAAGGAGACAATTGGGTTCTTCAGCCTGCTGATTAGTTGCTCAAGTTTATGCTTAATTGCTTTAAATTGCCTAGGCTATAAAGCATTATTGTTAAATTTCTGTTCTACTGAAACTACTAGCAGAACTTGGTACTGTTCCAATTTAGATCATCAGAAAACTCAGCATAATATCATCAAATTATTTTTCTAACAGTTTTACTTCCATTTAATCAACACATAAGGAAAGCAGGACAGTTTAATAAACATTCAGAACAGCAATGTTATAAAAAAAAATTCAATTTTGTATTAAAGCTCCTGTAATTGAGTTATGTCTGTTTACTAGATTTCTGCCAAAGCCATCAGGCACCAAGAGGCTTTGCAGTAACATAAGCATAGCGGTTCTAAGTTGTCAAGGAGTTTGATGCAGTTACTCCATGGGAATTTTACGTAAATGAATTATGTGAAGCAATTTTTGCTATTAAAAAAATCCAAAAACTGCACACAAAACCTTTCTCCTTCACTTGCGGATTCATTATTAAAGCTGGAAAGCAATTCAGGCTCCATTTCTAAGCTATTATGATGCACATTTAGGACAGGGAACAGATTTTTTGAGAATACAAAGAGCAGTGAGCAATAAAAACCCATGCTCATATATATAATGCAACTTCCTCTCCTGCATGTGCCTTTAATGTGAATCCTGATACAGTGAGAGATAGGGTAACATTGCTGATAACTTTGTCTTCAAAGCCAGGGTTTTACAGGAGATTGAGATGAAAAACCTACTTTTAGTAGTTAGTAACAGCTTTTCCAAGATGAACATACAGAGTTCTCTCAGTCTTTCCTTGTGCCTTGTGCTCCAGCCCCTGATGGGGCCTTTTTTGTACAGCAAGAGTTCCAAACTCAGTGTAGTATTCTGGGTCTAACAAATACTGGCTGAGGAGGAACAGTCACCTCACTTGTCCACCTGTCTATGTTCTGCTCAGTAAGTTCAGCTGGCTGTTAGCTTTTGCTGCTGTCAGGGAGCACAGCCTATGTCTTTATGTTGCTGTCTACCAGGATTTCCAGTTCCCTTCCTGAAAAACTGCTAATCAGATGGGCAGTGCCCAGCCTTTAACAATGCAGAGAGCTGGTTCATGCAAGGCACAGGACTCTGCCTTTGACCTTTTTGCATTCTGTGAGCTCTGTGTCTGACCAGTTTTGTAGTCAATCCACGTCCCTCTGAACAGCTGTCCTGTTCTTTAATATATCATTTGCTTCATCAGTCTTGTTTCATCCACAGTTTTGGAGAAGCTACAAAGCAGAAGAGTTAACAGAATAGACCCTTGAGGAAATCTATATTAAGATGAATTTCCAGGAGAGACCACTACCCACTGCCCTCATGACCCAGGCAATTTTTCATAATTCTAATCAGGCATTGACCCAGAAAATGAGATTTCCATCTTGGATATAATGGAAGATTGTGTAAAAATGACCTTGCTGGAGCCAAGATAGACATCACAGAAAACAGTTTGATCACCCACAGATTTAGCCATTTTAATTGTAGAAGGCAAACAGGTCAGTAAAGCATAATTTACTGTTGGTAAACCTATTAATTACTTAGTCACCTGATGAGAAGCTTAATTCTTTGCCTCCTGACCATCCAGGTAAGCGATTGCTGTGTTTTTGGAACTCAGATCCATTGTATACCATCTGAGACAACTTTGCTGTACCAGTGGGCAAAATTCCAATCAGTTATAGCATCTCTAGAGATGAGCAACCAGTTTCAGAGTGTACCCACTCTTACTGTGAGAGAATTTTTTTTCTTATTACTAATTGGCATTCTGCTTGCTACAATTTGTGATCATTTTCTTTGTCAATGTAGATTATTATACAATGGTCAATAGCTAGGTAACAAAAAAATGCTGAGCAGGGCTGTACCCAAAAATCAAAGCTTTAGAATCTCAGCTCTTGAGTGAAGTGGTCTAATTTTGCTACGTATCTGATCAGAAGTGGTATTTTCACCAGTTCAGCTCCACTGGAACAAATTTCCCAGACAGACTCATTTTTTAATGGATATAATTCTTATTGCAGTGTTATTAGACTTTGTCTTTTAGGGTACGGCTTTGCAGTTTGGTAACAACTACAAAATCAGCCAAATCAGATTTTCTCTCCTATTTACACTTGTATATATTTGAGCCCATTTTCTCTGATTGCAACACAGCCATTAAGGCTGCTGGTTAAGCCCTTCACTCCCCATAGCATTTATTAAATCAATTGCATTGTTTGATAGGAATTTCTAGACCTCCCACTAGTTAATATTTAATCAAAAAAGTAGAGCCACTACTTACCCATGACAATGCCTACCAAACAATTAACAGGTCATCCTGACACTGCACACCTCCAGGAAAGATAGACTGCTCCAGAAATTGTGTGGAGGCTCTGCTTCTACTTGTCTGTTTTACAACAATGGAGTTGAGTATTTTCTCTCACTTCTTCTAATGTCTCTTCAGCACATATAGAAGCCACAATTACTACTACGGTGTGAGAGGTTATTCCTTATTTACAATCCAAATAGAAAATTGCTTCCAGTCTTTTATTTCAGAGTGGGTCTTTTTAGCAACCCATCTCTAAGTTTAATTTCTAACCAACACATCAGACATTAAATAGTAGAAATATTTGCTATTTTCTGTGATATTTGACCGTTTATCTGTTGCCTAACCTTAAAATGTTTGCTTTAGTCAAAACTCTCATATACTTAAATCACTGCTGTGCCATACAGCTCTCCCCTCTGGTTTGTGTTTCTAAATTGCCTGTTGCAGAGTCAACAAAGAGTATGCTTTGCTTGGCAGAAGTTTCACATTAAAACTATAGAAACTATGTTAATCTAGTGTGTATTGACATTAGAAGGGCTGAGAAATGAAAAAGATGCATTTTTCCATCCTTTTAATAATTTTAAAATCTGGTTTCTAAAAAGTGATGGACTTAATCTGTTTTTTTACATGAAATATAGTCCCTTCTATTTTGCTGGTAAATGTGTTAAAGATAAGAGGCTCAGTGTTTTCAGATAAAAATTATATAACTCTCATGATCTTTGACACTCATTTCCCACTTCTACTAACTGGAGTGCAGCCAGAATTTAGCTCTCAAGTTTCAATTCCATTTATAAGCAAATAATTCCTCTTCTTTCCCATTTTCTATCTTTGAGAACAATTGTTATTCCTCTTTAATATTTATCCTGACAGGTGCCAGCAGAGTAACCAACTGTGCACCTATACTCACTGCTTCAGGGAAACAGTAACTAGTGAGTTTATAGTTACTAGTGAGTTTTAGTTTCAGTCATGAAAACTCTGTCTTCGTTAATTCTTATTCTATTTTCAGCATACCTCACCCAGTTTGAACTGGGAAAACTAATAAGCACATAGTGTGTCTGACAGGGAAATACTATAATGTGTCTATCCCAAGTATAGATGCTATTGAGCTGTGTATTTGCACACTGGTTTTACAGATGAGGGAATTTGATCTGTCCTACATACAGAGAATGACCAGCAGTGTCACATACTTCTCTCACTTCTATTTTGGTTGTTTAAGAGCAGGTTAAAACCCAGCTAAATATCAAAGTACTACACCTCTGTTGCCCCACTTGGCTAGCTGAAAGTAGACAGACTGACTCATAGATGACCTGATTCCTTTCTTCTTATTTGGCAGCATGTAGCTTGGAAGTGGAACTAACACAAGCTACATACTTGTGTTAGTTCCACTTCTGATCAGGGCCTATCAGAAAAGAGCAAGTTGGAATCAGATACAGCTTCACCATCTCCTTTGGTATTTTAGCCCTTCTTCATCCAATACAGTAAAAAAGCTTAGAGTTTACAAACTGTCATCCACAGCAGAAGGATCCCTTCCAACAACCTACTTAGCATTTCTGTGATGAGGCCATGGGAGAGACTGAGCAGCATTGCACAAAATTCTCATCATACTTAGAGGAAAGCTCTCACTGTTGTATCATGCACAAATGATACTATTACTTTGCTGTGCTGGTATTATTCTCATTTCAGAAACTGAACACAGACTAAAGCAGAACTGAAAAGAAATTAAATAAAAGGAAAAGTACTGCTGGAGCATCAATGGTGTAGAGAATTGTACATTAAGATAATAGCCTACCCAGACAGTATTTCTTTCTAGACCATTTAAGGATCTCTGCTCCAGCACTTTTCAATTGTTTCTGCCTGCTCACACAGCCACAGCTGAAATAATGACATTTCTTTACTCATTCCTGAAGGAAATGATGTCTATATATATAGCATGTAGCTACAGTGACTTGCATGTTTTAACTGTGATTCTGTGCTGATTCTTTTCTCGTTTTTCTCCTTTGAAAAAAAAAAAACCAAAAACCGAGAGGGAGGTTATACTTTTAGTCATTCATAGTTAGTTAAGCCAATAACAATGTGATGTTCACAAGCAGACCTTGCAAGTGCTTTCTCCTTTCCCTGTCCCTGTGTGATATTTGGGCAGCTCTGCTGTAAGTAATTGCCCTCAAAATACTTCTCAAATTGATGTGACAGACTTCACCTTGGGGTCAGCCATGGCAGTGGCTTGTCACAGGATCCATTTATGTCAAGTGTAGAGCTGGAATGTTCAGAAATGGGATTTCGGCCTGGAAGTGCACCCTACACGAGCACACTAAATGTGAAGCTGATGAGGTTATATTAACCTTCCCACCCAAACTACCAAAACAGGGAAGACTACATCTCTGGCTGAAGGTCAGACTACCCTTGGGAGGTGGTAATTTATCACTGCAATAACTGTTACAGAAGAACTTAAGTAAAATATTCAGTGGAAAGGATGGGAGAATAAGAAACATGTCGAAGAGAAAATCCATGCTTGGTTTCCCTCCTATGAATAAATAAATTTCCCTATCATAGAGGCATATATCTTGCTAAATTTCATATTTAGTCAGATAATTACAGTGGTCTACCTGGAAATCATTCACAGCTCTAAATATGCTTGTCTTAATTTCCTCTCTATGAGAGAAGAAAGTGTTACTATTCCATTATTGCGCAAAAAGAACCAGAGCATAAAGAAAATATGACTTGCTCAAGATCACACTTGGTGTTTGTTATTCATGGCACTTGAAGACATTGCCTGTGATACAATTCCTTGCTGAGACAAGAAGGGAATGATAGCAAGATTATTATGTAAAAAAATCTGTTGCTTTAAATTTCTGGGGATGTTTTGTTTTGTTTTGTTTTGTTTTTTGTGGGTATGTTGTTGTTGGTTTTGTTTTTATTTATTTTTTTGGGTTTTTTCTTGTTATTGTTTTGGTTTTGTTGTTTTTTTAATTTTTTTATTTACTTATGTGAGACCTCATGCAGTAGGAAACTTCAAAGACTTGCATTTTCTGGTTGAAAATATACAACTAGATAACTATTTATTTGTTAAAAATAGCTATAAGATATCTGAATATTTCTCTCAAAATCATTGCTGTAAGTCTATTTATATGCTATTTATATTTATACTCATTTGCAGATGATGGCAAAGGAGAGCTTTTTTAATGGTTATCCTAATGTAACCCAAGATAGATGCAAAGCCCCAAAAGATTAAAAAAAAAACATATTCTACTTGCAGACTGCGTACTAATTTTAAAAATGTAGAAAAGGGGTAATAGAAAGTGTTTTCAGGATTCCTGAATTCCTCTAAATAACAGTATATATTCACAGACCTTGTCTTCAAATATGGTCTCATGGATTTATTGCTATGTGATTTATTCCTTTACAACACTTCAGAACATTTAAAAGTTTCCAGGACATATTGTTGGATGTGTATCTCTGAGTATCTGTATTGAAAAGTAGCAGCTGCAAAGATCACTCTGGCCTTTTTCACTGAATTGGAGTAAAAGGAAAAATAAACTATGTTGATTACATGGGATTTATTGAAGTGTCAAGGTCCACTTCAAATCCTGTGCTCTCCTTTTCATGCATGCTTTAAAATACAGATATATCTCCTTGGTGCTTTTAGAGCTGCAAGATGAAGCTGGCTTATTTTCTTTTTTGTATGACTGGAAAGAGAAATCAATTTTTGCTTATTCTATCAGAAATCCAGAAAAATCTCAGTGTTGTCAAACTCAATGAAAAGTAAGAGCCAAATTCTTGCCTCTGGTAAGAACAAAGAACTTCTGCTTGCAAATACTGACTAATACGGACAACACCAAGCACGTGAGTTAACAGTGTCCTGATGGAACTAACCAAAAATTCACTTCCTGCATTTGAGCCTTCATCATTTTGGTTAAAAACCAACACTCCCCACTGAAAGAGTGACTAATGTAAAATGTAGGTGAGAGCTTTCAGCTTTAGAGGGCTAGCATAAAGTGGAATGTACAAATGTTCTCCGTATTGCTTGTGTTCTCTGACTTCTGTCTCATCATTTTAGTTCATTGGCTTCCCATGGCTTTCAGAGCATTTTAGCCATATTGGTCTTCCTGACATACACATGCAAGAAAACATAGCTACACTTTGAATATATTTTCCTACCTTAGTTGCAAATGGGCTCTGTTGGAAGAAATGTGAGTATTAGTTTACACAATTAGGCATGATTTTCGAAGCCATGAAATGTAGGGAGCTTTCATTAATTTGAAAGAGCCAGAAGCTCATTTCTACAGGACTCCTACTTCAGACAAGATGTGAAGGTTAATCCATTATGAAACTTTTTTCCTCCTTACTTTTCTAAACAGTATCTAAAGTTTGAAATGATCATCAGTAAGTCTTTTTTGTGTGGGTAGTAGAGGAGGAGAATTTTTTTTATGTCAAGTAAGTATACACTCCTACATATGGTGCTATTAGGAAGGTTAAATACATAGTGACTTTCTAGGTACAAGTTTAATTTAAGGCAAAGAGGTCATTCAGAGTCACAAACCAAGAAGTAATTTGTTTCTCACCTTCTCAGAAAAGATCATTTGCTTTCAAAACAAGCCCATCTTTTAACTGTGTATAAGGCTTTTACATTTGCTGTATTAAGGCAAAAAAATTGCCTCACAATTGCTTTGTTCATCAGTTTGTCTTGAGGGTGCCAGGAGCCGTGCAAGAAGTCAAATTTACAATGAGAGCTACTGTTCATTTCCCAACAATCATGGCTGGTCCCACTGTATATGCTGAATTGCCATAACAGTCCAATTACACTCCAATTCTCCTCTTCTGCTGTTTGGTTCCCTTGTGGGACAGTCATCCCAATGAACTGTCTATGTATGAAAAAAACCCCCAACTATCCTTGAAGGAAAAAGCAGTAAGGTTTTTCTTGCTCTTTTCCATGGGCAGCATTCTCTTGGCATGTGTTGAGAAATGACTGTTGCTTGCAGATGATACATGCTTTCATTATGCATTCAGCAAAAATATTACCGTCATACGTGTCAAAATCTTGAACACATACAGATGGTCACAGTGATACAAACTAATTGATGGTGAAGTTAAAAATAAGTTTTTTGATTTTTCCATTTCTCATTGTCCTTAACAGAATTCATTTCAAATACATAAAAACTTAATGATAACCTGATATTTGCCCATTTTCTGAACACATCACAAAGACCATTAAGTGGATGTTACACTTCAGCATTAAAAAAAAATATATTCCCAAACTTCTACTGGAATTGAAGGTGACAGTAAAGTTCTGTTCTGTCCTAAATGTGCCTCATTTATCTCATAAAATAATTATGAATTTTAACAGTATTTGGCTTGAATATAGAGTTTTTTCTGTGTGATTATTTAGTAGACATTTATAGTTTCACCAACTGCAGTCACTCTTTTGCTCAAACAAGGTACCTGAAATTCTTTCATATTTCAGCTGCAACTTCATGAGCCAAAATATACATACCTTATATCTAGATGCAAACATAAAGTGAGAATGTTTATACAGGTTAGTTTATAAAATTATCCTATTAGTTTAACATTTATGTAAAATTTGCAGGAGGAATTTCAGAGGAATTATTTTTTGCTTTTCCCAAAGCAGGATCCCACTTAGCTTCAATACAAACGTAAATCACAAGTCACATTCTCATTTTGTGGAACTTTCATACAAAAGTGTTAAAAAATGCAGATTATTTGCATTTTCAGTTTCACATGGCAATGCAATCTGTTACCTAATCTCCACATTTGGGAATAAATAGAAGATAAGCAGGCACAAATGAATAGATGGTTTAAAGGGCATTTTGTAGTAGAATAAAATCCTTCTCTATCTCATTACAATTAAATTTCATTTTAAGTTCATGTGTTTAGAACCTTCCTATGGAGAGAGCATGAGTGAGGCCAGGACACTTTCCATGGTACGCAGTTCTACAATGTGGTTTGACAACCGAGGAAAACTTTCTGCACCAAATGAATGCCTCGGCCCTTTGGACTAAATACCCTTAGTTCTGCTCTTACTGAGATCAAGCACATGTTTGAAACTGTGGTGTGAAACATAAGCAAGCCCGAAGAAGAATAGTAGCTACATCATACCAAACTGATAGTGTTTGAAATTACACAAAACAAATGCATCCATGTTTGCATCATTGGCTGACTGGCTTCATACAAACTAAGTATTCAGGAGGAAGCCATTTGACCTTATTCTTGTTTCTAATGCTAAAAGTAGTTGCATTCCAATCACTAAGAGGAAAACTCTAGTATCACTGAGAATTTGAGTAGACTGAGGTTTTGAGATTATTTTCTTTTTCTTTGGATTTAATTTTCACTCAAGCCTGGTTAGTGTGTTCCATGTTGATGTTACTTAATTCTAATGAGCTGACCATTCTTTGTCCAGCAATGGCTTTTCATTATAAATATCTGACCTGATTAGTTCCAGTGTTACATATTTTTTCATATTTTCTGTGGCCTATATTACTGTATTACTAAGTTACCTACATGAATAATTACCCTGTTTTACTCCCATTATCTTTGTCATGTTTGGGTGGAAAATCTCAAGTAGAGTGGCAGAAGCAGCCTGCTCTGCAGAAATTACAGCACAGTACTCAACTATACTAGCATAATAAAGTGGTACAGATCAACCTGCCAAAATCTGTAACTCCTATTCTTGCATCTAGGAGGTCTGTTCTGGCTGTTCATTTCAGAAAGACAAACTGCCTTTCCTTTTTTCTTCTGCAGACATGTCCAGCCAGATGGAGACTTACTGTGCCCTCCAGGCTGCTCTCTATTTGTCTCAATGGTTTCTGTTAAGATTGTCTTGTTTTTTAATGAGTTTTAAAAGCTTGACACATTAGAGTTTTTAATTTAATTTTGAATTTTTTTAAAAACTTGCATAAATAAAGTTCATCTGTGGTAGTTGCATGAAAGAAACAACAGATTGAAAGACTAGTTCACAAATAAATTTTCTTCAAGAAAAACCTCTGATGATTATTCTACATTGAAAAATCAAATTTTGCAGGATACAGGGGAGTCAGTGTATGCAGAATATCAAGGCAACGGAGAATCTGGAAATATTTTGTTCTTTAATAATTAAAGGGAAATAACGCTTATAAAAATGCTTGCAAAATATTCAGGTCAACTTCTTTTGCAAAGATACATAACACGAACTGACAAAAAAGTATGAGCAGGTGGAGACTCAGTCCTGGAGTTTATTGTACAAACACACTCCGTCAGGTGCATTCAGCTGCCTTTCAAGCTGATTTCTGCAGTGAGTACAATTATTGTGTTGATGACGATTTGAACCTAGAAAACCTCATTTAAAAGCACAAATGGCTAGCTGTGGTTGCTGTCTGTATCCAGTGTGCTATCCTGATCCAACTCTCATTGACAAGAGAAGCCTGATGCACCTGAAAGAGTGTTTGCTGTTGCCAGGAAAAGTTTTCCACCTTTCAATAAAATTATGCTCAGGTGAAACTTATGATAATATGATGATTTTCATCAGAGCTGACAGGGTGATTTATAACCATAGTATCACCTTATTTACATAGGAGATGATTCTTTTAAAATATACAGCACAATATGTGCAATTTAATGATGAACTTTTTATTTTCATTCAGTGGGTATTAACACAACTTTTTGTAATAACCAAAGCAGGACAACACAAACTATCTTCAAGAGAAGGAAGAATTACTGTTTTTTCCCCCACTGATCCCTCAATTTAACAAATTCCCTTATTTTAACAAGAGAAACTGAGAGTTGCCTCTGGTACAAGATTCTGTCCCAGCTGTGACATGAGGAAAGAGCACTTAAGTGGTAGGATGCTCTATGACCTGTGTGAATATGATGCTATTTTTTTGAAGTTTACCAGGATCTGCGATTTTGAGGAAACATACACTGTGCCTAGAATCACTAGATCAAAGCTTTGTCCCACTCCTTGGAGAACTCAGAAGCAAGACAACAAAGTCTTTTTCCCCTCCCTTTGCTCCTGTTCATGCTCTCTAGAAGAAAGGTGTTGATCTAACTGATCAGTTTGCAGTCACATAAAGAGCTGCACATTACCAAAACCATTAAAGGGGATTTCCAGCATGAATTTGCAATTTCAACAGCTCTTCATTTTGGGAAATGAGTTTTTTGCTGAGCTGAACCAAAGCATATTAAAAATTATAATTTTTTAGTATGTGTTTAAGAGGGTTTATTCCATGGCTTACTGGGAGAATTTTGACAGAAAAGATGTAATTCAGCAACTCCCAGTATGCCTTTTCTCCTCATCAAGGCACAACTATTTTCATAGGATTTTTATCTTCCCAAGGCCTGTGAACTATAAAGATAACAATTTCACTGCAAATTTGAAAGAGCATGAAATGTATACAAAATAGAAGCTCAGAATGAAAAAGATTGCCTGGAATAAACACTTGATAGCATAGTAAAGCAAAATCATTGGAGATTTCTGGAATACTCATCCTCAGTACATTGTCCTACCTTAATACATTGAAATTAATCTATTATTTTAGATTAAAAAGATATGCCTGTGTGCCAATGTGAATTGTTTGTGTATGTGAAAGTGTACTTGAACACATAATTTCCCACTTAAAAAAAAAAATACTTAGGGAATTTTACATCGAGCTTGGTTTACAAAGCTGAATTGTACCAGTTTTGCTTTTGATGTAATTTTCAGAAATTAAATTAGAGAGTATTAAACAGAAGGAAGAAAATGTAAAACTTTTGTTATAGAGAAACAATAAAATAAAAAACCCATTTAAAAACCAAATCATTTAAACTACATTCACATAACAACGACTATTGACAAATAGAACACACACACACACAAAAGAATAAAAATAGATCACTGCAAAATAATTTAAATGGAAATATTTACAAAGGGCATTGGAAGGTCAACAGTCAAATTGTGCAATATGAGATATATATAAGTCTCCTGGTACAAGGACAATTCTTGCTTCAGTAGGCTGTTTGCCTTGATGAATTCCCTATTTAGTGCTATTCTGCTATTATCTCTTAATTTAGTTATCTTAGATTTAAAATCTGATTCCAGCACAAATATACAGAAATAGTATAATTCATAAAACATGGTCTCCCAATTAAAGAGGAGAGATGCATTCCTGAGCTAATTCTTCTGGGCAGAAGCAAATTTTTAAAATAAAAATCTGTTCATAAATAAAAATAATTAAGAGGCCTGCAAGCATATTTCTGTAATCTCCTCACCACGTATATCCTGATCTGGAAAGCAGATGACTAAGACTGCATGTAAAGTAGAAGATTTAACCTCTTAGCGCTTTCAAACCAGCAGTGGGATAAGAGAGAGGTTCTGAAGCAAAAGTTAAATCATGCAAACCAGGATGTTCAAAATTCACAGTCTCTGAAATCTTCCTGCCATGCTGAGGGCCAAATTTAGGCAGAAAAAAAAAAGCTGCAATACATGGCTGAAAAATGAGATAGGGTCTGATTTACTGGGAACAAGGGGAAAAAGAAAACACCACCCAAAAAAAAAAAAAAACCCAAACCAAAAAAAACCAAAAAACCCAAGCAGAAAACCAAACCAAACTCAACCAAAAAAGCCTACTAAACAAAACCAACAACAACAAAGAAAACAAAATCCAAGACAAAATAACTTAGAAATAAAGGGAATCTATACATGAAGGGAATAAAGACTGCATATAAACCAAAATGGAAACCAGCTGCTAATGCTATATGAAAATGCTACAGGAGACATTTTCAGGGGGAAAAAATAAAGAAGAATAGAAGAAAAACATCAAACATGAAAGAAACTACCACTTGAGATGATGGATCCTCTAGGAATTAAATCAAAATCATTCTAAATTTTAGTAAACCAAGTGCTCCAAAGCATGGCATTTTTGCAGGTGATGTAGAGTGTATTTGAAGACAGTGTATCAGAAGCTCTCATCATATGTACACCTCCTGCCCTAAAAGAATAAAATCAGGGTAGCTAAACTGAATCATAGAGTATTGGTCATAAAATGGCCTAGGTTTGCAATGGACCTTAAAGATCATCTAGGTCAACCTCCCTGTAGTAGTCAGGAACATGTTCCAGTAGACCAGGTGGAAGAGTCCAGTAGACTCAAAGACTCCTCCAGCCTGGCCTCAGTTGAATGGACAGGGAAGTTCTTAAGAACAAAAAGCCTAACTTCTATAATAAAGCTGAGGTTCTGTCAGCTGAAGGTCTCAGACAAGGCCACAAGTGCTGGCAGGTTAAATGCAAGTGTCTGCCAAACTAGGCATTGAGAAAAAAAAAAAAACAAACTTGCAAAGACATAAAAAGTAATAATAAATTCTTTTTCCAACATATCAGGAGCAGAAAGCTTTCCAGAGAAGCGTGAGAGCCAGTAGATAAGCAAGGCGTAAAAGCATTTGCCATGTACAAACTTAGGGAAGTTTCCATGCTGAAACTCTTCTTTTTAGAGGAGGTGTTAAAGAATCTGTCACAAACTGAAGTGTTAGTGGAACAGATTATAGAACAAATTGACAGAATACTCAAACCACCAGAACTGGGTGGCACCTGCCCAAGTTCTAATGGAATGCAAATGTGAAATGGCTGAACTATAGAAATTCACAGCCAGACTACATAAATTCTCACTTAAAGCCCCCTAGGTATAAGGTGGCAATGGGAAGGCCAAAGAAGACTTTTTAAAAAGAGGTCCAGAGAACAATACAAAAGTACAGGGAAAGATCTAAGTTTTACAACAGTTTCAGCATGATGAGTAATTAACTAGAACAGCACTACCTGGCCTGGAAAAGAGGCAACTGCCATGACACTGTGCAGACAGTACTGAAAGTATTGAAAGTTGGTCATATTTTTTCCTAATGCTTGAATGAGCAAATATCAAATTAACTATTTTTTAACACAATGCTGGGCTTGATTTATTTATTTGTTTTTTTTGTTTGTTTTGGTCCAGATTTGACTTTTGTCCAGTTGGGAAGATTTTTGTTTCCTAATTGGAAAAAGTCTCACGTAAGAACAAAGAAAAAGACTGGGGGCTAGGAGAAAAATGTTTACAGAAAAATATTTAATTCATGTGTTTTAAATAAAGACATCAGTGAAGGAGGATGTAAGTTTTCAAGTGCCTAAAAAGCTACTACATAGAGCTAAGGGACTGTTCTCCATGTCCTCTAAGGACAAAAAGAAATAGATTTCTGTCTGAAAATTAATTAATAGCAGGAATACTTTTCTAATGGCAGTGAAGCACTAGAAGAGACTCCCTCGAGACTCAGTAGAGACTCTTGGAAGTCTTTCACTGAACTTACAGGAGTATTGGGAGATTATGCACCCAATAGGAGCATGGTCAACACTGCTTATTGAGGGATATTCTAATCTTTCATCTGTTCTGTTGCTATTTTCCTCTCCTCAAAGTAAGGGGAGAAACATTATTTTTCCTTTTACTTTGGCTTCTTCTGATTATTCTTTCATGCATTTATTTAAATTTTTAACCCATCTGCCAACTTTTCATGGTTATTATTGTAACCCATTATTTCCCAGATCTGAAGAAGTACGTGTGAGGTGTGGATATTCTGTAAGATAGCAGCTGTCCATGACTGACAGATGTATAAACCCTGGAAAAAAGGGATCCTCCAAACCTATTTAAATAGTAGGGAAGTATAGTAGGGTAGTCAGATGAATGTTTGGACTGGCTGACTGTTGAATTATTTACACAATGACTTCAACATACTTTGATAATATAGTCCAAGTATTTCCATGCAAAGATCCTCAGCCCAAAGTAAATGCAGTATGTCAATTACATTGCATTAAATCAATTATATTCTATCTGTTTTCTTATCCCAGGACTTCCATTTCTCCATCAGTCCATATCAGGTAGGGATATGTGGTGCTCTAAAGCAATGAGCACATGCTAAATACACCAGTTTTAAAAAGCAGTTAACAACGTAAGAAGAACATTTTGATCAAAGTATTTAAAATTTTGGCCTGAGACTTTTTTTTTTTTTAATGCCAAAAAATGTTTCTTAATTTAGTCCCTTAAAAGACTTAGATTTGCTCTCCAATATCCTGGATTTGACAGACAGTGGAAGACACCCATAGGATATGTGGGTGCTGGCAGTGAAGCCAGACCAGACACTTCCAATATAGGTGTCTAAATATGGATTAAACTGCCTCTCTTGAGGCACCCAAATTTGAAAATGATTGGCTGCAATCCCCACTGAAGCAGCTCACACCGTTCTCTACATGGACTGTGCCAAAGTTCTAGTAGCAATTGTTTTAACTGGAAAGAGTTCAGTGTTCAGTTCCCATTTTTCTGAGAGAAAACTGGCCAGTCCCAATTATGGAAACAAATCTTCAGCATAGAACTTTTAAAACACACAGAAATTCTCCTGGGGAAGTTACTAGCAGGGCAAAACTCGCTTTTCCAGAAGAGCTGACAGTTGTTTACATTTTAATGTGGAGGAATCCAGCAAGTCTGCAAGTTTATTTTTAGTAGCTGTAAACTGAGTTATTTAACTCCTTTTTTTCTGTGACTGGAGCTGAGACAAAAATGATTAACACAATGGCCAACTGGTGCCTGAGCTTGTGCTAGAGTTCAGATGATGATGAATACTGTGTTAGTAAGAAGGCAGTAGGATTCTTTCACATTATATTTCTTGTGATGCCTCATCTAAATATTTGCAATCTGACAGCCTCTGTGCTTAGAATAGCTCTGGTTGCCACATAAAATGCTGGATTGCTATCTCTGAGCAGGATGAATCTGCTTCCTTCCTTCCTTGTGGAGCAAATCTGGCAAAGAATATTTTGTTAGCAGTGTCCTGGCTTCATCACAGGAGCACAAGTCCTGCCAGATCCAGCGATGAAAGCTGTGGCAGCTGCTCTCTCAGGGCTGTGAGTGAGCTAGCAAAAGCCAAAAGTAATCCAAGCTTCCCTGCAATAGGATTATGAGAGACCTCCTTCACTCAGTGTCCCCAGTGGTGTAAATTGTGGCTGGTACTTCCCAGCACAGTCCTAGGGAAAGCACCCCAGGCAGCTCAAGCTGATCCCTGCTCACAGGAAAGCCAGCAGTTCAACACTGCTACTGCTAGTCCTGTGTGCCTGTGAGGGAAAGGACTTTGCTGCATTAAATTAATTCCTTTCTAAGTGTGAAGCACCCTCCTGTAATACAGCAAACTTGCAAAGCTGGTATAGAACTGAAATTCTGGTGAAAAATCAGAATTGCCTCAACTGTAAATCAATCCAGTCACAGGAGCTCAGTTGGGAGATCATGTTTTCTAAAAGAACAAAGCTGCTTTTTCCTCCAAAGCCACCATTAGGGATTTCATCCAGGGAGCAGTCAGAACTGTGAGTGTCAAAATCGTTTCACTAAGGATCCATACCAGGAAAATACGTTAATGTAGGCATAAAGGAAGAAACATTGCTAAGAGATGCACATTGAGGAAGATAAACCATCAGGTTTCACTATACCATCATGTGCATGTGGTCAAAAAAATAGCTCTAACCAAAAGAAGATGAGAGGCAGTCACATAACTTAAAATGGATGGCTAGTAGCTGCATGGTTTGGCTTCTGTTCTTAACTAAGATGCAGACTTCTGCCCTTTTTTCTGGCACATTATTCAACTTCAGAGTCTGTTTCCACATATATCTCCCAAGTCATGCAATTTAATTAGCTAGCCTCCAAGGGGGCTGGAAAAATATTTATGAAATACTTGCAGATGCTTTTGATCTGAGAGGCACAGCAGAAGGGCAAAGCAGTATTTACATGGGGTTTGACAAGAATTGCAAGCAATCTTTGTGTTTGGTTTTAAAGGGAAAGCTGAATTACATTGCAAAGCATTGAAATATTCTGGCAGAAAGCACAGAAAAATATCTAGCATATTTGGTAAGTAAATCCTTTATTGACACAGGTCTTACAGGTCTTTCACATTTCTCACTGTTATGACCAAATCTATTCAAAGTTTGTCAGAAAGAAATGTATCTGAAATCATACTTATGTTTGGATAAAACCTCTAATATGTCACTGGTTCTGTACACATAATTACATATGGGTTCTGCAGGGAATTTTATGTTGCATACCTTACACAGCCTATTAAAGGCAAGGAGGACAATTTGGATAGATCAGTCATTTTCTTATCTTGCTAACACAAAGTCTTTATTGGTGAGACCCATATCAATCAATCAATTCCTGAATTACTGCTCTGTGAGAGAAGTTAATATTAACAGGCTAATGTTATCTGTGTATTTCTTTGTTCTTTTCACATGCGTTCTGAATAAAAAAAAGAATAGGCAAACTGTTGTTAAGGAACAAATATTAATCCATGGTGTCATGTGAAATTTGGACAAGGAAATATACAGTAATTTCTGAGGTTTTCTTTGTCTCTGAACTTAATAGCGAGAATGACAGGTGAAGAAACCCAAGTTAAGATTTTTCCTATAAGTTCAGGTTTTTTTCTTTCTCTTTAGCAAAAAAAAAACCACCACCAGTTGTTGGAATTGCCAATAGTTATGAACTGAAGAGTTCAACACAGTCTGACAGATACAGGCAACACCACTCAAAACACTCTTGTCTTTGCACTGTCATTTTAGTCACAGAGTCATGTCTGTTGCCCCTTATAAGTCGGTTCCTACAGATCTTCAGTTGGCACTGACCTTCCCACAGCTTAAGGAAGGGGGTTGATGGATATGTAGTCTGAAATTAGGAAAAAACGTGTTTGTTAATATTAAATTACTTGCCCAAAATAACAGTCAATCCAAGAGGAACCTGATGTTCACATGTTCACACATGTTTAGATCATGCACATCCAAACCCAAACTCTTCCATATAGTCTGAAAGGAAGGAAGACTTGTCTCTGAAGTTTGAAAAGCTCTGGTCTTATTTAGTGAAAAGCCCTCACATTCCAAAGTCTCAGTATTGAAATTTTAGATTGAGAAAGGGAAAGGGGCTGTGTTTTTCGGTTGCACAGGACAGAAGTTTTAGCTGGAAGGAAAGGCTGCTATAAGCACCACCAAGTTTAAATTATAGCAAGTGTAAATCTGTACCTGTTTTAATACTTCATCCCCAAACAGAGGAACTTCAAAACAAGGGTGTTGTAGAATGGATTTAATAATCACTTCCAGTCAAAGGATTTTGAACTGCTCCCTGTGAAGAGCAGTTCAAAAGGATTTACTGTGTAATACCCATTTAGACCTATCACCAACCTGACCACACAGGACATCACAACTGGAAAGAAAGCTTCTTTGTAGCTTTTAGAAAACTTTCTGATTTAAATATTTCCTATTTTTTTACTGAAGATTAACTAAATTCAGTATTCAGGTAAGTGTTTATACATCAAATGCAGATAAATAATATTCCCAAATGACTGAGGTAACTTTTCTTTAGAAAAGGACAAGAAGGGCAGTTTGCTTGTGGGAGCTGTGCATAGTAAAATTACTCCTTTAAATCGACAGGAGTTCCATGGTCTCCCTAACATGCTAATAATGGGTGACAAATAGTAAGAATGGATAGATGGAATCTATGTGATTTAAATTAGGTTTGATCCAATAATGAAAAAATGACAGTGCCAACTGTCAAATGCAAAGCTACCATTCCTAGTAGAAAAAAATCAGTTGTCTGAAGCTAATTTAGGCAGCAGCACTAAAAGATACTTATTGTTTGGAATGAAAGTTTAGCAGAACAATAAAATGAAAACATTACCATGTAAGTGCACAATTTAGGATTTATCAAGTGACTCTAAATTTCAAGGTAATGAGAGACAAATTACTAGAATATGGATTAACTTTCTCATTGGACAAGCAATCTTATTATCTCAGAAAATACTGCAAATACACAAGATAAGAGCTGTCAAACTAATTCTGTACTCTTTTTATACACCATCCTCTAGAGCACCATCCTCTGCATTCATAACTGTTTAATGTCTAATTGTTGTCTTTTATAACTCATGGACTTTTAAGATGAAATCACTTGAGCCATAAAAAGGTACTGAGATTAACCCTCTGCTACTTAGTGCACAGCTTGCTCCTCATTAAAATAGAGTAAAACAGTCAGAAGATGGTAGTTAGAATGTATTTAAGCATACATTCAGTTTGTGGAAGAGGGAAAAGTAAGCAATTGTAGAAAATTTGCTAGGAGATACAATAAATTTGACATTCATCTGTTCCAAAGCCTAAATATCCACAGCAGGGAAGCAATAGTTGAAATGAGTAAGGAGGATTATTATTGCATGTTTTTAACTGGCTGGTTAGAGAAGAGTATAAGAAAAAATTGAATATGAAAGAAGGCAAGATTTAGATGGTAAGCTCACAAGTGGGTCACTCAGCAGACTCAGGTAATGCACTGGGAAAAAAATAGATGGAATCTTAATGTGAAGAGGTGCAAAATGTGTAGAAGTGGTTTTCTGCCAGAAAGAATTTTTACTCCTTTTAACCTCTGTTAGCTGGTCTAAAGATTTTACTTCTATCCCTAAATCTTGCCAATTCCTCCCCCTTTACTGCTTCTATATATCAAAGCCACTCCACTCCCACACCAGGTCAGGGCAGGCACTGTGTGTAGCAAGACTTCCATGTTGCTGGGCAGTACAGACAACTGCAAAAATCCTATTTAGTCTTGTTTTGTAGTCTTTTTTTTGTTTTGCATGAAGCTACTGATTAAAGACCACAAATGTTGTATTTGTGAAATTAGTATTTCAGCTGTACCTACAGAGATACACAGCTTTTGGCATAGATATTGTTAGTTGAATAAAAGGCAATAAATGGCTACTCATATAAGAACTGAAATCAGTGATATTTTTATTAGGCAAGTAATTTTTTTATTTTTAAACACAGCAGTTTTTTTCAAGACCCTATAGCAAGTAATAGTATCACATGCTAGCACATATACCAAGCAGTTTCATTTTTGTTTAAGTACATGAACAAGGTTTTTCTGAAAAAGAAGAAACACCATTCACTCTTTGCTGTGTCTCTTAGTGACACAGGAAAAGCAAAATTACTTGCTTGCTATTCCAATCCCTCTGCTTCACTAAAAGGGCAGGAGGCTTCTTTCAGACATCGAAGTGCAGGTATGGTGTTACTTCTCTGAGGGAAAGTGAACAAACTATCCCAGAATGTCTTACGTGGATATTTTAGAAAGGCAGAGATCACAAGAGAGATGAGAGTGGAAAGCATAATTACTGCACACAAATGCTCCTGCTCTCTTTTGTGTCGTGAGTTGTGCTGTGCCCTTCAGCACATACCATGCACTGCCAACAGCTGAGTGCAACAATGGGGCCACACATTGTAAGTAAGGTCTTGGTGTTAGGATGGGTATTCATTTCTTCCATTTTTCTGCCCATCATGAACATATACCATCTCTATTCTGATTAACAAGGGGGCTTACACAGCCTTGAGGGAGAGTCATGATATAAGAATAAGCACAGCATTAACTGGTAGCTACAGATAGGGAGTGGAGTAGGAGCACTGATTTAGGGGATTATGCAGAGAGTAAATCAGAGCATTATCGAGACCCAGGGGATGAATTAAACCCTGGAATATATACTTTGAAATGTATCTCCAGAAATTTATGTCTCACTGAAATAAAAATAATAAAGAACAGATTCTTTGTACCTAGAGCCCAGTTTAACTCCTATCTAGCTCCATATTCTAAAATCCACTCTATCAGGTTTATAAGCATATATATATATATATATATATATATATATATATATATATAGTGTTATATCAAAGATTTGAAGAGGTTAACCTAAAGGCTGGAAATGGAAATTGCTGGAGCATAAACCACTGATGATACTGCTAATCTTTCAAAAGGCTTAGCAGGAACAATCTTTCTCTTATATTCTCTTATCTTCCCATACCAATAGAGGCTTTGTCTGAGTACTAGCCCAGAAAACCTTCATAGCCAGAGATTAAATTAATTGTTAATATTGGAAAACTATTTTCCGTCTGCTGAAAGGTTTTAAACCATAGTTCAGTGACTCCATTTCATTCCCTGTGCCCTGAGGGTTGTCTCCTTTAGTAGGTGGGGAGGTGTCAAAATGAAAAGATCATCGATTAAGTATCAAATGTGTTTGCTCATGACTGTTCCCCCACAAAGAAATGCCCTGAAGCAATATAATGCTTGAGCTTGAAGCACATCAGTTTTACCCTCTGTATCATTAAAGCTAAACAGCCCAGCTGGGTCATCACACTGGGGCAATTTTACTGCCCTCAGTATCAAGGCTATTACCCAGGATCTCTTGGCCATTCTCCATTATCAGAGGAGATATACAAGCCCTTCCATCTGACAACAGATCCTGGACTTCAGCCCCAAAATTGTTAACAAGACATGGCAAACTCTTATACTGTATAAAAATCTTGGAATCAATGGATGAATTAGGAAGCATTGCTTTGAAAATTAAAAATAAATCATGCACCTAGCCACAAATTTCTCCACAGTTTATTGAAAGTAATGACTGGCTACTGAAACACTGGGATAAGGATCAGTGCCTTTCCCAAATTAATTGCCTGCCAATAAGTACCAATACATGAACTGATTGCAGTTAATCATGGTCTGCTGCAACAGAGAGCCAAAAACATTGGCAGCTGTTAAAGACATGGCAACATGGCCATTCCATTTATCTGTCAAAAGATCTCTCTTAATGATTCTCATTTTCTTGAAGTACTTCTGGTATCAACTTTGAATATCTGCTAGAAGCAGAAAATAAACAGATCTGCTCTCTACCAACCCTATTACCTGCATGCAGAAGAATAAATCTCAGAGTATTAAGGTTCCTTCTAGTCTTAAAATTGATTTTGCAATAACCTGTCTGCGTCTGATCTTAAAATTAAGTCTTTTCTTTCTGCAGACAAGTACTTGTGTATACATGAACAATGGAATAGATGAAGTGGAAATTCTGCCAGGGATGCATGGTAATAGTCTTTTTCTGCATCAATTATCTTTGAATGCATGGAAGCCGCATGATAGCAAGTTTTATTCTGGTCCATGTTCTCAAATTCTCAGACAGCAGGCAGAACTCCAGCTTCTGTTCTTTTTCATGGATGTTTGGGAAACTCAGTAGCACATAAACATGGGAAGGGTGATGAGGGTGATTTTCTCCTCTTTCAACAGAGCATTAATGGAAGTGTTTCCTAAGAACCCATTACTTCTATCTTGCATGTTAAATACAAATAATAATACAAAAATTGGGCTTTTGTTTCTCAACCCTCATTCCTGAACATAGGAAAATCATAACAATATTTTCTAAAACCAGACTGAAAACCTTTGATAAGAAATTTTCTTAATCCTAAAACAGATGATTGCAGTTATTAGATTGTCACTACCTTCATGAGTTTTCCCAGAGGTGCCAGTCAGTGCAGCATCACTGATTTGAAAGGAAACAGACAGCTGTAAATCATCTGCATTGTTTGCCAGATAATTTTAGAATACAGGAGGAGAGAGAAAAATATTAAAAACAAAAGGTCTTCTATTACAAGACATCCTTCCCTATACATACCTTGTATTTCCTATCAACTTCAATGCTTATATCATTCTGAACTGGACATTCTTCACAAAAGGCAGATGTTTAACACTACAAAAAAACAAATCAGGTCCCTGCTGAAGTCCTTCAGGTTTCTAGATAGCTTTACAGTGAAACTTAGTAAGAATAGCAAAAAATTTTGTCATTTTCAGTTCGCTCTTTGAAATTTCCCCTGCTCCATATAATTATGGATCTCCTTGGGGGTTTTCTTTTGGAAGGGAAAAAGTGCAATGGACAGTTGTTTTCTTTCCCAGGAGTGGTTAGAGCACCACTTCCTTTCCTTGAAGTAGCAGGGCTTCTGATTGACAAAAGCCAAGTTTGAGTCCCCCTTTGAATACACAAACATCATTTTTTAATGGCTCAGAACTGAACTATCAAAGTACCAGGTCTCAGCTAGGGTTTGGCCTTAACGACTCTGCCACTCTCTTTGGCTCATGAGGTCTGGGAGCGTGGGACAAGTTCAAGACCTGGAATTGAACCCCTTCTGGGAAAGTGCATTGTGCTTACTGAGAGAGACTCCTGGGACAAACCACTTTAAATAGCACTTTTTTTCTAAGTGCGATAGTTCATGTGAAAATGCATGCAGCACTAACTCTTACAAATGTTTCACCTCAGAATGTATTCTGTACAAAGAACAGTCTCAAGCAATTGCTGGATTTGCAGGATGTGGACAGGAAGAATAAGGAGGGAGCAAAAGTTCAGCTGTTCTAATATGTAGATATAGAAGCTGGGTTTTCATTGTCTCCCAGTGCTCCCTCTCTCCTTCGGGGCTGCATAGGGGAATGCATGGGAGAAAGCAAGGCTGTAGCTTCCCAGAACACCGCAGCTGAAGCTTGCCAGACACATGGTGACCATCAGAAGGTTGCAGTGATTAGTCTAGCTATATAAATAAACATGGCTGAATTCTGCCCCAACAAAACATTGTTTGCTCTGCGTGACTCTGCTGCACTGAGCATGCTTAGGTCAAGCTGCATGAAAAAGGAAGGGGAAGGGATTGGACTGAAAACTCTCCCATATCGCAAAAGCCAGGAGAGAAGAATTTTTGACTGGCTTTTACTTGACTATAGGGGGCAGGAATCACAAAAAAATACGCTTCCCATTGGGTTTTATTGCACTTTTTGTGCTATGCTGGCAATTTATGCAGTATTCACCATGGGCATAAGACAGTAAATTTTTAAGGTCAGTCCTCACTAAGATCTGTTAGAGAGATCTTTCTCCTTCCTCACCCAGCAGTGAGTAGTACAACTGTGCCACTGAGGAGGGGAGACACTGGGAACTAAACAAATACATTTTTTACCTTTTTTTACCCTCTTTTTGTTTTATTTTGTTTTTACTTGAAATTTGCAAGTGAATCTGGCTCAGCTGAAGTGTATTCAGGGTCATCCTAGCCTCTTTCAGGAGAGCTGTTTGTCTCAGGGATAGCATCCATAGGAACAAACAAGCATTTGTATCTCTGTACCAGTACATCTCTTCTTACAGCTTGTAGAACACAGGTGAGAGAAGCAGCCTTGTACTTTGTTGGAAAAGTATTCACTGAGGAGTGGATCCTGAACCCTGACTGATGTGTTCTTTACAGCTCTCTTTTTAATAAAAGGACTGTCCTAATGAAGGTTCTGTTTTGCTCTTGTCAGTGACCATGCTCATGGTCAGTGAACACATTGAGTACTGTTCCAAGGATTACTGAGAAGCTATCCAAAGATCTCCATACAAACTCATTTGTCTGCTGAAAGTAGTAAAGCAATAGTAGCAGCGTGGGGCTGAGTTTACTGGTGGGGGGGCAGAGTCATGCTGACACAATTCTGCTAATTTCAGGATGCAAGCCAGTATCTCAGAACGCACTAGAGCACTGAAACCTGCTTTGATTCAGGACAAAGAGATTGCCCAAGCAGAATAGGAGCCAATGCTGTTTCTGGAATCTGTTCTAATGGGCTGGGACTGAGCTGAAATGTCTTTGTCTTGCATCAAATCTTATTACAGAGATGCACTTTCTGTGCTATAAAAATGAACCAGCTTGTTCAGAGCTGAGCCAATGCACTTACAAGACATTCCATTATAAAACTAATATTCATCCTACATCACTCTTTCAGACTACCTGAAAGTAGTGTGTATGAGGTCATTATTTTGAAGTACTTTACATCAGCAGACCATAGATTTTCTGATTCTGGAGGATGAAGATTTCAAGCATGTGTCTCCTTTCACTTCACTGTCATGTGAGGTAACCTCAGCAAAAGGGAATGTGCAGATAAACATGTATTCCAACATAGGGAACCATAGCAACAATAGCTACAGTAAGAATAGAAATAATTTACTAGTAAAAGATATAAAATATCAGTATTCTGAGTCTATTGCAAGTTGCTGCATGCCAGGTTTGAGACACTTCCACTGTAGCTTATTGCTTTTTATAGCAAAATGCTGGAAATGTCATCGCCATATTTAAAACCTGCCTCCTGACAGAAGGGTGCACATATCTGCCTCTCTACAAGCATATTTTAAAAGCTGATTTTATTTTCAATGCAATGAGAAAGACTTCACTGCAAAGACCTGGGTTTATGACTATTAAGGATTTCTCCTTGCTAGGGTTATAACTGTACAGGTCTTCATTACTATAAGTTACTGTTCAGAAAGATGCTTGTAAAGAATAGGATAAAGCCTAGCAGCAAGTTCTGCTAACCAAGAAAGTGCAGCATGCTGCTCTTCTGCTTCCTGTGCTCATGGCTCCCATGGCTCATTCAATCTCACATAAAATCTACATTATTTATTGCACTTTCTTTTATATACCTGTTGCAGGGTGACACAAAGTAACAGGATAGTTAGTTTATGTTGTCAGTGGGATTTCCTGTCCTGTGCAGCACGGGCCTCCCTTTCCCTGCCTCCCACACATCCACAAAGGTCACACAATGTGCATCTAATACAACTGCAGAATACTGGCCACAGTTGTGGAAATTGAAGGGTATTGAGGTGATGTTCTGATACTGGAATATCCTGAGACTAGCACTTTCTAGACTGAGAATCCCATTACTGAGAACAGTTGAAAAGTATGCTGTTATATCTGCTAGCTAATCTCAGTGGTCTCATCATTTTGTACAGATGATTCATGTGGCACACAGTTTTAGTTTATCTGTGTTATATTATGTGTAATCCTTGATTAGTGTACATGGGGGCCTATTCCAAACCCAATTCATTGTTAACAGTAATTTCTCTGATAATGTTAAATGCTACTTTCTTAAAAAAATTCCCTTTTTCATCTTGCACTATGGCACATATTGTTTTTGTCATCATGCACACACATTGCTACTATTGTGATCAATAAGTAACAAGTCTGTTTCCTGTCCAATAAATAGCCCTTTCAACTTCCCAGATAAATAAAAACAAAGAGGTTTTCAGGCTGCTTCATTCCAGGCACCTTTTTCTTGTATTCTTACGGTAAATGAATGGATTGATAGAGGTTGAAACTCTCATATGAACAACTTGTTTGCCTGCTGCTTTGAACCATACCCTCACAAGAGCCATTATACCTTCAATTTCTCCTACTTCTGTCTCAAGGCTAACACAATCTTTGGGTTTTTTGACTCCACACCCCTTCCAATTCACAGCAGTCACCAGAAGCTAGTGCTACCTTTACCATAATGATTGCCCCACACTCTAATTTATGATTTCTATGCTTTGAGAGGGTAAGCAGTATTTTGTTCTGTCCAAAAGCAAACATAAATACCTTAGAGCCAACAGTTGCAGGACAGCAGCAAAAGTGATTATGCGTTCAGAAATAAAACTTCTGTATAAATTACTTATTTGAAGATTTAGAACTGTATAAAATAATGAGCTTAAAATCACAATGTTTGCCTAGGGAAGTCTGCTTTATCAAATACTACTTAACAGGGATGTTAATGACTCACTTAACTCTGATGTTTAGCTCCTGAAATAAAGTAAAGAGAAAAACGTAAGAAAAAGACTACAGCTGTTAATAAAGTTAGCAACTTCACATATAAAATTTAAATCCCCCTGCACTGCTAAAATACCAGTGAACTGAGGTCCTCAGGCGAGATGTAACGATAAGATTTAACAGATTGGAAGCACACAGAATGTTATACAGTCCTCAAATTAAAAAAAAAAAAAAAAAAAAAGAAAAGAAAAAAAAAGATTGAAAGATTGATAGGTTTT
This sequence comes from Cyanistes caeruleus, assembly GCF_971803275.1. Taxonomy (NCBI): domain Eukaryota; kingdom Metazoa; phylum Chordata; class Aves; order Passeriformes; family Paridae; genus Cyanistes; species Cyanistes caeruleus. The sequence continues at coordinate 41,989,996 of NC_141705.1, forward strand.
GAAAAGATACACACTGTTCCTGAAGTCTAAACTTTTTCCAGTAATTACCACTGGGATGACTAATTGCAGTACTCTCTGTGCTACACAATATACATAGCAGACATATACACTGCAGAGTTTTGATTTAGGTGTTCTCCATTTGGTAGAAGGAGTTAAACTATTTTTGGAAAGAGACCTATGTGCCTGAAGGCTGTAGGCTGATGAAAGTCTTCAACTGTGCTTTGTAGAATCAAAACATTTTCTGATGCTCCTGTAAATCAAAGTCAAAGCTTTTGAATTTAATACAATATGCACAATTGCTCAAAGGGCAATTACATTATTATTATTAAAATTGTCATCCTTTAGTTATGCACTGCAAATGGTTTATATGCAAAAGGGCAATCCTAGGTTCTTATAACACAATAGATCTGTAACTTTTAGCAGTGGTTGGACATAGCAAGGCTGTTGAGATTTCTGTTGCTATTTTCATCTTCTTAAACCAACATTTTTTTTCAAGGATATTGATAATTGGAAAAATATTCGTAGAAGCCTATTCCATTCTCCTGAATTTATTTTGTGCTTACCTAAAACAGAAGGGAGGCCAATTCAAATCAGTCAGTGAAGGATAAGTATTGTGAGGGAGTAATACCCCTGTTTCCCCAATTCTTTTTATTTCTTCCAAATTCGGCTAGCACCCTTTGTGTACTACAGTTTCCTGGACTTCTGCCATATTTTTGTCCCAGAAAACAGATTTACAGCTCTTCAGTTCAAAGTTAGCTGAGCTGACCAGTGCCACACAGCAAAAAGAGCAAGCTTGAAACACCCCCATCAAATCAGGGCCAGTATAAAATTTAGGTCCCCTGTTTGAGCTTGCATAAGTTATTTGCTTTTGGATAAGAGGAAGGTGCATTGCATTCTACCCATTCTTAAACTCAGCATTTAGCACTTCTTATCTGTAAACTGTTTCACTTCCTGGAGCTTTGCTATGATGAAAGCCACCTGTCTGGACCTGGGTGTACCTCCACACATAACTGTGTGTTTTACTTCTGGAGTTTAGAGGCCAAAAGTGCCTGTAGCCTCACTAGGAATATCCAGCAAAATTTCCTGTCAAAAGTTTGACAGTTTTGAGCTGAGATAGCATCTCCAGAATGGTTGGTTAGGGAATAAGTCATTAAAAGGAAGAGAATTATATTATTCCCTGTACCTCTGCATCGAATTAAAATTCCTGACTGCACTGGGTGTATGTGGCAAGGTTTTTAGAAGGGGAGCCTCCTTCTGTGCTGGACTCAGCCACTTTCAGATGGCTCTGCAGCAGGGCCACCACAGGACACAGCAGAGCCCTTCAACCAAACTGGGGGTACTTCTGTAAAAACACGCTTAAAAACAGAAAATACTGAAGGGGGAGGCACCAGAGGAGGGAATGAGGGAGCAGAAAAAGGAGGAATGAACAAAAATAATGATAAACAACAAAAAGAACACCACAGTTAGAGGGAAAGGAGGTGCTCCATGGCAGGGCAGGCACACCACCAAAGGGACTGAAATCTGCTGAGGATCCACTCTGGAGCACAGGAAAAGCATAAAAAGGTAGGAGCTGCAGAAAGAAACAGCCACATCTGTGACCACCTTCCCCCATGCTCCTCACTGCCTCCCTGAAGGGGCTGAGCGGAACTGGAGGGGTGACAAGGGGTGAGGAGGGCAGTCTGAAGCTGAGCCTGGCAAAGAGGAAGCAGAGGTGTTTTAGATGTTTGTCTTTTGCTTGTTTGTTTCCCATTGCTAAAATGATTATTAAACATTAAGTTCTTCTAATCCAGTCTGCTTTTCACGAAGCAGTACTTGGTTAGTGAGTTGCCTGTCTTTGTTCTGACCCTTGGGTTTTCTCACCCTGTTCCTTCCCCTTCCATCCTGCTGGGCAGGGAAAGTGAGTAAAGAGCTCAGGTGGGTGCTCAGGTGATAATTGAGCCAACCCACCACTGTCATTGAGACTTTTTGTGGCACACTGACCCTGGATCAGGACCTGGGTTTCAGACACAGTTTCTTTGTAGTGGAAACTGTAGGAATGCATCAAAACTCAGAGAAAAAAGCCAATGGTTTTGAAGTATTTAATAGCCTGAAAACTGTAGTTATTTTTTAACTTTTTCCTGGTGCCCCCCAGCATTTTCAAAATTAAAACCACCTTCAGCTAACTAAAAACCAAACCAAAATAAAGCAAAACCTGAATAAATGGTGAGATAGTGATTATAAAAGGGGTAGAATGAGAAAGGAAGGGAAAAGAGCCTGAAATACTGTTGTTTCTTTGTTTCAACTGCAAATGAGAACAGTTTACAATAGTTATCACTTCTTTGGAAAGCAGTTTTTTACAGATGACAGCGTATCATGCATAACATGCCAGGCTATGAAGATTCACAAGTGACCTTCTCCTGTAAAGGCCATTTATCTTGTATACTTGCAGATGAACCTGCATGTATACCTGAATGTCTTCAGTGGTTTATTCCTCATTTGCTCTAACTAACCTCCAAATTACCATCTATGTTTCTCAGTGCTGAGTGTACTATGTAATTTTTTGACAGTGGTTTTTCCTATTAAGTGTTTCACAAAACAGCTCTATTGACAATCATTTAAACTCCACCAGTATAAAATCCTCTCATTTAGTTTCTGTTGATTTCCTAGGAATGATTTTAGTTTTCAACACTCCTTAAAGCTATTTTTTTTATGAGGGATAAGAAAAGTATGTTGACAATTAGTTTAGGATTCAAGCATATTCTTGAAACAGACACTGAATTCTGCCTGTTACAATCCAGACAGTGTACAGAATTGAAGTCACTTTAATGCAGTCTATAAATCATATTGCTTTCACTGTTTTTTTGACATTTTAAATAACAGCTGCAATCACTTGATGAGTGATGGATGAAATTTTCGGCACTTAATCTGGTCCTGTCCTATCACATAGTCTGAAATGGCTTCTAAAGTCTATCACAGAGGCACCAATTCTTGGACAATGACTTTTGCCTCAGGTTCCCCACAGACCTGGATGGTGCCTGCTCTGTAGTAGTGCTCAAGCTGAAGGAGTAAGCTGAAGGATAAGTCTTCTCAGTATGGGGTGACATACCCACCACACCATAATAAAAAATATTAATGGAACTCATGCTTCAAAGTCCTTTCAGTGCATTTGAAATTCCTCTGTTTCTGCCCTTACAGAGAAGATGAGGTAAGTCTGAAAGAAAATGGTAATCTCTGGTCTCCCCTTGTTATCTGTATTCTCTTATATTTCAAAGAGTATTTATGTGGTACTAAAAATCTGTGGCTCTCTTTGAAAATGCACAAACCATTCTTAGTGGGTTTGCTGAATGTAACAATGTAAAATACAGATAATTTCCCTTAGCAGAAATATACCATTTTGTAACAGACACCCAATTTAGAGAGCTGGATAGGGCTGTCAGTAAAATGTTTCTTTTTTAATATAAATCATTCCCACAGGCATTCATCTCTTCAGAAAACTGTTTGGTCCAAGTACATATCTTTTCAAGTCATTCTTACTGGGTCATCAGTGAAAGTGGGAATAAACCTATTTCAAATTATGGTGTTGAAGCTCAGCAGCTGTAGTGATATTTGTGAGAAGGCAAGAATTTCAAAACTGGGAGCATGCAGAGTCTGTCTCATGGCTTGGTCACATCCCAGTCTCACAGCACTAAATCCAGACCCTCCATGTGCTGCTCCTGGTGTTCACAGACACAATTATTGCATTTTGCAGGGTCACTTTTTTCAGTTCAGTGTCTATAATAATATGACCACTCAGCTGTAAACCAACACAGTGATAACTGCGGATAAATATATTAAGAGAAGATATAAGCATAAAGGGATTTGGTTTGGTTTCAAGAAAGTCGTCTGGTTTATTAAAAAAAAAATAAAATCCAAGATTATATTGTAATATTTTTGTGGTTTGGAAGTGCCTGAAGCAGGATTCTTAGTGAAGTGGGCAGATAAAATGTTTGAACACCTATGCATACCCTATACATATACTCAATCATTTTTATAGAAATTTCCTGCAGTAGGGATAAATGCCTCAGTCTTCAGTGATGATAACTACAGGCAGTTCTGTTGATAGGCTTGGCAAAGATTAAAGAAAACCAACATTTTGTGTATCTGAGCTGTTTTATCTCTCTTTTGGTTTGTTTTTTTTAATGAGAGGGCATTTTACACAGCTGTGTCTGACTATGAGAAGAGCAGTAAGAAGGAATATTTTTTCTGCCTCAGACTATGGATAATGATTTATTTTGTGCTTTAAATTATTCACTGTTCATATGCTTATGGAGCACAGTGTGCTTGGACAGCCTGAAAATTTCACAAGAATAATTTTGTTATTAAACATAAATTCTCATCACTTCTTAGTACATATACATTCTTGTAAGTGGCTATTGCACATATCAGATTTGATCCTCTATCAAGTTTTCTTGCAGCTGCCCTGTTATGGCAAGCAATCTGCATTATAACTGTAACCAAAAGTTTAGATTTATGGGGTCCTTTAGATAATTCTATCCTTTATTCATTGGAAGCTCATTTTTTTCCCCAGGCACTTTTGTTGCTTTTTCAGTTTCAAAGCAGTTTAGGCAATGTTTACACTGAGTACACTCAGTGTCTCTAAATTGAAAATATTTGGAGGTGTTTGGCTTCTGGCATACCTGTGTGGACTGGTATGTGAGTGACACATTCAAATTATATTTGATATCTGGGTCACTTACTCTGAAGGATTTGCTGACATTAAGGAAAAGTGCTGCGGTACATTTCCAAAGGTTTTTAGAAACTGTGGTTGATGTAATGTAAATAGTTCTCTGGGCCTTGCCTACTGGTTAGTCAGTGCTGCTAATGTGGAAAATGAATGCTTTTCCTAAACATCAGCAATCAAGACTATGACATGTTCATGTCTGTGGCTTGGTCCTGAGCATCTCTGCTTCTCTCTCCCACTTTAGTGGGTATCGGGTTGTGCCATTAGCAGAAGCCATGCAAAATTGCTCTAATGCTTCAGAAACATTTTGCAGCTCTCAACTTGAGATGTAATCCTTCCCAATAACCCAAAAGAGAAAAGTCTATCAGCTCAGGAGTGGTGCTTCATATGTATAGGTGCTTCTGTGTGTGAGGCTTCAGATTCTGCAAAGTACTTGTTAATATACAGAAATTAAAACTTTTCAGTGCTTTTTAAGTCATACTGATGAGACAATACCCACATTGGGTGAGAGTATTCAATTTCACTATTTGTTTCTACCCCAGTTCTTGGCTCTTTGAATAGTACAGAAGAAAAGACAGCAGACGACTTGTGGAGAAAGTTATATTATGTTATTGGAAGAACAACAAATTCTTTCTACCTCTCCTTCTCAATTTTTCCATCAGCTTCTCCTAGAAAACAGCAGCAGTGTTTCTGAGCTTTTGCTTTTTCTTGACTCTGTCATGTTATTTTTGAGATAATTCAGACTGACTCAGTTACCCTGCTGTCAAGCCTGAGAAACAGTATTGACTGCACTAAATGTTCTCAGGTGGGTGTAACCGTGGCAGGAGAATTTGGCAAAATGGACATAAAAAGGAACTAGCAAACAGGATAGCATATAGATTGGGTAACTGGATAAGGAGAGGTGTGCAAATCCACTCCAGCCCAATGCTTTTGCCACTAGTTCATTCCCTCCCACTGGAGTTTTAATAATATTTATAGAAAACCAGAGCCCACTGGCACCTTGATACAGTGTTGTTCCTTGATACAGACACATTGTTCCTCCCCTACCTGGGATGCCACAGTGTAAGTAACCACTGTCTCCTCAAATCCTAATCATCCTGAACCTGTTATTTGCTGCTATAATAGCAAACACTAGACTGCGTGGATTTGTTCTACTTCTCTTGGAATTTGCATCCAAGGAGATACTAATGATAAATGCCAAGCGTTTTTTTTTTTTATCAGCTTCTCAACTTCAAAGAAGTGATGGCATTCAATTTCCCTCCTTTAACATTCTTCCTGCTCAATGTGCACTCACTATTGTCATGTCACTGGTCACCACATCCAAATTTCTGTTTATCCCCAGATTCTGGGAGATTTTTAGCATAAACTCTAATCCCTTCCCATGTAAGCTATACAATGATTCTCAGTGATGCAGGTACAGAACATGCTATTACTTATATCAAATCATTGATTCCTGGAGAATGAATCAGATCATTATATAGAACTCTATTATAAATAAAATATTTTTGCTTTTCTACAGCTCCAAGAAACTAAAAACATTGAACATTACCATTAACTTGTAAAAAAAAACTTAATATAAAGACACTTTCTTTTACTTTAAAGTAAAAAGCTGAGATAACTCTCTTTAACACAGGATTATAGAAATCTGCTTGCAAAAGTCTGCAAAATTATTCTAAATTAAATATATTACTGAACTTCTAGTCTTCATTATTCTTTCTGAAGCTATAGTGCCTGCAAGGAAAAGGACAAAATATGAGCCCCATGTTTCTGGAAAAAGGAGCTTTAAAATAGCACTTGGCATTTTCCAGTTTATTGCACTGAATGTTAATGCACATTGGGAATACATAAACACAGAGAAAAGATTTAGACTTTCCCTTCCTGTATAACAAACACAGAAGGATGGAGAGGTGAAAAAACTATTATATTGTCTAAAGCCAGGATCCAATGTGAATACTATTTTAACCTCAGCTAGTTTCTTGCTCATGCTGTCCCTAGGTTCAGCCTCTGAGGAGAGTTTGGGTGAGGCACATTTAGGGCAGCTTTAGTTCAGCTCATTTGGGCACTGCCCTGCATGGCCCTGTGTGCAGACATCACTTGATGCAGATGAGTGCATGGCCCCCAGCCCTGGTGTGTGGTTGCCTGCTGTGGTCGTGCCCTGCAGCGCACTTGTAGCCAGTGCCAACTACTGCCCTCCCGGGAAATGGGCTGGGGACAGCAAAGGCCAGCAATGGCTCCCAGTTGGCACTAAAGTCCAGGCCTCTCTATTTTGGGAAATGAAGAGAATGTGGCTGTGTAGAAGTGAGCAGTGTTGTGACACTTGCCCTTGGGGCCAGCACGCAGGCACAGCCTGTTCTGCACTGGCACAGGCGTAGCCCACGTAACCCAGTTTTAGCTACGTGAACAAGCCCACGGAGTGTCTGGTGGGCTCTCTTCAAAGCCCACACTTGCTGTGTTCCCTGAATTGGCAGAAGAATTACAGCTGTCGAAATCCAGGTAAATCTGTGCACTGTGGCCCACCCAGTTAATTCCAGCAGAGCCTGCAGCAGCAGAATGAGGAACAATGAACCCGCTGATGAGGCTGCTGGCCATGTTAGGTGCTCTATTCTGAGATGGCTAAAAGGGGTAAGTTGCTAAAACATGCTCTGCCTTTCATCAAACTGGCATCTTCATTTTCTATAGAAAGGAAGTGTGACTGATATACTCTCTGTATTTGACAGTGCTAATCCCCACGTTGACTCACTCTGACAAAACTACCATGGATCATCTTGGTGGCATTTTTCAGTGAAATGCAGAAATTATTTCAAGAAAAAAAAAAATTCCAGGTGTACACACACACCCCCCCATATGTATATGCATATAAAATATATATAAAGTTATTGATTATTCCTGAGTTCTTTTTGTTTCTGTTCCAAGGTTAGATAATATTCCTCCTTGTTAGTTTAATTATTTTTTTTTAAAGAAACATCACCAAAAACATTGTTTGAGTTTACTTGACATTAGTTTCCTTCTCTTTTGGAATTTCTGGAAAAAGATTAGACCAGATTTTTTGACATACTGAAAACCTGTGGTTTTGCCTAATTAAAAAAAAAATTCCTGTATATATTGAATTGTTTTCTTGTCATTCTAGTTAACTTAAACAATTTGAAAGACACTCTGGCAGATGGGATGAAAAGTTGAAATATAAAGGAAAGCCAACACTCATTCAAATTAAAAATATGATCTCTGTTATCCCTCTGGCTGGTTATATGCAGTTCAGACAAGTGAATGAAATTCCTAAGTGAAATATTTGCTCTAAATCTTCTACTTCACAGGCAGATCAGCAGAAAAATATCCTTCTATCATGGCTTTAATTATGTATCTGTAATCAAGACATCTCAGGTAATGCAAAGGACTTGGCACAAGTGTTATTATTTAGCTCTAAAATTTTTTGTTTTCCATGACAGAACATGAAAATATGTTTATAGGACATCCTGCAGTGCCATCCAAAAAGATCCATCCCTAGAAGGTTAGAATAGCATCAGCCAGGGTTCTGAGCCAACCAGCTCTGCTCAATTGCAAAGAGTATTAACAGGAGCAAAAAGTCCCAGCAGTGTGACTGCTGTTTCCCAAACTGAGCAGTTCAGCATGACACAACCCGACATGCCTAGGATAAATCTTCAGCCTTGTAAAAAGACCAGACTTATTCCAGTTTACCTCACCTGAAGATTTGAATCATATTTTATGATTAGGAGATTCCTATTTGTCTGAATTTGAGAATGAAACACAAACACCCAGTGAATTCTCCAGATTCCTGGACTGCAAACCTTGCCAGGTCCATCTTGCTTGGATTCTTAAATGTGTTTTCATTAGATTTAGCATTTAGAGACTACATACATTTTTAAATTATTGAATCAGCATGACTTTTTGGTATAAAAAAGGCTGAATGTATTAAAAAACATGAGAGAATGAAGACTATCTCTCTATTTATTATTATTCTTCCATATAATATTTTGAAGTGTTTTTTAAAACAAAGAATTTGAAGTCAAGTAATCCAGCAACCGGGATGCTACACTCAAGCAGTGTATAGGATTACATATTCAAATTATTTTTTTTACTGTTTTCCCTGATTTTAAAGTGGCACCTTGCAGCAGTTGGAAAAATGTCCATGGTGTTCAGTTCACTGGGGCAAAACCTAGGAGATAATGAAGAAGCTTTTGAAAACACTTTTGAAGTCTGAGACATGGAACTCAAAGCTTTTCATTGATCTGTATAAACTGAGAACTGCCAATAGTCTTATGACAAATGGAAATGTAAAAATGCCACTGCCAACAAAGCAGCAGATATATATGTGATAGTAGACTGTGGAATTCCCTAGTCATGGGATTAGATATTACTGTGAGCAGAAAATCAATCTATATGGTTTCAGCAGAAAAAAAATTGATTTTGAAAAATTCATAACTTGAAGGGAAAAAAGCTTATTATCAAAAAAAAATCCATCTGTGATGTCTGGTATGTTTTCCTTATTTCAGCATTAATATATCCCAGAATCAGAAAAATAAGATATGTCCTCTCTTTCCTTCTCTCTATCATTGCTTTGATTACATCATTTACCCTATGTAATGGCATATGTCACTGAAATGGATCAGAATCTGTAGTCCATTACTTTCCAGCAATATCCTTTATGTATGCTTGTCAGACTCCTAGTGCTCAGAATTGTCCTCCCTACTGCATAAGGGCCATGAAAAAAACAGACTGCTGTTAGGTATGCTCAAAATAATTTAGTTTTTATTGTGGTTATATCTTCTGCCTCCTATTTTCTATATAAAAGACTCATTAATTGGGGTTTGATGATGTAGCTTCTCCTACAAACTTGTTCTTTTCTTTCCACAAGAAAAGGGAATATAAGAATCTATTCCTGAATTTTAGGAATATAATGTATTCCATCATCATTCCAGCCCCATCACCACACATCTTATTCTCATGGTCCTTTCCTCTCTTCCACTGTATCAGTAAAGGAATAACTTTTTGCTTCTTACTGACCACCTACAGCATTCTGAATAGTAAAAACTTTCTCTGAACACTGCTCTGACAACTGTGAAATTATTATCTATGTAAAACAATTTTATGATAATGTTAAACCCATGTCATACTATACCCCTGCAAGGATTAGGAAAGATTTCTTTAACAGTTCTGTCTTTCTCTAACTTGGCTGCAAAATTGATCTCTTGTGTGGTGTAGCAGGGATAGAATTGTAACACTGCCCATGAGGAGCAAATAAAACTAGGACAATTTCACCATATTGTTCAGTCAACTTTAAACTTGAATTTTTAACACAGCCCCAAGTAACTTAACCAAAGGAAACTCAACAGCATTGATTCTTGCAGGTGTTTGAGGGGTTTTATTTATATATTGTAAGAGACAAGAAAACATTAATGTTTAAAAAAATCAGCAAGACATAATAGTTCTTCAGGGTTTTAAAACTCTAGGTAAAGTCTCATATATTTTACCTATGACACAAAGTTGTACAGCAAAATTCTATGTCTAAACCAGACTAATTCAACTCTGTAAAATCTCAGCAATACAATTCCTTGAATTTGAAATCCATGCATATTCCTGGTTTTAACTGCCATTTTAGTTTTCACTTGAATTCTCTTTTTCTAAGCACTTCAAAAACATATTAAAAAGAGCATTTCTGCAAAGCTAAAGTAAAATAAATAAATTAGTCTAACAGGATATAGCAAGCTATAAACTTCCAAACTCCACATTCAATTTAATTTCCAGTTTATTGAAACAGAAATTAATAATTCTTAAATAAATGTGGGGCTTGTAAATTTCCCCTTGCTTAGATACTTTAGTTCCTTTATGCAGTTTAACTCAGAAAGGCTTTTAAAAACAACTTCATCATTGAAAATAAAAAAGATGGCAAGGAGTAGAATTTTTTACCACCTTTTGCCTGTATTTATTTGTCTGTGTGTGTGGTACCCTACAAATTATATCTAGTGCTTTTTATCCCCAGGGAAAGAACTCCAAATTGTTAATTCACACACGTTTCTTTCAAGTTTTGCATACTTTTCTGACACATGATTATTCTGTGACAGAGAAAAATGTAAGTCCCTCCTCTATTACTTTTCTATAATTTAAATAATTATCTGAATAAAGCATTCAAATTATGGCTTTCACCTCTCTCAATTCAATCATGCTAATTTAGCTACTGGCAGTGAATTTCAAACAAAATTAGTGTCTCGTTCTGAGACATGATGTTAATAAAAGATATTAATTACTTCTTAGAAGGCATATTTTTTCTCCAGACCATGAATTTGCCAGGAGACAATCTCTACTGTAGTTTTCCCTCTTCTCCCCAGCACAGAATTTCTCTCACAGTTATACAAAAAAAACCAAAACCAGCCAAACAGAAAACCCTCTTTTTTCCCCTCCTCACTGAAAACCTTCCCATCCATTTCTTCTGTATCCTCACTGTCCACTCTAGCCATCCCTCTTTTTAAGGGATACTCTTACATTCAAAGTTCATCTTTCTAGCTCTGAAAATATACATCTCTGGTGTCTTATTAAAGCAAATGCACAATACAGCCTATATTTTATACTATTACCTTTCTATGAGAAAGGAAATCCATTCTTGTTCAGTTCCGTATACTATACCCTGGTCATAAAACAGGCAGTTTTGACTGAAATTATAACAGAAAAAGTGCATGCAACAAAAATTGATGAAGAAAAGTGCTGAATGCATGTCAAAGGTTTTGCACAGCATAAACTCTTCACCACTTCAGAAGAAATCCTCTCCAGATATATTTACCTGCTTGTCAGTAAGTCTGGGAAACAGAACTATTAAGTCCCTAATCTCCATTTCAGGGATAAAGATCATTCCTCTCTTCTATCCTACCAATTGGAAAAAACCAAAACCTGTAAGCTTTCAATGCATTACCAATGTTCTCCTCTAGAATAATGTTTTATAATGTAGACAAAAAAAAACTGATTTAGATTGATATTGAAATAATTGGCAGTGGAAGACACAAGGCTAACATTTTTTTTAACCTCTGCATTCAGTGGAACATAGACAATAGACTATTTGACTGCAGATACTGCAGCAATACAAGAGGATGTATCATGGACTGGTTCTGTCACAATAAACCACAATAATAGAGAAAAGTAATGTACCATTTTAAATAGTTTGGCTAAGAGATTCGAACTAGAAAAAGAAGCAGATACATAGTGTTTTATGATGCTGGAGAAAGTCATTAGAAAATTAAAATAGAACACAGAAGTATCAGATGCTAAAAATGTAAGAATATCTCATTTTCCCTTCACTGTTCCCCAACATTAAAACATGATCTGTGGTCCTCTTTTTCGCTTGGGCACCATTTAATCTCTGCATTTCACTTATTTATACTCCTTCTAAGCAAAATAGGCACTGGGCTATACAGAAACTTCCATTTATGCTGCCTTTATTTGTGTCAGTTTTAACCTTTCTTCACAGTCCATTGCTGTACCTCTGTCCAAAAGCAGCAAAACCTTACATTTTTTCTCCATTAATTTTACCCTTTTGAAAGATTTTAACATAATGTACTTAGGTTGAGTATGAATTCAAAGTGCAAGTGCAAGTGATAAATGTGTTAGTATTCCATCAGGTTTGTGCATTAATTCTAGAGATGGACTTCCCCTGGAGTGAGAACTAACTGCCCTCTGGCTGTGCCAGGATACTGCAATTGTTGGTGCACATGCACATGCAATCTTTGCAATGAAGCTTGGTGCAGGTGCCAGCAGCCTCCCTTCTCTGGCCAACCTAGTCCAGTGCCTCACCACCCTCACAGCAAAGAATTTCTTCCTTAAATCTGATCTACACCTACCATCCTTCAGTTTAAACCCATTACTCCCTGGCCTATCATTACATGCCTTGTAACCCTGCAGTTTGTGAGTATTACTGAGTTCCTTAAAAACTGATTATTGTCTTGACTTTTGCCCTTCAGAACAATCTTCATTTCTCTGTTATACTCAGCTTTCTTCATGGTTTTTTTCCAGACTAGGAACATTAAGTCCTGAAACTAAAGCTGGGCCTTACTGCACTGAATCATAAAACAAGAGTTAAAAAGAATGGGGAGAAGTCATCCTATTGTACTATCCTGACAGCAACACCACAGAAGCAAAAAAAAAAATGCATGCAGAGTCCTTCTCCAGTTCATGTGATACTTACTTGCTCTTCATGTTAATTTTAATTTAAATTCTCTATGTTAATTGTAATTTTAATTCCTTTTAACTTCCTAAATTCTTGTTAATGAGTCACTTGTCAAAAAGACAATCTGCCCTGCATGTCTAATCACTACACAGAGATAAAGGCTCATGCATGTGCCCGCATACAAGAAAACAGATTCAGACACTGAGAGGAAGGCAGAAGCAAACTTCACTGTTAACAATTTGGCAGAAAGTTAAAAAGAGATTTTTATTAAACTGAACTCAAATATTTGTTTTAGAGGGAACACAATACAAAGACTAAACTTATACGATGAATGAGAAAAAATTTTTAAGTGGCTGAACTTTTATTAGGATTATTTTATTTACAGGGCACCTCAGATGCATGCATAGGAGCACACAACATGGAAAATATGAGAGAACTACGTAGTAAAAGAACATCAGCCATTAATTAACCCAAGCATCACAAAACTGGGAAATGCACAGAAAAGGAATTCAGCAGTCTTAGGTAACCTCTGGGGAGCCACACCTTACACGTACTGGGGAAAACAGTACTTTAAAGTAAGCAATTACTTCCAATGATGAGTGAACTGTGTGTCACTCATGTCAGTGATGAAAATATAAGCCTGCAAGATGAAAACAAGATCTCACAGCCCATAAAATGCAGTGCTCTTTTAAAACAAATCAAAATCTCGCCTTGACAGAATACTAAACAAAAGTAGGAGCTCCAAACTGAAAGTAACAAGTACATTTCAGTATTAAAAGACCTATTTTTAATCTTCCTTCTGATCACATTTTCTAAACACACTAAAAGCTAGTGCAGAGGAATGGAAAAAAATTCCAAATTACAGAAGTGATGTAATTAAAAACAACTATGAATTACCCCCAGGAATAGGCTGGGAAAGCTACTAATTGTATCCTAATTTCTAACTTGCTAGTGTCTCCAGCAGAACTGAGACCAAAATTTAAAGGTTTTAAAAATTAAAAGTCCTTTTAGATCTCTGGGCTTTCAGATTTTTTTTGCCTTGGAAGTCACTCTTCTTATCCATTTGCCAGCACATGGTAGTGTGTACTTATTTCTTTTTGTTTTTCACTTCCATTCCTGTGTCTGGAGTCTCTATGTATTGCAAAACTCTCAGAAGTTTTTCATTTTTAATTAATGTTCAGACTATTGTTCTGCTTCCCACAGAATCACCTTTCTATTCTACAGAGCAAATTCCAAATGGTACGCAATATGAGTAACTTTTGGATGTTTTCTTACTGCCAGCACTCTCAGCTTTACCACAGAAGTTAAACAACCAAAATTTCAACCTTTCATCCCAGGTATTTAGATATATGAAATGTAGGTGCTAAGAACCAAATCAGTAGAACACTCAACCTCACCCCAGTTATAACATGCTAATATGGATTGACATCATTGTTATGTATTTGCTCCAAGGATTGTACAGATTTTCTCTATCAGCATAAGTGAGACAGTATATTCACAAGAACTTTTTCTTTTCATATATTCATTTCCATTTCCATTCTCGGTCAGATGAAATGATAGCTCTGAAATCAGCCTGTCACTTATATAATTTGAAAACCTACTTACTATAGAGCTTGAAACCATACTCCTCCTACACACATGCATTCCTAGTCGAATTAACCTTCAAGTCAATGAATATTTAATTTTTACATTATTTTCAGCATCTCATCTCTCCACAGTAAGTGTTTACTGGATAACAACATAGCTGATATGGTGCTAAATTCTTTGAGGCATGGGAGATGAAGTAAAAAGGGCTACAGACCAACTAACTGTTCCTGAATACAGAAAGCCCAAGTCCAAAGATAAAAAGACTTTTGTCAGGTGTTGAAATGTAGACAGAAGGTAAGGACAGAGAAACTCAGAAAAGATATAAAACATTCTTTCCTACCTTGACAGCAGCCCTAAAAGTGGGCTATTAAGGAAATTAAAGCACTGGAGGCCACTATGATACATTATAAACAGATCAATAGCCCAAAATGCCACAGATATTTTTTTGCCAACATTTTCAATAGCTAAACACTGACCTTTATCAAGAGGTACAGAGCTGTGAGAAATAATCTGATTCATTTTGTCTAATGCTATAAACCTAAGAGCAACAAAAACAAAAGTCAAGCCAAGAAATATTACTTAGGTTTTGAATAAGCTCAAGACTTTCTTTAAAAACAGACAAACAAAACAGAATCAAACCCAACCCAAATCAAACCAAACAAAAGAAAACAATGAACCTAGAAAAAAAATCTGTATTAAAATTCCTGCTCCAGCAATCTCAAAGCATTTTACAGAAATCTATCGGTCAGATAAAAAATTCAGTTGTACAGTGAACCCGCTTCCTCACATCTAGGTTCAAATTTTGACAAGAGCATATTCTAGTCCTTAGATTCAGTTCATGTTCCTATGAACTTCTATGAAGTTCAAATTATTTATTTGTGTCAGGCAGAGGAGTAGTTTGAGTCTGTGTTTTTTCTCTGCTGACTGCCCTACTCATCACTTGATTACACAGCTTTGGGGCTCTCCCCTCTTCCTCCAAGGCCTCCAAATGGAGTTGGTCCCAGAATTTTGAAAAATAAGATTTTTTCCATTATCAAATTAGTATTTTCAAAATGATACACCTGCAGCTGTAAGTTATAGCCTTGAATATCATAAGCAAACTCCTAGATTAAATATAAACTGGTGTTTCCACTAATTTGATGCAAAAATGTTTAAGGGAGAATAAAACCACCAATAACTATAACAGGGAGCAAGAGGATGTTCCTGCATTGCCAGGATTAGTTGTGTCATGTTAATTCCCCTATTGAAAGTATTCATTGTGTTTCTTTAAAAGATTATGAACTGCAGTATGCAAATAAAAAGAACAAAAGGAGTACCTCTGTTTCCATCTGATACCAAGAGTTGACTTCAAAACTCATGAATCCCTAAGAAAAGCAAGTCTTACAAATAAGTGGTGTGTTTAAAGAATTTCTAATACGATTCAGAAAAGAGATTTTATTTAGGCATATTCCAGCTAGGGTTTGTGTTTATTTTTATGTCTGCTTAGGGAGAAGAGTTATTTATACTTTTCTTTTGAATCTATTATTTATGTATTAGCTCTCTGTGACATGAATACCATCTCAGGGAAGGGATGATCCTGGGTCTAAAAAAGATACGCAAAGCTAAATATCCATGTGTGAAGAAAGCTGATTGTTGGGATTTATAGTCATAGTATCTATCTTTCCTTACTAAAAGTTTTTGGTGAGGCTGTAATTCCATGTTATTGCACAGGATAGCAGGAGAAACCCTTTAAAGTACAGAAATCAACCTAGAGCAACTGTGAAAAACAGCAGCAATTACACCAAAATTGGTGGTTGGATATAGCCAGATTATTCTTCTGTGCCTTCACATGTAACCCATGACTGAAATTCAGATCAGTTATTTCTAGGTTTACAGAAACAAAGCAGAGGGTATGTGTTTTTGAAAAAAGACTACAGTTTGCTTTCTGTTGAATTCTTGTATTCTCTCCAGAGATGTACACTGCCTACCCATGAGGCTATGGTATACGTTGGAGAGGATATTCCCTGGCATTACAGCTTACATAAAAGGAAAATGTTCTTGCCTTCCATTCTCCTTTTAGCTATCCAGGGCAGCCACATTTTGTATGGTATCAAGCAAGAATACTGAAAGCAAGATAAAAGCAATGGCTTCTGACTTTCAAGAGAAAATTATTCCAGTCAGGAAAACCAGCTCCCAGCACCACTCTAAAAGATTGTAGTAAGAAAGTGAGACTCAACATGCTCTTAAGACACAGTATGTTCCTTCCAGTGGGAAAATGAAAAGCTATCATTTTACATTGAATTCCCTAAATAAACTTGCTGATGGTATTTTTTCAGGGTTGATTTTTTTGGTTTTTTGGGGGTTTTTTAAGTGGGATTTCAGTTCTACATGCTAAAGGAGATGGCTGCTGATTAAAGTTGTTTGATAATACACCAGCAGATTGACGGCCTCCTACTGCCTGCTTAAACTGCTCCCTCACTTTCTCAAATGCATGTCTTCATTATTTTGACTTCATCTGTAGCTTTGTGTAATAAAAAACAAAGTCATTTGTCTGGTATGTATTTATATCACTCTGATACCAGTCCTCTGTTTTCATAAATGGATTTTCAGTGTGTCATTTCCATGTATATTACCCTATTGCACATTCCCAAGTTACCCCAAAATAATTATGATGACATGCTCATCCTAATATAGAGCTGAAACTGCATTCCTAACGTGGAGTTGCTTTTCAATATATTTTCTGTGGAACAACTTTCTTTGAAAACAGTATTACAGCAAAGTGTTTGGTTGGTACTTCATTAATGCTATGTACAATGCCTGTTCACAAGAAGAATTCATGTCAGAATAATTAACAATACGTGTCGCGACTCATTAGAATCAGCACATGAAACTATTGCTGTTGGCAACACAAGTGACATACATAAGTTAGCTCGTGGCAAAGACATGTCACTTCTTCTAGTCACAGGAGGGAGGGACATGATATCTCTTCTGATCAAAAAGTACTTCCTCCATTTAAATTTAGTACTCATGTTGATTAAATGGTTTTCCACTTTAATCTATTTTAATCAGATAAAAAGACTTTGTACCATGTACATGAGGCAGTACCTATAACTCATGGGAAACTGCTTAACAGAATGCAGAATACAGGAAGAAATTATGCTTGAAAACCAGAAAGCTTTGTAATAAACTACATAATGAAATAGTATCATACATTTATCATAAATAATAAAAGCAGCATGAACATGTGATACTGTTTTATTAAATGGTCAGAGTATTACTGAAGGCAGAGAAAAACTACCCTTTTCTTCAGGAGGAAAAGTAAGATAGAAATGAAAAGGTAAATGTAGCTTCCTACAAAAATGTCACAATATTATGTGCTAGAAAGCATGATTATACCTTTTCTAAGTATGGTTTCTGTACATGCACTGTTCTTTGGATTGTATGAACAATCAGTTCACATCTAACTGGCTATTTAGTCTCACATGCCTGTACTGTTGCAGTAGAGATTTTTGCACACATAGCTCTGTTGCACAAATATTAGCCTGTGTTCCTTGCTGTAAAGGACTGAGGTCATGTCTACAACAGAAAGTTCTTCTGGCAGAACTGTGAGCTGATTACAACTTGTACACATTGCGCTGGAAGGAGAGATGCATACTTACTGAACCGCCTTTGCAAGTGCCAAATACCCTCCATTTAAAGGTCCATTTTGGAAAAAAAGATGAGGTATGCACACTTTCTATTGACCCTAACCACTCTGTCGAGCCCAGGTCCTCAGGGACATCCTGAAGCATGTTCTGAGATGTCAAAAAGGAGTTCAGGTTCAAATTCTCGTAATTCCATTTTTTTCTAGCTCACTGTGTTTTTCCCATTCTTTAACATTCACATTTCTGCTGCAGATTTCCGTGATACTTTTTCAGGTTTCTGTTCAGTAGCTCAACTAGAAATAGGGCCCCAGAGGCACAAATTGCACAGCAGAGCCTGTTCACCTACAAAACATACAGGCCCTACACTCAAGGTAGCCAGTGAAGCTGTGCTGGACAGAAGGTGGAGTAGCTGATGATGGCAGTGCATGAAAAGGGCAAGATGTCCTAGACATCTGATGCTCAGCATGGCACAAGAGAGAAGCAGGAAGCTAGTGTTAAAGAATGTGCCATGTTATACTGCACTACAAACTTGGGAAAATCACCAGTGATCCCATATTTCATGAAGGTTGAAATGTCCTCTGGCACAGAGACACTGGTGACAGCAGATGGAGGTTGTTCATTTTGCAGCCCTCAGCCCAGATGTTGATTCACTTGGGGCAAGAAAGGCCAGGAAGTGTACACTGAATATAATCCTCCCACAGCACTTCTATGGCTCAATCTGCTCCTGCATAGCACACTATCCTCACAGCCATATGGAGGCACAGCCTCCCTCTTCTTTCATATCCAAACTTTGGCTCTGTCTGTCCAAGACAGTTACCAAAGGCTGAGACTGGGGTGGATAAGCCCAGCATAGGAACAGATTGTCAGTCAGGTATGCCAGGACTGTGGCAACTGGAACAACAGGGAGACCTGAAATAATTTTGGAAGAGGCAAAAAAGTGTGTTGCATAACCCAGCCAAGCTCACCACACTGTGCCTCTGAGCACATAGGGACAGAAGAACAGCTATGCTGGCTCAGACAAAAGGTCTAACTAGCCTCATACTTTTCTGACAGTGCTGAGCAACAGATGCTGAGAGAAGAGTAAAAAAGGAGAGCAGGCAAGTGCAGGCACTTCTCCAGCCTCAAGACTTCCTAAGTCAGAGGCTTTCACATTGTATTTCATTGTCTTTCCAGTAATTTGTGCTATTGTTTTTCAAAACCCTGTAAAATTTTAGTATCCACAACAAGCTGTGGTAAGGAGTTGTACATATTTTTGGGAAGTTTCCAAGGAACTAAATAAGGAACACAATGAGCTTGCTTTGAAGAGTTAAATAATTCAATCCGATGCTCTTTGTATTTTATACTGAAGGAAACAGCAACAAATTGCTCAGTATTTCTTGTTTTGTGACCATGTGGAACCTCATTTTATTAGAATCACAGAATCACAGAATTGTTTAAGTTGTAAAAGACCTCTAAGATCATCAAGGCCAAACATTAATCCAGTACCACCATATTCACTTGTCCCAAAGTGCCCAATCCACAGGCCTTTTGAACACTTCCAGATGATGATTCCACCACTTCCTTGCGCAGTTGTTTCCGTAATTGTCTTGGCTTTGGATTTTTCATAACTCTCAAATGCCTGTTATGAACAGAGTGGAGCAGACAGTAAGAGCCTGTAAATATGTATAAATAGGAATGTCATACTCATTAACTTGTTTATGATTTGAAAGGGAAGTTAAATTGTGATAATGTGTGAGCAGCAATACCCTTCAGCACTCATAGACTTGAATATTAACACTTCAGTTTAACACTAATATGTGTGTGAAGTGTTTTCCGACACAGCCTCTATTTTGTCCTACAGGCCACTGTATGTTTCCTTCTAGTTGTCTTATTCATGAAAGGCCTGTTACACACTTCCTAGACCTCCTACAGCTTTCACCATTCCTCTAATACTTACCTTGTACTTTCTGCTTTTTTTTCAAGCCATGCATTAACCCTTTGTCTTTTTTCTTGGACTCAAGCACTCTCAGACCTCATTTCATGCACCCACTTCCTACTAATTAAACTTGAGAATGTAGATGTAAGCTACCCTGCTTCTTCTGATTTTCTAATCAAAGTTCTATTAGTAGGAGACTGACTCTGAAAAAGGCAAATATGCACATTGAATAAAATATCAAGGGAGAAAAAAAATTATCTTGGTGAAAATTTGAAAAGGGTTATATTTACTTTGGGGCTGCTCCACAATTTGAGATATCACAAACATGAAGGCACTCATGAGAGCCTCTGAAGAGGTGTTTATGAGAAGAGAAAGAGCTGCCAGAGTGGCACCAAACTACTGAAAGTAGGTGAAGATGAGCACTGGCTGCTGACTGTTGATGGCTTGCTCATGATGTGAATGTGGATTCTAGCCATGGATTCTATGCACCAGCCCGCATTTCTTTGATTTGAAGTCTCCTGGTTATCTGAAGAGTCCCTTTTCCTCTCCTGAATAAATTCATCATTACTGGGTGCTGCCAGTGTCCTTCTTTTCAGTCTGAAATGGTGTCTTCTCTCACTTTTGCCAGTGGCAATCCAAACAAGGTTGGAACTTTTTTGGTAGCCAGACCAGTTATGTTTTGGAGAGAAGCACTAAATTATCCTTTGTTTTTCTTCATTTAACGTGAAACTGTTGTTTCTTATCCTTGTTGAATGAAGAATTTTGTCATTTGCAGGGGCAGTTTTGCTATGGAGACAGAAAGCTGGTTTAATCAGCAAGAACTTTGACAGAAACTTTACAGTGCATGCTAAGCTAGAGAAACTGTTATAAAAATTATTGAAAAAAATCAAAGTCCAAAAGTAACAGCAGAAATAAGAATTGTTTACTGTGCTGCAGATCATGACTGGTCCTCTAATGCTGTGCTTTGTATTGGAAAGACATTTTGTATTATGAAGACATAACACAAAATAATTCAAGTGTTTTATTTTTGAGAAAACTAGAAATAATAGAAAAACAATCACATCACACTGGTTTCCCATACTTTAAAAACCATGCAGTAAATACTCTAAACAGTTGGGAAATCAACATTTTATTGGTTGATAATTTGCTTTATTTCTTAAAACACTGTTTCATTCTTTTGGATTAGTTGACAGGGCAAACATCCATTAAATGTAATTATTACTCGACCCTGATTAATCTGCAAGTATCTTCTCTGTCTCCACCAAGCATGTTAATGTCTACCACAACTTCACTGAAGCAGATGTTAAATTGAGCCTTTTATTATCTCAAAACAATATTATTTTCAACTTTCCTTCTATTGCTCCTCCATTCAGTTTTCTGGTCTACTCTACCACCATCCTCCCTCTTCGTAAAGCAACTGTCCTCTGCTTGACCTTCTGCTTCTATTTTGCTTCCTGCTTGCTGGTGCAGTGATTCACCCCCCTGTCTAATCTCGGATTTACAACTGTGTTGATAGCCCACAGTCAAGGAGATGAGGCAGTGAAAAGGACTGCCAGGGGAAATTAAATAAACTTGGAATTTATCCATCTTTAAAAAGTGGTGCAAAGTCCCTTAATCTCTATCACCCCAAAGAGTTTTTATGGCAATAGTTCCTCCTTCTATGTGCCCTCCCACCTCTCTTTAAAAGAAATAAATACAAGCAAAATAATGAAATCAATAAACTTACCAGGAT
Source organism: Cyanistes caeruleus (assembly GCF_971803275.1). Classification (NCBI taxonomy): domain Eukaryota; kingdom Metazoa; phylum Chordata; class Aves; order Passeriformes; family Paridae; genus Cyanistes; species Cyanistes caeruleus. The sequence continues at coordinate 42,011,719 of NC_141705.1, forward strand.
ACCCCCTGACATCAAGCAGAAATGGACACTCCAAGAAGTAAGAGAAACTCATTAAACCCATTAAGGACTTCTGCAGTTAAGAAGTGGTATTACACAGGAGGTGCCCCCACAATGGGTTATTATGAGATACAAAGAAAGGAGAGGGAGATGCATATACATGAGATTTTAAAACAGACCCAAGGCAATTGGCAGACAGGAGAAAAATTATCAAAACTTTCTGTAAATATGCCTGCTACAGGTATTAGTGCAAATCAGTCATATTCCTTTGAATTTAATGACATATTATTGACAACAGCTTAGTCTGAACCCATCTGCCCCTTTTGCTGTAATTGGATGGCTAAGAAAATAAGGGGTTGTTTACTGATAAAATTAAACAAGAGCCATATTTTCTAGAAAAAGTTCTATGGGACAATGCATATTTCATTTCCCTGTGAGCCCTGTGTCCAATCTTTGTTCAGCCAGCAAGTGGCATCTCAGTCTCTGCTTCTGCCAGTGCTTGATGTTGTCATGAGATTTTACCACAGGAAAAAGAAAGGCAAATTAGCATCCTTAGTGAAATTTCTGGTATGCACATATATACAAGCCCCTTTGACAAAATGCTGTACGATCTGTTCTTGGAACATCTCTAGGCTTTGCTATTAAGGCTTTGATTTTAAAAGTACCGGCACAGAATTCTCTTTCCTACCACACACTTATGCCTTATTTTTCCCTTCTTGTAAAGCTGTGGCAAGAAGGTACAGCATCCAACTAAACTTTGTTTTGCTCCTCCTCCAAAAATTTATACTTGAAACTTTATTAAGAAGAGTGACTTAGTTTTACTTGATAAGCTTTCTAATTTTGACTGACTGGGGTGACTTAATGATCCTTGGCACCTGTTTGCGTCTCCTGTTATGCTTTAGTGCACTTCAGTGATACAAGTACACATTAAAACTCAGTTATTCAGAGTTCCTGCGTCTTCTCTGAACACAAAATACTACCTGTGTTTATGCTCTCCCTCATCCCACAGAGAGATAAAGAGGCTTAATCTTCTCCTGAGCTCTGCATGATCTTCTTTTATCTTCTTAGCTGTGTTCCATATAATGAAAGTGACATCACAGGGTGGCTTTTTGCCTCTTCCCAAATTACTTTCAAATTAATTAATGTCCTAAGTTTAGAATGTTTAGAAGGATTTTAATTTTTACTTGAAAATTTTGGATTGCATACACACTTTTTTATCTTTTTCTTGGGATGTGTATTTTTAGATCAGTGACCTTTTGGATGTATGATTCATGCTGATTCAATTTTTTCCAGCTGGTTCATTTTTACTTAAGTTGATACAGATGTTCTGAAACAGATACTTTTGTAATTAAACCAGTCATTACACACCTGTTCTCCCAATTTTTTATTGAAAATAAATCAATTTCCTTCTCCTCTATTCTCTACTTTTTTTCCCCCAAAACGTCCTTAGAAACCTTTCAGGACAAAAACCCAATATAAAAAACCCCCAAGCAGCTCTACACTAATGCCACCTGTCACAGATCAGGGTCCATTCCAAATTAGTTAATGCTATTTAATTTATCATGCAACTTTTAAGACTCAAGCACATAGTCTATTTATTAATGCAAATAATTGAGTAGATTTAATATTTTGTGCATACATCGGACCACAATGAGCTCTGCCAAAAATGATTTTGTTTCCTTAGATTGTATTCTAAACACACAGCTCTTAGATACACTCCCAAAAATATTAACAAGCATACCCATCAGTAGCTGAGCATTCAAAAAGTAAATATCATAGCATTTTATTTGTCCATTGAGGTGCAGATCTGAGCTTTCATTAGGTTTCTTTCATATGTAGAGTGTAGGAGCAAAGAGCATTTCCATGCTTTTACTAGTGACCATGTATCCTTTCTGCACTCTTATTTTGTCATGAGAAAAAAGTCTATCTCCAGCCCTCATCCCCTCCCTGAAATTCTCCTCTTCCCCTCCAAAACCTATGAAGGCATGTAGACTCACAGTTTGTGAATTTGACTCACCCTTAACTTCTGGAGGAGAGATTCCATATTACTTCTGTACTCAGAAAGTCAACTCTTTCACTCTTGTATTTTCTCCATTAAAAGAAGAATCATAAATAGTACCCTGGGGAAAAAAAAAAAATACTGTAGCAGGGCTCTGAAAATAAGTGCCTTGGGAAAAAAACATGGGGTGTCTCAGTAAAGCAGCTGAGGAAGTTTTTAAACCTTGACCCTCGTTGCCTTCTTAGTGTAATCTGCAGCAAGTAGTAAAATCTGTAAAGGAGATACAAGTGAAATACCAGACAAAAAGGCACGGATAATGTTGATATAAACAGGTCTTGGAAACTGGCACTTAAATGTGCTTTAGACATTCTGTTTGCAATTCTATTAACAGTATTCTATATACTAGATTATTTTTCTTTTATGATGTTCTCTCAAGTGAGTGCAATGTTCTTAAAGGTTTTGTGTTTCTCATAAAATGTGCATGTCTGACATGATTATATTTGTCTATTACTTATTCTATGTGAATCATAAACCCAACAAGAAGATTGAAGTACAGACACCCATTGCAGTCATGACATAAATTGTGTATCTTTCTGGAGAACAATGGTATTAAAGACTTTTACAGCAAAGAGCTGCAGATGTTGAGCTCATGGGGCTGAGCCTAAATATACAAAGAAGTTTAGATAATATTTTCTAGAAAATGCTTTTAAGAATGTCTAAAGAACTGGCTAAATAGATCAAAAAGTAACCAGTAATCTCTGCCCCCTCTTACTTGACTGACCACTAACAGTGAGCATTCAATATAAATCTTTTACTAACCATTTACAATCTGATTTTTTCTGAAAAAAAAAACCAAACAAACAAATACTTTTAAATAATGGCCACACATGTAGAAAAAAGAGTTCATTTGCACAAACTTGTCCAGAAAAAAAGAACTGCAACTTCAAAAATTTGTCAGGCCACATTGCCCTGTCATCCTTGTTCATGTCAGTGTTCATTTCTTCCACAGATTTTCTGCTTACATTCATGGAATAACCTTCAAAGTGAACAGATAATAGAAATGGCCCTATTTTTTAGCAGAACAAAGGATTTAGTGAAGCAAAAGGAGTCATCTTTTGTCGAAGCAATAATTCTTGCTTCTGTCTTCAACTCTGAGCTTAGACTACTCTGCATCACAAATAGGCTTAATGCAATTAATGCTATCATATTCATGTAAAATCAAAATGGGTAATATAATGCAATAATTAAGCTTAGAAGGGATTCCCAAAACCTATATAGTCCAAACAGCTGCTCAAAAAAAGAGCCAGCATCCAAATTAGGCCAAGTTGATGTTACATCAGATTTAAATAGAAAACAGACCACAATGATGATACTTTAAAGTTATATCAATTACTAAACACTCTTCCAAATACGTTTTAAAACGCACAAGAGAGTTTACTTGAACGATTCTAAGTTTTTCAGCTAGCTTTTATCACCTTTGTTAAGATCGATTAACCAGTGTCCCTTCTCACAGAGGAGAGATTATATTTAATATCAGTCCCCAACTGTTAACACTTAAAAAGACCCAAAGTTTGACTGCTGAATGTGTTCAAGAGGTCTTCAGTATGGACAACAGCAAGCAGCTTAACAAAAGCATTGACTAATACAAGACAAGGCTTAAAAGCCAAGGGCAATGTCTAGGACTCTTAGCACTGAACTTTCAGGCTCCATGTACTTGAAAAATCCTAGAGACTTGCCAGAATTTCAGGAGTAAAATGAAACTAAAATCTGGGAGTAGGATGAATATCAAAACAAATGGAGAACTTTTCTGTGCAAATGCAGCATCATAATAGTAATAGCAGCCTGATTCCAGTTTCAATTGGAACTGTATTTTGTGTATAGCTTATAGGAAAGATGGAACTCTAGAAATTAGGGAATTACAGTAAAACACATCAGATAATAAAGAAGTGGTGATGGCATTAGTATAAATGATCCAGGATGATTGTTGGTGAAACAGATAACATGAAGAACTTTTGAAAACAACATTTTAAAGATGATAACACAGACACCACTTTATACTTGCAATGATAGTCCCAGTTTATATGTATTTTATTAACTAAGATAATTGATGCTTTGTGAATAAGAGAGATTATTCTGATTCCATCAATCAAAATCTTTGCCATGAAAACTTAGCTCGAGACTGAATTCTGCTGTGCCAGATCATTCCCAATTAATTAACCAGTAACCCTACAATTAATGATTCTAATTAACAGACTAGGCCACAAAAGGATTCCTGCCTTATCAGCCATTTATGCAATTGTTTGCTGCACATCGAGGAAAAGGGCTCTGAAGGCTTGCTGCAGGTCCTCAGCACAGATGGAGAGGAGGAGGTGACACAGTTTGAGACTGTGTGCAACACAGCATTTTCCTCCCTGCAGTGCCTCCTAGGTAGAGGGAGAACTCCGGGGAGAACTACAGCACACCAGGTGGGCTTTCCTGAAGCAGCTGGAAGGCAGGAATAGTCTTCCCTAGGTGCTCTCAGGATGGGAAAGCAAAGCCTTACTGATTGCTGTTGCTTAATTGCAAATTGATGAAAAGCAGTCTGGGTTACTGGTGTTTTTAAGTGGTAGCATTTACTCTTAGAAGAGGACTTAGGGTAGGATGACAAGCTTCTCCTTCACCTGAAGTTTCAAAGGTTGTTTCACCAGGATGGATGAGACAGCAAAGATGAGTCATGTATCTTTAACTCTTTAGTGTTCAGAGTAGACAAAATATTCGCATGTTTACAATGAGCAAAATCAAACAAACAAACAAAAACCCACAAAAACCCACAAAAAGACAAACCACAAAAAAAAAAACAAAACAAAAACAAGAACCAAAACAAACCCCACAAACTAAAAGTACAAGAGTTTCCAGTGGCTGAAAATAAAGTATCAGCATTTGTCCCAAGTGTGGTTTAGTGATTTGCATCTGACCAGGGATCGGAAATGCTCAGTAAGGATCTCACTGCCATTAGAGCTTTGTCTCACTGCATTCCATATGAGGTTTACATGCTGTACATCTTGGATTAAAGCAAAATGTGTAAGGACAGATCACAACAGTGTAAGATAAATATGGAATTGTCTGTATCTGGAGCAAGTAGAGGAAAAAAAGAATTTCTGTTTTTCATTCTCACATCTGTCTTCCATTTCAATTCTGTTTGTGGTCACATTAAAATAAAAACCCTTTACAGGAAAAAATTCAAAAGTATTGGAAAAAGAAAGGTATTGATTTTTGTGTCCTGAGTTTTCAGTCCTGTTCGGGATCTCTTCCTTCCGTTTGCAACTACTTTGCTAGATAGATGCTGAAATTCAACTACATATTTTTAACACTGAAAGAGTAAAATTATCTTCCAGAGGTAGCAGAGAATCAATTGAAAATGTGCTTAAATAACAATGTATTTAATAATAATTTTAAGGGCTAAAGTTTCTCTAGTTTTCTGTGGGTAGTCAGCAAGAAGTGTTTCTGTTCTCCTAAACTTCCACAGCAACTTGCTTCCTTCCAAGTGTAAGTGGACTTGGTATATACAGCAAGATCTGAAAGACCAGTGTGGGTTGCAGGCCAAGAGTCACTCCACACACAAATCATTAGCACAAGAATCCACTGGGGGCTATTAAATATAAATAGAAAGCTGTTACTCATAACTCAGAAACCTTCTCAGCAACACACAGCTACAGGGTGAGAAAACTGCCCACAGAAATAACCACTATAGGCTTGCCATGTTCTTTTGGTGCTGGCATGGGATGTTGAAGTAGACAGACCTTTGATGCAGAACTGGATAATCATAAAATTTTATTACCTCAACTGTAGTAAATGACGTGGACAGTGGTGAAAAGCGTTCAACTAGTGAAATACTAAAATTCACAGGAGTACCTGAATCACAGCTTATATCCGTAGCCCCTTATGACCCATGTAAGTCCCCAATAAAGACCGAAATGGAAAACCAAACCAAGATCCAATATTAAGTTTTGCTAGTATAAATAGAATGGAATTAAACAAAACTTTTATTGTTAAAGAGATAGAATAAGTGGTTCCATTTCTCACTGTCTAAATCCAGAAAGACAGTTGTTTTGCCTCTGAGGATGTTTTTAAAGAATGATGTATTCCTTCCTTCCAATCCCTGCATGTATTTCTAAAGAAGGCCATTCTGCAAAGAAGTACAAGTTATGAATATACTGCACAGCAATCTTGTGTGACAGGTGAATAGAAAGTCAATTAAAAATTCACCTTCAGATCTGAGAAACATTATTGTGTATGTGTGTGTGTGTGTTTCATTAATGAAAGAGTTGAAAAGTGTTGAGGGACTTGATTTTTAAAGCAAAATATAAGTTAAAAACTTGTCATGAATTTGGAAAGGCAGCAGAATCTAATCAAATGTGCCTGATTAATTCTACAAAGGCATGACTTCTTTAATCCCTCTGAAGTTCAGTTCCTGTGAGAAAGGTCAAGTTTAGTAAGAAAAAAAGGAAGGACATTGCTGGTTGAAAGATCTAAAACCCTGCATGGAAGAAGAAGGAAACAGTGGAAACATCTGTCTGTAATGGTAAGCAATCTCTTCTTAGGTTCACATGATCTCAGTAATACACTCTGACATCCTGTGGTGTAGGGGCAGATACCTAAATTTGCCAAAAGGCAGTAAGACTTAGGCAAATTTTGATTTTTTTGGACTTTGCTGATTCATAAAAACAGTGTTATTATTTAATACAGGTAAAGTTCTGGTGTATCAGCTGCACCTTGTCATCATTTCAGTTCAGAACAAAAAGCACTGGAGCAATTATGACTTGCATAAACTTGGTTTCTCTGTGAACCACAGCCAATTACCAGTAATGTGATAGTCAGCAGCGAAAATGTACTTGTCAGAATACTCCTTTAATTACATGTTTGAGAAATTGATTAAATAACACCTCCATTTTGTTTTAAGTGCTAACCAGCTCGAAAATTTTTGGTTTTTTTAAAGAAAGGTTTTTCCAAATCTCTCAGGAAAATTACTTAGAGGCTTCCTCTAGTAACTGGGATCTCTGCTGTCTGGGGGTAACTTGGGAGACACTCTGTTATCATGGTTAATGAAGAAATGAATGTTTGCTTAGACCCTGGATATGTTCTTATAGTAATTGTGTAAACCCAAGTGGTCTCTTTCATGTGCAGGACCAAAAATTTTACAATTTAGTTCCTTTCTCAATCTAATTACCACCTCTAACCTAGAAAAGAATTATATTTTGTTCAAAGACTTCAGCCCAGATTCTGACAGTATGTTCACCTAAGCATTTCCTAGAAAATTACATTTAGACTTGACTATCCTCAGCCTAAGAGAGAACTCACATCTGACAAAACGTGCAGCCTTTGAGCTGCATGTATATCCCACCAGTCCTCCTTAATAGGCTGTACATTTTGTCATCATCTCCATGTAACTTTAGAGAGTGTGGACATCACAAGAACCTTTAGCACACCATTAAATCTTTTCTCACTCCATGGAAAGACAGGAGAAAGAATATGGATATCTGAAATTTGGTTTCTAAGTACACATCTCTACTCTTGAAAAATATATTCTACTTTGGCAAATCTTTATAAGTAAGTGAGAGATGCTAAGTAAGAAAGGGTGTAGGAGAAAAATTAAATTAAAAGGGACTTAAGTAGAAAATACAGCATACTTGGATGATTCCCCATGGAACATGTTATGTTTTTTGTCCCCTGTGAAAGGAAAACAAAGTTAATTATAGAACATAGCACTGGGCAAGCAAATAAATCAAGCTTTGCACTGCTGAATTCTCACATCTGCAAATTAACAGCTATGGGTCTGTTAGTGTAGACTCTCTTGTTAGAACAAAATTATACCAAATGTAATAGTTGTTTATCTTAGGATAAGAAGATATAATTTTAAAAAAAGTCCATTTCACAAAAATTCATAGCCATGGGACTAAATAACCACCCACAGAAGTGTGTATTAGAATGAGAGCATTAGTTCAATACGTAGTAATGCAAAAGCCCACTCACAGTGTCTGAGCAAAACCAGCATATACAGCATGATATAGCAGCAGAGCAGTGCTGCAAGTATCATTTCTATTACAGAGGCTGGTGTATGCATTGTATCCTGTATCTTATATGTGTAATATAATGGGCATTTAGTAACCTACAGACATAGGAATCTTAGAAAAAAAAAAATTTATATCTATACATGTGATTATGTATATGTGTGTGTGTATGAGACAGAGAAACGAAGGCAGAGGGAAAAACATGCAAACAATCTTCCAAGAGAAACTTCTCCAGAGGATAACACTAAAATTTCCATGAAAAGAAGCTATGACAAAAGCCTACAGACCCAATGCACACCCAAGAACCTGTAGCATAGAAATGGTTCAGTCACTTCCACATATGCAAGCCAGGCTGATTGAACATTCACATTGAAAGATTAGTTTCAACAATCACAGAGATCACTAGCTTGTATGGTTCATCCATTGGATCATTGGAAAAACGGGTGTCACACCAAATTTTTTTCTGTTGGCCAGCAGTAAGCATGTTCAGTCAGAAATGAAAAAAAAAAAACAAAAAAGAAACATCCAATCTGTGTGGAGAGTGTTTCTGAGGCTAAGTACTGTACTAAACTAGACAGTTTATATTTAAATGTTCATCACAAGATTTTGCTGCAAGTTTCATTTCCCTTGTTTAAAAGGCAGGTACTATTTACTTACTTGCTGCTACTTCGCTCCGGGGGTCATAAGAATCACTCATTAATGGCAACACTTCGAACAAGTGAAATCCTCTCTAATGACACCAGCACTATTATTATGGGGAGAGAACGGCACCACCTGAAAATAAAATCGGGAGCAGCTTTTCTTTCCCTACTTTGAAGATGGGGAACTCACATCTAATTTTAACTTTATTTTGTTGTTTAGCTTTGTTTCTCTCTACTTGGCTATCCTCTCTCCAAAGTAGGGTGGCATTGTAACTTTGAGGGAGGATTCTTATTACATGGCATTGCAGGATTACCCCAGCTTTATTCAAACTAATGCACTTAGCCTCAGTTCAAAAGTAAAAAACACAACCACCCCATTCTCCCACTTGCAATCATACTCAGATGTTTTACTCCATTGATTTAGAGGTTTGAGTACCTTTCTGGATTTTTTTCCTATGTGTTTCATTTGACTGCAACAGAGTAGCTTTCTCTGGACAGCCAGCTTCTCATCCAGCAGAGGTCAGCTGTAAATGCATATGCAGTGTTATCAACAGGATTTGTACAAGTCTCTGCAGCCCAGATTCCATCAGTGTTTTTATCCGTATTAGGTAAGATTAAAGCCAGCTAGGATAGCATGCAGAGGAGGTGCTGAATTGTGCAAGGGCTCCGTTTGACTCCTTTGTGGAGGCTCACTTAGCACCTCTCTGTGCTCACTTAACAACTTTGCTGTGCTAAATCCAGACCTGGCTAAAGGCATTCATTACACAGCACAAAGGCACAGATAAAATACAGGAGCTCAGTACCAGAAAAGTGTTCTCACTGAGATAATGCAGCAGTAAAAAAATTAGAAAAACCCTCAGCATTGCTCCTTCACAGATCATTATTGTCCTGCTGCTAATACAAGTAGTGCAGAATTAGGCCACCAGTGAATATCACACTGTGTGAATATCCACCGAATATCCTGAGTACATGGATTAGCACATATGAAAGCCACTGCCTGCTATGGCACTGATTCCAGTTAGCTTAAGCATGTATAATGCACACAGTATTGCTGGAGATTTCCCTCCCCCCCCGCTTTTTTTTTTCCAATGAGCTGAACACTGACTGGATTGCATCAAAAAGATGAAAAAAACTAGGACTTTTATAACGGCATTCTTCCAGCAGCAGGTCACACAAATTAGAACAAGAAGAATTGTTTTGGTATATTCCCACTGATTTCCAAGGATCCTTTGTGATTTTAAGGAGAAAATGAGAAACAAAACTAAGAAGATAATCCTAGAGAAAATCCCACTAAATCTATACTAGGTACTCCTGTGCAGTAAGCCATCAGCATCTGTCAGTGTGAACTGTGCTTCTTATTAGCAGTGGATGAGTTGCATGGTGTTTCCCTAGATGATTTTGATATACAGTTGACATATTTTACACAAATTATGAGGTAAATAGCCATGTGTTTGAAAAAAACCTCAATCAAACAGAAGAAAAGAAGGAACAATCATGTCTAAGGAATGCGCTGCACAATCCATTTATCAATTTGTTGTAATGTAAATGGGTCTCTCACATCATTAGGGAAAAGAGTTTTTATGAAACATTTCAACTTTGAAACACTGCATAAAAAGATCAGCATGTGATCACTCTCTTATCTGCTTTCTATTATTCATCTACACATAAAAAAATGTTTTGATACAAGACAAAATGCAGTCCCCAGCTGTATTTTGTCATGAAATGGCTTTCATAGCTCACAGCTCTATTATCAGGAAAAGATTCTCAGCAGCTGGGTAAATACATTTTGCTTTGTTGATGCTGACTGTTAATTTTGCATCTAAATGTTATAGAACTATAAAGCTGCAGAAAATGCCACTGATGGGAAATGCAGTTGCTGTGCTATGGATAATGCATAGGCAATAGATGAAAAGGATCATGCTGATTCCTCTCATGAAGTATTCCTGTTTTTAACATAGTCAGTGACAAAGAAGACAGGCAGGCCCTCAGGTGCCCAGGTAGGTTTTGTAGTATAATCATGTGTGCACATATGTATCAGCTGCTTGTGAGGTTGAAAGCAATTTTTAAACTCCTTGATTTAAATACTAAGTTTTAACTTCAGGAAAGACTAGCCTGGAGAACTTGTGGATGGCCCATGCCCAGAAGTGTTCAAGGCTGGGTTGGATGGGGCTTTGAGTTGCCTCAGAGTGGAAGATGTCTTTGCCCACAGACAGAGCACTGGAATGAGATGATCTTTCAGGTCCCTTCCAATCCAAACCATTGAATTCTGTGATTCAACATCAGCCACTGTCTCCTTAAAGTTTCAACCACTGGAACTAAGAAAGAATTAAACAGGTGATGAAAGTCTGTTGGAGTCTGAGATACAGAGTGTGTGCCCTTGTTTCTAATACTTAGTTCTAGGATCCAAAGAAACACATAACATGAAATTAATGAGCATGTTTTCATGGTGATACATGAGAACAAATGTTAAAGTTAGATGGAAGAAGTGTAAGTGTATAGATTAGAAAGTTTATTAAATTACTGGGTGAAAAAGTAGTTTGGAGAGCAAAAGACAAGATGGAGGATTTAGGGTGTTGTCTCTTGTCCCCTCTTTCTTCTTCATGCTCTTCTCCTAGAGGTTTTTCGGTAGTAGTGAGTGGATAAAGAATGCCACAGTGCAGTACACAGGTGTTGGGTCATTGGGTCAGTAAGAAAAATAATTAGTTGGCATCTGTTAATTGGGTAAATGGACATATAGAAGACCTTGAAAAGGATCTTTGTTAGCCATTTTATCCCTTTCTATCATGGTGCACCTAACTCCTTGTACCTTGTAATGCTGGTAAGAATAAACAACCGAGACCGAATAAGAGAAAACTGCCTCCCTCTTGTCAATCTTCAGTTCAAGGGGAAAAATAACCTAACCCAAAAGTCTGTAACGAGACAAAAGTCCATGTTACAAATGATCTTCCAGAATCAGTTTAAAAATAACATTTTCAAGTATTAATCTTTTTCTGCAGTGCTTCAGCACGTTGGGTTTGTACCTAGAAATGTTTGTGTGCACCTCAGACATTTAGAACATATCTGAATGGCATGAGGTATTGGTGGCAAGGGATACCAGCACAATGGCTGAGTTTAGTACAGGAATGGAAACATCACAGCTAATAGTATGATCCTACAGTCCCTCCCACTTCCCTAAATATCCTGGGTGGACCTATGTAGCTGAAAATGCAATTTAACACTATGTGGGCACAAAATGTACTTAGAGGAGGCACCATTCCTGAAGACTCTACAGTCAAAAATACTCTGACAAAAGCTCAGTTATCCCTTTTCACCCCTCTGCACTGTCTCCTCACCAAGTCCAGCCCAGCTGCTTTCTGCACTAGGACGATGCCTCTTTCTCTCTGACTCCCTCCTGCACTACACAAGAATCCCTCTTGAGAGAGTTTTGACATTCAGACCCTCTCCCACCCTTCACACGTTTCTGGCATGCCCATTAGCTTTTGTTCAGGATTTTCCTGACAAAAGAGGCTGAATAGCCCTGGCACAGAGAACCAGTCTTAGGGTAGCTTTAGATAATCCCCTAAACTGGCAAATAATCAATTTGAAAAGAAATAGGAAATGGAAAGAAAGATCACACGAAGCCCAGATTTGGGCTGATGACATTTGCTGTTAAACTGAAGCCAAGTCATCTCAGCAGCTGCAAAATCTCAAATCAGTTGCAGGGGCTATAAACTCAGGTCACAAGACGGAAGGAAGGAAATATGGAGAAAAAGAAAAGATGAACTATTAAGCTTCCTTTGCAAATACAGGGTTTGACTTAATGTTCCAGATTACTAACTTGGATTACTTGTTTCGAATTGCTGGGATTAATCAATGCTTTCCATTCAAAAGTCTGAATAAAATGTTCTTTCCATAGTCCTTGCAGAAATGACATAAGAGTACACAAAAATATTAATAATGAGAAAGTCAATATAATCTGTAACCCACAATAAAAATATCCTAGTGTATCATGGTCTCCATAGGAACTGCACAAAATCTGGAGCTTGTATTTTGCAGGTTTCTCTGGTGTTACCAGTGTAGTGTTCAACCTGCAGCCCAGGCCCTATGGATGTGTTGGATGGCCTAGATAGCCTAGAAAAAGGAAAAGGGTATGTAAGTGTGCTCCCTTAACACCACTCCCTTTAAAGGAGCAGCTGAGTACAGTGCATCTGAAGTTAAGGAAACCAGGGCTCCAATCTACGAGATAATAGAGACCTACCCATTTATGAGCTAAAGAAAAAATAGAAAATGCCCAACTAGATGCTATACTTGTTTACATATTTGTCAGACCCAGGTGTGGATCTGATGTCATAGCTTTTTCTGCTATGTTATCTTAGAGTCATACCTTGTCTCCAGTGTAAGCTGAAAAGAAATTGCTCTCCAACAGCTCTTTTACTAAAAAAAGAGAACCACAAAGGGCAGCTGTTAGCAAATGCTTAATCATTTTATCCAGCACTGAAGTATCACAGATGTTCTTGAGATTCTTCTGCATCACTGTCTCTAATGGGTAAAAGTTATCATGTGATGTCTGATTTTTTTTTACTTGTTAAGGGTATAAAATAGTGCAAAACAGGCATGATGGAAATCCTCCACAGTTACACCAACACAAAATTTCTGCATGCATTTGTGTTGCTAGCACAGCTTCTGAGTCTTCTCTCTACATATACAAAATGGGAATAATAATTCTGTCTCAGCAGTCTGGCAGGGAAAGCTGATAACTCCCTTCAAGACTATGAAGTGCTTGGTTATGGAAGGTTCTTATAAGTGTACTGATAGACAAATCAGTACATTCAAAAGATATAAAAAGATAGTGTCTTATATGGTCAGTTATAAATCTAAAAAGATTAAGTGATACATTCAGTGTGCTTCCAATGGGCCTTTGTTTTGCTACACTAGAGTTAGGTAATCATTCATCTTTACTTGCTGAAGCTACTTGCACTGTAAAGCTCTATCTTCATTAGGATAATGGTAAAAAAATCAGACCTGGCAGCTTTATTCTCCATTAAATCTTCCTGCCACAGTGCAACTAGAATAGCACCAAAAATTAAAAAGAGACAAGGGAGGAATATAGATGTAAAGAGCAGAAGAAGACATTTTTATTGTCAGTGAGAATAAGCCAGCCAATCTTTCTAACCACAAAGCAATTTAACTTGGCCTTTTACTGTATCCATTTTCTCTGATTAATTTTTATGATGTCAGACTTCTCATCCCTTGGGGTTGGAAGTTTGCTGGACATTATTCAAGGTCCTGTGTCAGGCTCTCTGGTGATCCTTCAGGTGCCAGCAGCTTGGAGCCCTGACACTTCTCAAATGCGCAGGTGATAATCTGACAAGTGTGGTTCCTCTCTCTGTGAAATGTGCCGAAGCATTAAAGTGAGTTACTACTCAGCACTTAACAGCTGCTGGCTTCTCTTGACAGCATTAGTACAACATTAGACATAGAGATATTTTGAGAGTGAGAGATGTTTTCAAGCAATTGCAGGTCTGTGAGGTTTCTCTCAAAGGTGTTTATTTAACCGGAGCTCACAGCTGCAAGACTTAAAAAGAATGTATCCATATCCAAGCGAGAGCAGTAGCTTGAGTCATTTGCACACAAAATGACTCCACTTGACATGAAAAGGTTTGCTTTTTCTGACTCCCCTTACAGGAAGTCTAATCTGCTGCCACCAACACAAATAAGCTTTGTTTGAAAAGTTCCTTGCCTTGTTACAACGACCAAGCACAACACCAAGACAGGTGTCTCATTCCTCTGTTCCAATGTTTTTCCTTAAAAACACATCAAGTACTATTTACAAAAAAAGACAGCTTAAAAAAAAATAAAGCCTAAAATAACTTTAAAAAGTCAAGGATATTTTTTTTTTCTTTTGGGATATCTGTCTCCATCTGCTACTTCCAAGTCTAAGGCTCAAGAATAAATTAACCAGTCAAGAACACATGTATTCATAAACTGCCATGCAAGTGATGTAGTTGTGAGTTTATTCATCTTAGTTTCTCCTTTCTTTTGCTCCACTTTTGCAGTCTGTTCTTTCAATATCTATGTTTTTGTATATGTTAATTTCATCAAATTCAGCTTTCCTAGTTGAATGCCTCAGAACAACAATCTAGTAAATGAGGTTGCATACCTTCTTACCCTGACAGCATCTTCTCTAACTACTTACAAATCAGATCAAGATGTAAAAGTGAGAGGTTGAATTTGATGACAACAGGGATTTCCATCTGATGCTCAAAGTTGATTATATTTCTGGTTTTATTTCATGACAAGCAGAGAAGAACAGTACATTTTGTCAGAACAGGCATAACCCAGCAAAACATGGTACGTTGTAATAGACTATTTCATATGGACTGGGAGGAAAATGTGAGAATAATAGTTTTTAATGTATGTACTTAAGAATGTCTCTGATGGTGACCCCTAGATAGAAGAGCTCTTTTTTGTTTAGAATTGAAGCTACTTGTTACTCTGCTAAACAAATAAGTGTGCAAGGTCCAAGAGGCAGATGCACTTGTTGCTGATGTGTAATTCCCACTGATGTCAAGAACAGGAATAGTCATTTATGAGGCAAGCCCCTGGCAACCAACACAAAAATCACTTTCTACAGGAATGTACACCAACTCATAGATTTTGTCACAGCATTACATTTCCTTTCAAGTGTACTTTTTACTTTGGGAAGGAATAACAAAGCAAGCACAGTAACATTTCTCTCCAGTAAGGGGTTTTATATATTTTGACTTGAAGTGACTTATTATATATGATTTTAGAATTTTTAATCTATGTGTCACGTGTTCAGAAGGAATCCCAAAACCTGTCTTACAAACTCTAGACACATTGATAAAATGAACCACTTATGGGAGTTATTTATATGCATATAAGCTAGCCATCCAAAAATCTCATCATACTTGACTGCTTTCTGAATATTATTCCTGCAGATGGTAATCACACTGCATCATGATGCTTGTTTTTAAAAGTGCTTTTTTTAAGGTTCTGGGCATGGCAGAGACTTACACACATTTATTTGGTCAGCAGAATAAAATGTTACCTCTAAGTTTATTTTATCCAAAGGAATATAACTGCTGAGATTTTTTAGAGCCTTATTCTCAATGCTCCATGTCTGCTCAAGAGAGAAAGAGCAACTTCACCTTCAAACATACATTTCCTTGTACAATTTACATTTGTGATATATTAGTCAGTTAATAATTAAAAAGGAGATGCTAATGCTCATTTTCATACCATAAAACCTGGGTTTTGTCCTCAATAAATCTCCATGTTTGGGGTTTTGGTTTTGGGGGTTTTTTTGGTTGGTTGGGTCTATTTTGTGATTTGTTTGTTTGTGTTTGTTTTTTTTTTTAAGTCTTTTACACCCAGAGCACTAGAATCATATTTAGGCTTAAGTCCCATGCACCTCACTGGATCTTGATGGAATTTTTGCCTCAGGTAAGACTAGAAGATGCAGACCTGATGTTCATGTGTTTTGACAAAAACATCTTCATACATTTTGAGGTCTTCAGTGCTGAAAGTATTGACACTGTTTTCCCTGCATCCAAGCAACTCAGTGCATTGAATATTTAATAATAAAGGTGATATGAGGACCCGTTGTCTGACTCAGGTAAATAACAATAATTTAAACTGAATCTTCCTTCTCTACAATGTATGCAACGCTAAATGAATATAGTGTCTCCCAAAACAAACCCCATAAACATTGTCAGAGACTATAAAAGAAACTAGAATAAACTGGACATTTGGAATAAAAGAACCAATTTTTCAATTTTAGAATATTTTGCTGCCACCTTTTGGAATTTAATAAAATGTGCATCTCAGTGGTTTGTAACAGGGATATGTACTTTAGCCCTCAACAGCAATGAATAACATTATTAACAAAAGAATATATGTATTTCTTCTTTCTTCCTTTTAAAGTTCTTAACACGTATGTCAAGTTTCAGCTTTCACCTTCACAGAGAGATGTAATAGCACACATTCAAATTTAAGGCTTTCACATGTGAAGAAAATATAGGAAAACATTTGTGTATCAAACACAATAATATGCCATGATTAATCAGCAGATCAAGCATTATTTGGCATAAATAAATACAGGTAAACAAAACAAGGAGCTGCTTACAGATGATACCTAAATATCAATTCATCACCATCAAATAACTGTTTAAATTCAAGGTTACTTGTTAGAACTCAGGGCCTCTTTCCCCCATGTGTGTTGTGGCCTTTGCATTACTGTACTGCTTTTAAAATATAACTCTACATAAATAAACAAAAGGAAAACAAGTCCTAAGGCTCTGGGCTCTGTCCTACATATTCTCTCCCTGTTTCTGTCAGAGAGATTTTCTTCTGCACAGCTTAGAAAAATGCAATGCATTTTGGGGAAGATTAATATATATAAAAACAACACCAGTCTAGAGTACATGTCAAAAGTTCTTTGTTATCACTTAGACAACTAGAGCACCAGTCTTATTTTAGGAAAGCAAGATCAGAAGCATTTAAACTGGAGGAAGAAATGTCTGTACCTGGTCCTGAAGTGTACAGCTTTCCTTTGATGCATGAGATTGGTATTCCCAGAGCACCGTGGAATTCAGGTGCCTTCATCGTGGCCCATACTGGGGACAATGACCTCTAGGACACCAGCTCTGCAGGAACGTGTGCTGCTTGGCACAGTGTCCGCTCACCGGGGGAAAGCTGCTTGCCAGGTGGATCGCACAACCGCTCTTTGGGGAAATAAAAATTGGAATATTAGGAGGTGCAAGCACCAGGTGATTTATTTCTATGCCACTATAATTTCTCCATGCCTAAAATCTGATTTAAACTGGTTTTATCACAGATGCTATGATACCTGTATTCCAGAAAGCATTAAAATGAGTGTGTTTCTTACGGAAAGCGCTCACATCCCATGTAGGAAGGTTTTGGACAATTACCTGACCGCAAGGGTGGGGTCGACCAAGGTGTGTCAGCCCTGGTACGAGTGTCATGGATGTATGGATGCGCTCCTTGTGGGAACAGGGTTATTTGCAGGATAGGGACACCGATAATAAATCCTGGCAGGGCACGGGCACAGATAATAAATCCTGGCGGCGCGGCTTTGGCCCGGCTGAGGAAGTGGCGCTGCGGCGACATGAGGCGATTCCCGACTAACGCAGGCGATCGCCGGCGCGGCCGTTGCCGGGCGACGGGCGGGACCGGGCGCGACTAGGCCCGGCCCGGGGCTCTTTCCCGGGGCTCCTTGCCGGGGCTCCCTCCTGGAACGCCTTCTCGGGGCTCTCCGCCGGGGATTTTTCCCGAGGCTCTTTGCCAGGGCTTTCGGAGGGCTCGGGACACCTCCGCCATGTCCGGGGGAGGCACCGCCGACTGCGGGCTGCAGGTGAGCGGCGGCGGCGGCCGGGGCAGGGCCAGGGGCACGGGCACGGTACGGCCAACGCTGGGGAACGGGGCCTGCGAGCAGATTTCTGCCTTTGGGAATACGTTAATTCGCTGTTAGAGGCAGCACACCCACAGAAATCCGCGCTGCTTTCGAAATGAAAGCGGGCAAGCAGGCTGCCCTCGGTGAGGACGGCAGGAGCTGCTCGCCGTGCACAGGCCGGGAGCAGCCCGGCTGGCCCGTTCCTGACAGCCGGGCTGAAGGAGCAGCCTGGCCACCAGCAGGTGCCTCGGGAGGAGCCCAAGGCCCGTGAGGAACCACTGCTCCTCGTGGTTTGTGGGTCAGGTCTGGAATCTGGAGATACTGGTGCATTTCTCTATGTGTTTACAATCTATAATTAATGGCCAGTCAGAATCATGTAAATGTGTTGTGTCCGTGATGTCCTGCAGCAGAGTGTCCAAAATATGTGTTCTTCCATTGGTTTGGACCTGCCACCTGCTTCAGGCTCCTGTCCTGCGGCAGTGAGGAGCTCGTCCGTACTCACCTGCTCTCACAAACCCTCCTCTTGTGCTCTTGCCGATCAAAACATACAAAAGAGAAGTGTCACATTGATACATCATTAGTGGTTTGTTAAATACATTTCTTATGAAGAATATAAATAAATGCATGGAGGTTTGTGGACTTTTTGATGTATATATGTTAGGGGAATGGAGATAGAATGGATGCAGCATGCTTCAGAATAATTGTCAATTAAATGGGCTTACCTCTGTTGCTCAGTTTTACTTATGTATGTGTGGGAGGGGAGAATTACTGCTGAACTTGAACAAGTGAATCCTGCCTTTTTTGTAAAAGTTACTTTTGAAGCCATTTCAGGATGAGCTACAGGAAGCAATTTCTGATTATGCAACAAGAAAGGAAAAAGTTGAGTATTCCGACGATTTTGAAAGTGATGAAGATGGCATGTTAAATGGTAAAACAAAATATTTTTCCTTTTTTTCTTCCCTTTCTTAACCCTTTACTAGATCCTAGAGAATCTTTATGTGTCAATACAATTTAGTGTTCCAAGATTTCACATTTTAACAGCTTCTAAATCACAGAGTCCTCCTCCACCAAGTTAGCATCAAAATCCCCAGTGAAATCAGTGGAGGTGCCTGCTAGACCGCATGCTGTCTGTACTGGTTCCTGTCATTGCGGTGCCCAGTTACCCTCCTTAGCCATCTTGTTTACTTGACACCTGGATGAGACAGTAGTGCACAGTACTGTAAATGAAAGTAGACATGGGCAGAGAGAAAGGCAATGCTTCTTTTGTACTGGTTTCCCAGTCTGGACAATCAGTGATAAGGGCTGCAGGACACACTGCAGAGCACGCTTGCCTGGCAATGTACATAAGCCAGGAATAGGTTTGATCTGGCTGGGTTTTTTTTGGAGCAGGATGCATTAGATTTTTGTTTGGCCAAATTACAAGCATTGGCCAAATGACTTTTCTTCCTACTGGCATGACACTAAATTTTAACAAAAATAGTTAAATATGTTAAATATGTTAAATACAATCTTGTATTTTTAAAAGGATCTCCTTTACCTGTTTTTTATTCACATCTAAAACATCTGATAACAGTTGGAGGGATTCTTTGATTTCCTTTTGCTGACAAAATTTAGGAAAAGAAGCTCTCCAGCATTAAATGCGTTAGTCTACTATTATGACATTCTTTTGTCACCTTCCTCAAGCATTTGAACTCTGAAATTAGGTAAGTTAGCAATAACAGACTAGAGGAAGATAAATATTTTTGTTAAACATGTGAACCTTAGCATTGTAGATCACTCCTTTGAGTATCTTCTAGTGGACTTTAAATGGGGCAGAAGTGAAGAGATGGGAAGGGAGGATGTCTTTTAATACTAAACATGCCTGGCTTTGTGGTTGATGACGTGCTTCTACTTCCTATGGCATTGACACAGCTTTTTAGAAGGGCTTTAAATTGTCTGGGTGAAAAGAATTAGTGAGTAAATTTTTTTCTTTGGATTGGGTCCATGAAAATAGATGACAGGAAAGGAAGTACAATAAGGCTGTAGTTTGGTGGCTTTGCACAGAAAGTGAAATGCTCAGTAAATAAAGTCTGGAGGGTGTTACATGAAAAATAGTGTTAAGTTGTAGAAGATATAGGTTCTGTGGTTTATTTTTCTTCCACTTGTATCAAATGCAAGTTGGTAATGTACTCTTTGCAGATGTTGGGAAAGAAGTTGCTGAAAGTAATTCAGGTTCTGCAAGCACTGAGAGATCTCTTGCTGGGAGTCCTCTCTTGAATGATGATGCTTCACAAAACATGGTAGATTTGGAAAATGAAGCTGCTGATGACTTGAATTTATCCTTTCATGAAAAGAGGCTTCAGCAGATAATGGTTTTAGAAGGTGAAAGCATACAGAATGACAGAAAACATGATGAAGAAGGATGTGTGGAAGATCAAAATGAGGATAATGACAGAAAAAATAATGAAGTACTGCATGATAATAGTGAAAGTAATGACTTGCCTATTAATGAGCTACATAAAAAGAGAAATCAAGAGGAAAACCAACTAAAAGCAAAGCTTCGGATGCACAAAAAAGGAAATGGTTCAGCATCAGGTGAAAAGAAAATATTTTAATGTTGTTGTTGCTTAGCCATGTTACAGTATTTTAAAGTGTTTTAATTTGGGTTATTTTCTGTGTTAGCAATCATCTGCTTTGCCTTGCAAAGCCAAAGCTTGTAGAAATATACAACTTCTGTATAGCAGGGGGTAAACTGAACCAGTGTGGGCCAAGAGCAGGAGGTTCTTGTTTGCCTTTTCCTTTCAGAAGATGAAAACCAGCCGTTTAGGTCCCTGAAGTCCAGCTCTCCAGTGCATGTACATGGAAGGGGTGAGGGGGCTGCCAAGATGCCTCCTGAGTGTGTGCATGGCACAGAAAGCTGTATTCACACAGCATCCACAGCACCCACGTACCCTTTAATGGAAAGGTCACAAAACTCCTTTTCCATGATCAGGTGAAGCTGTAATGTAACAGAACATCCGAAAATGAGCTGTACCCAAAACATTTATGAATGGTAGATGTCTCATTATTTCAAAGTTAAAACTTCAGATGATCTTTTACTTTGAAGATACTGACACACTTTGGATGTATAGTCAAACACATAAACCCCCCCAAACTTGAATATTTCATTACAGGAATAGCTAATTTATTTTTAATATACAAAGCAGGTTTTGGAATTCTGCTAATTGACTGTATGTGCCAAAAGACTTCATATTTTTTATCTAATCCCTAATACGAGAGGAATTTGTCCTGTTTGATGTTAAGTTTATGACTGTTCATTCATTACCTGTAAGAGAAGATTGCAACTTTGCAATTGGTAGAGCATGATTAAAGGCAGCAGCTTCATTTTTCCACATGATGGCACCAAAATGCTAGATATTTGAATGTGCAGACACATCTCTTTCCTGGCTGGTGTGCCTGTGTAGTTTTCGACTGGCAGAAAAGAGGTTGAACTGCTTTTCTTCATGTGAATCAAAGTAGTGCAGTGAGACACTGCAATATTGGTTAAAATTCAAAGAATTCCATACGTTTGTCACCTTGAATTTACCTTCATCACTGTAAATTTAGGTTAAATTTCTTAGATTGTGGGCATTAATGTTCCTTTCTTCAGGTGATTGGGAGTTAATTTATCATCCAAAAATTCTGTTTTTCTGAAGAATTCTATTGGAAATTTGTGTAAGACTTCTAATTTGGTTTTACTGGAGCATTTTTGACTTGTGTCTGAATTGTTTTACAAATTTATATTGCTGCATTACTGGCAGTTGAAATATGATTAAAATGTTTTTTAGGTCTTATTAGGAACGTGTTTCATAAATAACAATTTCACCACTTAGGCATACATTCAGATTGAGGTGATGTTTTCTTTAAATCCCCACTGCAGAATTTTTAGTTATTCACTAAAAATTGTGTCCCACGCCTACACAATGAAAACAGCATTTGCTACCCAGAGTGTTAACTGGTATACTTCATTAGAAGTTTGCTGGATGTCAGAAGAGCTCTTGCTGTGACTGCAGTGACTCTTGCTTTTGGTTTTGCTTTTGGCACTAGAGCCACATAAGACAGATGGAAAACTTTGCCTTTGTTTTGCTCTCGCATTCTCTAACATTAGTTCAAACTTCAGTTGCTACTCCAGTTTTACATGAAAATACAGATGAATACTCTTCTTATCAGTTCTTAGTTCTTAGAAGGAGGCATACAGAAAATACATTATATGAAATTTAATAACAACTTTCACAAATGGGTGGTTTTTCTAGAAATACATTTTATTCAGAAAAAACAATACTCAAAAACAATGAAGTTCTTGTTAATGTGTCCTCTCAATCTTTTTTCCTTCTTTAGATCAAGATCAGAAGAAGACTGCCAGCACCAGTGAGTTGAAACTGGAGGACAATGGTAGGCAATCCCCTTCTGTTGACAGTTCAGATGGAATGATGAAAATAGCAGAAGGGCAAATAATAACTGATACAATGCAGAAGGTATCAGTGAATGATAAATCTGAGCATGGAGAGGCAAAGAACACACCCAAGAGCTCTGTCAAGGTACACATACATAGCTCATACACAGTTTACCATGGTTTGTAACAATCTCCTAGAAGAACAGTGGAGAGTTTTGTAAAGATGCTGTTGGTATCTTAAGTGTGTAGAACACTGGAAAGCTGACAATTTATATCTGGTTTCTAGAGCCAAGGCTTTTATAAATTCTGTATAGCTTTATGAAAGATGTAAGGAATACCTTTTCCACAAATTATTTAAGTCAGATAAAGGTATTGAAATGTGTTTTCCAGCCTTAAGAAAGCACCCTTTTCAAAGTGAAAATGTCAAATCTCTGTTGTGAGGATAGCTGAATAGCAGTGAGCAGTTTGTGTTGGCAGAGAATGGAATGTGTGACCTGAATAATGGCTAAGATGCAAATCTTAGGATGATGCCTTATCCTAAAAAGAAAATACATAGATACATATAAAATACGTTGATACGTATTAAAGCTAAATATTCAAAATACTTAAAACAGTGTTTATAGAATAAATCTGTTGTGTTCTTTTTACTTTTTATTATTTCTAAACTATTGACTGTATTTTTAAATAATACAAATGAACATTTCTAGCTGCCTTTCCAAAATGACACAGGCATTCTGAAAGTTTGGTTGATTGGTTGGCCGATTGGTCGTTTGGTCGATTGGTTGGTTTGGGGGCTTTTGTTCGTTTTGTTTTGTTTTCTTCTTTCCTTACTTTCTTACCCTGTACTATACTCTCTCTTTATTAGGGTGTCTTTCTTGCCTGTTTTTATATCATAAGACCATCAAATATCTTGACTTGGAAGGGACTCATATGGTCTGAGTCCAATTCTCAGTGTCACTGTTAGCTTGTAAAAACCTGTTTCATCCTGGTCTTTTGCTTAAGAGACTCTATAACTTTACTTTTCCTGTCTATTTCTTAGAAACTAAGTGAAACAAAGGAGAGAGTTCTAGAAAACCCAAAGGCTTCTTTATCTGACAGGTGAGAAAAGAATGCAGAGTATTATTCTGAGCTATTTAGGATGCCTGTAAGCACCCCGACAGTGCTGCTCCCCTCTCATTTTCTGTCAGCATTGTCTTTGCTGCTGACAATCTCTGACCATTTGTGGAAAACAGTTTAGTGCATGTGGCATGTTGTTATGACCCTTGCTCAGGTCAGGTCAGGCAGATCTGACTCCCAAATCTTTTGCCGGTGATGAGTGTGTTACTGGAGTCTTTACAGGCTCTAAGCTGTAAGTAAGTGTAAGTAATTTGTAAACTTAAAAGAGGTAAATTCTTTCTCCTTTTCCTTTTCCCAGTCCCCAGCAAAATGCATATTAAAAAAAACCCAAAACACAGTAACTTTTGGTATGCACTGAAATAAGATCACTACTTTTTATGAGCTACAGTAAATGGAAAGGTCATTAATGTGTTTTTGTCCTGGTATTTTCCTAGGTCTACAACTTCTGCACATTTAAAGAGAAAGGGGAAAGCTGTTCCATCAACTTCACCTGTTTCATCTCAGTATCTGGGATCATTAAAGGTGTTGGAGGATAAATGCATGCAGATGAAAAGTCCAGAATTCAACAAAGTAGATAATTTAAGGGCAGCTGTTTATCAGGTAGATTAAAAAAATTAACAAACCAACAAGCAGACTTGAGCATGTAAAGGTCCTGATACAGGGATTAGCACCTCATATTTTCTTGAAATCAATATTTTTTACTATTTTCCTTTGACTGGCTTACAGGTATAGTAATCCTTTTATTCTGTTGGTTAGATTTTGTAGCTGTGATTTCAGAATCTTAGATGGTTTTGATCACAATGTTTGTGTGATGACAGCTTAGTTTTCCACATGGGATGCTATTTAACTAGCACATGGAAGGGCTAAGAGTAATTTTGGTGGCCATTATATTGGTTCTGCTGTTTCCTTTATCTTAAGAGGACTTTAAAAATATTATAATGATTCCTACAGAACTGGTTGGAAAAGAAAAATCTCCTTCTACTGGAATTAAAGAGGAGTGAAAAGGAAAAAGCTGAAATTCTTAGGAACGATACTGAAAAGGTTGGTTTGCATTATTTTTTAAAAAGAAGTTTACAAACTATGATTCTTTGAAGTGTGCTTCCCACCTAAGTGCATCCCTCTGCTTTTGTAATGTATCTGGTTTTCTCCAAATAGCACAAGGTGATGTGAAACAATAAGTAGCATCTCCTGCTTGTTGGGTTTGTGGCAAACTGTGTCTGTCCAATGCTTCCCTACACGTTTACATAAGGTTTGTTAGAATTGTGCTTCCTAGATTAATTTTCAGGTTAGTTTACAAAGACCTTGGGATACTCAGCTCTTACAGTGCTAAGTTTTGTTTTGTGCATGAGAACATGAGGCATCCACTCCCTTCCTCAAGAGATGCTTACCTACAGAGGACTCTTACCTTGAATAGTATCATTCTTTGATTCGGCTTTTAAGTATTTAGTATGTTTCACTTCTAAGTACTTAACATGTATTTCTTATTCTTCTACATATACTTGGCAGTAGCTCGTGTCATTCAATTAAATTAAAAATGGGAATAGAAAAAAACCACTATATATGCTTTAAATTTAATTGTAATACTTGTAATGTTATCAGGAAATCAATTTCTGTTTCTTTATTGCTCCATTTAGCAATAAGTTTAAAACATACTATTTCATTTAGAATTTTATACTGAAATTGATTTAAATGTAGGCTTTTATTTCCAATCTAGAAAGAAGCACTTAAAAGAGAAGAATCAATTGCATGTTATGAGGCCTGGAAAAAAAAGAAAGAGCAAGAAGCAAAGAAGTTAAGTGAAAAAAAGAAGCTTGCGGAACTTGAGGAAAAGAAACCAGAACAGACTAAGGAAAAAACAGAAGCAGCACAAGCGGTGATGTGAAATATGTACATAAATGTGTATTTGAATGTGGTTCAGGAGATGGTAAAAAATAATTTTGATTGATCCAGAAAGAGATAGAAATGAGCTAGAATCTTAAATCTAGACATGGCTAGGTTTGGAAGGAAGCTTGTATTAGGTTTTTTCCTGTCAGAAATATGTAATGTTTACACTTACAGACAAACAGGCTGCACATATTTGGAGTCTATTAACTGAGTGTAAAATAAATTTATACAAATATATTAGAAATTAACTGTTACCTACTGCAAAAACAAGATTCTTTTTAGGTATAGTGATACTTCTGAGCAATTCTACAAGCAAATATTCTGAAATTAGAATGTGTAGAAATTACAAAAAGTAATAATGGAGAATAGATTTGTGGAGTATTGACAGAAAGGTGACAGGTAAGATTTCTCATGGATCTGTGGTTGTCTTTAGGCATTCAAAAAATGGCAAGAAAGAAAAGTGGAATATTTAAGAGAGCAAAGCAGGAAGGAAAAACAGTCTGAAAGAATGAGGAAGAAGATAGAAGAGGACCTAGTTGCAGAGAAGAGGAAAGTCAGTGTATCAGCAGTTGAAAAATGGTACTTCTCCACTGTGTTTGTCATATCAAAGCTTCCAAAATCATTGCTTATAAACGTAATAGGTCTTCTGTGAATACTTGATGTGCTTGTAATTGGATGACAATGGAATGCTTGGGATCAGACTCTTCATTCCCAATAGAGGCAAAGTCTAACAGTGAAAACAAGCTGTGAGGCTCCCTTCAGTTTATTAATTTAGTTGCTTTCCTCCCCAAGAGGATATTAACTAAATCCAGGCAGAGATACTGTAAATGAGAAAATTCATTGAGTAGTATTGTGTCTTAGGTGGTTATTTTCATGCTTCATTACTAAGCCATAGGAAGGAAGGTAAATCTTTTAAGGTTTCATAGAATACAATGTAGGAGTGCAGATGTAGGGAGAATGAAATGAGATGTATCTGCTGGAGATATTCTATATTAATTTTACAAGCCAAGAGTACTTACAGACAATGCACAACTTACAGTTACCTATAGAAGTTCAGAATGATTTTTTTTTTATACTAAATAAGAGAGAACAAAGTACAGTAAAGGTGATGCCATAATAGATAGAGTAGTAGATTAATTTATGCATTGGTGAGGTATAAGAATGGACATGGAAGATTTTTAAATACACATTCTCAATCTTTTAATAAAAGTGTAAAATACATATTTTGACTCAATTTACCTAATTGATCACAGATGCAGCTTTTAGTCTGTACATGATGACCTCTTGCTCTTCCCTCTCACTGTGCAGGAATAAAAAGAAGGAAGAATATATAAAAAAGAAGAAAGTAGAAAAATTCCTGGAGAAAAGAAAGCGAGCAATGCAACAGGCAAAGAAGGAAGAAAAAAGAGAAAAGGCTGTGGAGGAATATGAAAGATGGCTGGTATGTTTGGTTGGGCTTTTTGGGTTTTTTTGAATTTTGTCAAAACAAAGACGTTTGATATAGTAATGAGTGTGAGCACTTGAGTATCGTAATACTCGTGGGGTGTTGTGCTGTTATGAGAGAGGCCAGATGGTGGCAGCATTACATTGCTTGTCCCCCAGAATTTGTGAGCAAAACGTTGCTTAAGTATGGTGCACTTGATACCTGGCAGGCATGGAAAATATATTCTCCCTGCCTACATGTCATAGAGCTTTCAATTTCCATTAGTCTTAAATTTTTGCCATTCCATATCAGGAGCAACCATCTCTGAAGGGTCAATTAGCCAGAGCACAAAACCTGCAAAGTCAAACAGCATTGCCATCTGTAACAGTCAGTGTGTGTACATTCAAGAAGTGTTGAGAATGGAGACTTGGATACCTCACAACTGATAAAAGCACTTTTAATGAGGTTCAAGATGATTTCCATCTGTGAGAAGGGGTGGAAGTCTGATGCTCCCAATTATATTTTTCTCACAGCAGTGTCCCAGTTTTAAAGTAGTAAATTAATCCAGTACTCTAGTCCCAACAATAAGGCAGGGTTTTTTTCCTTGCTGCAGAAATACAAACTAGAAGAGAGACCACTAATATTCTTAGCATGTATGTGACATTTCTTAGAGGTATGTGACTTGCCAGTTAAAGAAGAACCTGTTTCAATTCCCCAACCTGTGACAGTCTTTCAGTTAGAAAGTGTTTCTTCTGTAGTGTCTTCCGTGTAATTTCTGGCATGACTTGTACATGTGATCTCTGTTGCCATTTTTAAGAATGGGATCTTGAAACCCAGCTGGATTAAGGTCCTTACAGGAATTCCTCTTTACTGTCAATAGCTTAATTTTATTTTTTTTTTTTTCAGGAGAGAGAGGCAAGTAGATGAGAACTGAGTCAGGCAGCTGTACAGGTGTGGGACAGATTTAGAGAGGACAATCATCCTTTACTTGGCTAACTCAGAAATACACAGCCTGCATGTTTTCCCTTCTCTCTGTTTCCAAACTTTTTTAGTCTTAGATTTAGATCTTTTAAGATGTTTGATCTGGTCCCCTATTGAAATACCTTTCACTTCTGTAATCACTGATAAGATTTTTTTTTTTTTTCTGGTCCCTATTGTCCAGAGATTTTTCAGCTCAATTTAGCAAATTATTAATGTCTGATCTTAAGTTATTTCTTGACTGGTCAATATTCCTGATTGCCATGGTAAGGAGTACTATGCTTTGAGCAGTAACTAATGCGCTGCCCTGCTATGCTCTGCTTACCGAGACAATCAGCTTAGTTGTACCAAAGCAAGAATGTTACTTTTCATTGTACATTTGACTTCCCTGCTATCCTGGACTCTGTATGAAGGTAAAAAAACACCTCTTTTTTTTGGGGAGTGGAAGATGCTGTCTAGCACAGTACTGCCCTCTACAAATTGTGTGTAAATGTGTAAATTCCTGAGGTCATCACTTCAGTGGGATTATTAATAAAAATTTTAGTGGTTGGGGGAATGACCAGATCTCACTGGATACACGTGTGCTTACATGAGAAATAAGCAATTGTAGGATGGGATAAGTACTGAAGTGCTTGGCAGAGGTACCTCTACAATGATCCCGTTTTCTGTGTCTGTGTGCAAGTGTTGACTAATGTGTCTCGTGCCCAGTCTTCACATTTTTACTTTCAGAGTTTGTACTGTCTCTTTGCAACTTAGACACCTTTAATTGAGAAAGCGTGGGAGATAGCTCTGTTATAGTTTTTGGCCAGAATATTGTCTTATTTTGTACAGTTACAGAAAAAATACAGACCATTAGTGAACTGCAGGAGAGAAACACTGTAAAGTTGTCATTGTATTACCTAGGGAACTCAGATGACACCTGCCTGCAGGAAGATAGGCATCAGATCTGAGGGCAGAATTTGGAAGCCTTTTAAGAGTATTCTTTCAACTAACAGGATTATTTTTAAGGGAAATAAAATAGGAGTCGTATAGTGGGAAGTATTCTAATATGTTTTCATTCAACAGAAATAAATGTGTAAATTCATCCTCAGGTTTCCTGAAACAGGTGTTGACCACAATCCATGGATAAAACAGACATAAAAATTTCATTGTAGTTCTTCTAAAATAGAAGAAACGTTCTGATCTTATGTTAATGGAAATTCTGTAACTTCTGCTTTTGGAGGTCATTGTGTAAATGTTTGATAGCATAAATGCATAGAGAAGATTACTTTTTAAGCCTGGAAATAAATGCCCTGGAAAAGGCTATTAACACTTGTAAAATACTGACATGAAAAGGATAATCTTGAGGTGAGATGCTTTAGTATTACCTGGAAATTCAAGCTTCTGATTATTTTGTTTCTTTCCTATCATTTGCTTCTTGCTAGTCACCAAGAACTCTTCAAGTCAATCTAACTTGATAAATGATAATTTTTTACTACTGCATTATACCAGTGTCTGACTCTTGTCATTAACATGCACCTATTCTGAGCAGGGGAATGTGGACAAGAATCACAAAGAAAGTTTATAATGACAAATCAGTTTAGTTTCCATTATTTCTGAGATACTAATCTTGATACCTATTTACTGTGGATAGGTGAGTTATGTGTCCATTTTCTGTGATAAATGTCAGCCTACCATGAGCTGCTGAGAATTAGGGCCGCTCTCAAATAGTTCTCGAAGACCAGCATAGTAATGTTGAAAGCCTTAGAAGAAGTTTGACATTTTACCTTGAATTTGAGCATGTGCAATATCTATTTTTGTCATTCTAAAGCTGTTTAAAAACATCAAGAAAGGATGTACTGGATAAGTCCCATGGATTTGTTGCTTTTCTGTGTTAGAAATACCTGATGTGGGTTACTAATTTCATGTTGTTTAATAAGATATCTCTGAAAATACTTTCTATATTGCAATTTTCATGGTCTTTCATTGTAGTAGGTTAGAAATAAGGCTGCTATTGTTATTTCTCTTAAATATTGTCAGTCTTCTGTAATATGTAAAATTCAGTTTCTATGTGACAGTCATACTGCTAAAGAATTTGATAAGTGAAAAATGTATTCATTGCACTAGATTACTGAGTAGGAAACTTCCACAGAAATCAAGCTACACAGTTGAGTTGATCCAGTGTAAGGCAAGATACAGTTATTGATTTAATCTTTCACTGTTTCTTTTACTCTTCTTCAACTACTGCAAGTAACATCTTGTTGTTTATTCTATGGAACATTTATCAGTTATGTCTTGTGAGAATTTGCACTGCAGTTATGACAAGAATGAACAACTTTGTGTGTGTTGAAGAAAGGGAGGAGTCCAGTAGATCTTCACTTCAAATTTAATCTTTTAAAATAAGTTAAATTAACTCAAGACTCTTTCTTTGCCACTGGGATTCATTAATGAAAATTGGGTCTTCAAACCCAAACATTCAAAACTGAAGCACAGTTAAAAAATCCAAAGCAACTTTCGTTTCTTTTGTGGGTGGGTGTATGCTTTATTTTTGGTTGTGGTTTTTAATACTTGAGTCTATTGTGCAACATATGTTCAGCAGAGAGTGCTCGATAAAATATAAAATATGCACATTTCTTGCAGTCTCTCTGATGCTTGCAATGCTGCTGCAGTAAGCCTTATTTTTAATGAGTATTCACTTGCCTGTCCTGATGGCATATATATATTCTTGTACAATACAATTCTATGATTAGAGACACAGGAGCATCTGTCATAAATGTATTCCTTTAAAGCATATTCTTCCCAAGCTCATCTGTACTGCTTGACATATCTTGAAATCTTTTTTTGAAAAATATCACTGATAATGCAGACTACTTTTCTCTAAACAGTTCCCTTCAAGAATTTTAAAATATCTTGAATTTGTTCTAAAGACCCAAAGCCACTAGTTGTGTTCATCTGACAAAATCTCTTTGGAAGGAAAAAGAAGGCAAAAGTGAAGGATGAAAAGAGTCAGAATGTCACAGTGCTGCAAGCCTAGTTTGTCTCAATTTCTCCATGTGATCCAGAAAGATACAGTTTGTACAGAGAGATAGCATTTTTTATTAGACTGTGATGAAATTAGTATTGTTTATTTTAGCAAAGGGCATTCCTTTTCCGTGCAAACCTTGCCTTGCTTTTAATCAGCCTTACTAGTAACGACATGAAATTCTTGTGTGCCTGTTTAGCCAGACTGGTGTTCCTGACTTGGATCTTCAGATCTATTTTGACAAAGAGCTGAAGGGCACAGATTAAAATCATATTGATAGGGTTGATATTTTAGTGTGTTGCTTTGCTTTTTACAGTTTTTGGACACAGTAGTTTGATTACTATATATGTGTAAAACTTGACTCAATCTCCCTTTTTTACAGTAATGCTTCCACACCCATTTTCCAGTCTATTCTCTCAGCCACAGTTACCTCACTATTTCCCTGCTTGCATATGAAGTAACAGGAAGACACTGCCAGCATCTTGGGAATTTGTGGATATACTGTATCCATCAGAGGAATAGGATCATGGTTATGTGAGAGTAACAGTAAATTATATGCTGGTCTATAATGTCAACCTTGGTTCCACCAAGAGAAAAACTACTTTTAAGTCAGGAAGAAGTGTGCACCCATATGCACCACAAACCTGTAAGTGAGATGACAAGGAAAACTTGCACCCATAGAGAGCTTACCAATCTACTAAATTGGTAATGCAAATGCACCTTTAGATTCTGCTGCTCTTGAGGGTGAAATGGCAGTCATCTTTGGAAAGAAGAATTTTATGTAGAACAGAACTGATTAGAAATTCAAAAATAATTATAAATGATTGCAACTTAATTTTTGAATGACAGGTCTCTTGCAAATTATTAGTTAATGAGACAAAAAGGTGTTGCAAATATCTTGCTTATCTCTCATCATCCTAATTGTGCCACTGCTGTTTGAAACAATAGAAAATAGAATTAGAACCTTGCAGTGCTTATAACATAAGTTAAATAGATCTTTGTTTAAAATTAAATTGTTTAATTACCAGTTTGTTCTAGTACATGGCAAGTGTGATTTAATAAGCACAGCAAGTTACAATGATGCATCAATGTTCCCATTATATGAGAGCAATGTATTTTGCATTGTGATTTAGGTGTCCTCTTAAGGACAACAAGTAATTAATATGAGATTAATTACATACAATACCAATTCAGTACCTATCTGTTGGGCTATTTGTTTAAACAGTGCACAAACCCAGCCCCTCCTTGAGACAGGAATTGTAAATGACACCCAGTGTGCAGCCTGTTGTGTTCCACCGTGCAGTGTCTGTGTGAACTTTTAAAAGGGATGTGCCGAGCTCCAAATGGCAAATTTCCATTGCATGTTTTCTTTTCATTTTACACAAGAAAGGCATAGCAATAATTGTAACTTTTCTGTTAGTAGAATTGTTGTTGAGGGGTGAGGCAGGTGGTTTTCGTTTGGGCTTTTTTTCACACATCTTTTTATTCTCAGGAAAACAAAATGAGGAGAGAACAACTTGAGAAGAACCGAAAAAAGTTGCAGGCTGTCCATGGGAATGAAATGAGTCCTCCCTGGAGGCCACCTGGGAAAGTCACATATTCTAGTAATTACTGAGCAATTTATTGCCTTCCAGAAGAACAGATAGTCTACAAAGTTCTGTCAATAGCCAGTAACTCTTTTGTTATCATCTGATTTTCACTGCATTCATTATAGGTGTTGAATTCTTTCTTTTTAGTTTATTTGATCTCTGCAGTTTAAATAAACCTGTTACTCGTTTGCATTGCTTTAGAAAATATAACAATTTTTCTAATTCCACATTTAAATTAGTTTTGCTAAATTCTATGCTATGTCTTACCATTTTGGTGAAAATTTATATCCAGAATACATAAATCTGGACTCTGGTGGTTTTTTTCTCCCAATAAGTAGCAGAATGTTGTTTTTTTTAAGTTATGAGACCACACTCTTTGAGGAGTTAATTCTTGAAGAAGCTGAAAAGATGCCCATCCAGAGCAGCTTCAGTGGCCCACATAAGAGCACGTAAGAGGTAGAGTAAAATTACAGACAGCAGCAGGAGAGATGAGGAACTGCAGCCCCAGCAGAATGAAACATTGCCAATTCAAAACTGGCACACCTGGGTTTTATGAGAAAATACTGAATTTCTTACTGTAGGCCTTCAGATTGGGGTGGTGGTGTGCATCATTGGTGCTCTGGGCTTTTAGTATCTGGAGCCTTGAGTTTGGGTTTAGTCTGTTAAGAAACTCCAGCTGTAATATCACAGGAAGATGAAATTTGTAGCAGGCACCAGAGTTTATTGTACAGCAGACCTGGAGAGTCTGGGACAAGGCAGCCTATGAGAAAGGGATCATCTGGATCTTTATTTTTCCAGTATCCAGCTAGAGAAAACAAGGAAGGTCCCTATGCTGACAGGCTGTACTTGAGGGATGGAAATGAAAAGTATGGTAGAATTAGTGGCAGAGATCAAAAAGAGTGTGTAAGGTGCCTGTTCCTTAACTGAATGCTGCATCCTTACTGATGTTAAGTCTTTCTGTAACAGGTTAGAAGGTTTTGACAGAAGATGGAAGTGAGAAGATGTTGGTGACATCTTTCAGAGGAGTGAGCATCGTTCAGAGCTCATGAGGAGTAGTTCACAAATTCACAACTCAATTAGAAAAGATGCTGAAGTCTGTAGACAAGGGAAAAGAGTTGATGTATTTGACTTTTATAATAAAATTTATTAATTTTACATTAATGTATGTAATTTACAATTACATTGTAAAAATCTGGACATGTCACAGCATAACACAAATGTCATGGAAGAATTAGAGCTGAGAAATATAAACATATGTACATTAATGTATAAGAATATACATATATCTGTATAGATACTATCTATATATTTATTGATGACAGGGAAAATATTTTGTATTTAATAAAGTATATTTTAGTACAATAGCCTCAATATTGTCATTGGAGTTTAGGATACAAATCCTTGTTTAAAGCTTTAATGTATGGAAATTAACTAGGCAGTGTCTCTAAGTACAAGTTATTCTTTCATCATTGTTAACACGACAAGTAGATGGGATGTTTAGTGGGAGCTGTATCCCAGTGAATGTGAGCTTCTACAGCATTCCAGCTGTCTCCTGCAGCTCCCTGATGCTTGCTGACACACCTATGTAAACATTCATTTAAACAATAACCTAGAAGATGATTAATATGTCTAATTTTTTTTCCAAAGTATTTAGTTTAGGCATTAAGTTGCTCCATTGGTGCACTAAAGGCACAGGCTGATGATAAATAATTTTCTGTTTCAAGTCTCGCATTCTGGGTAAGAAAAATTGTATGTTGTTTTCCATTGTATTTTTTTTATTCTTTTATATTCACAAAATACGAGATCGTCTTACCTGATCTGTATGTCATGGACTGCTGTGCTTCACTTGGTTAATTATGTGTTTAACTGAGTTACTTGAAACAAACTAACAGAGAGAAACTTTTCTGAGCTGTGAACACCTATGGCAGCCCTGGCTGCACATCAAAACCTGAACTTGCTCCAGTTCATCTGTATCTTTCTTTCACTGAGCATGATGCTCCAGATGCTGTCTCGCTCCCAGCTGCAGTGTCACACGTGCCAAACAGAGGGGAACAATCCCTTCCATCAACCTGCTGAGCACACTCTTACTAATAACAGCCCACAATGCCATTGGCATTCCCTGCTGTGAGAGCCCATGGCTGGCTTATGCTCTGCTGCTTCTGCTCTGGCATCCCTGGGTACTTTCCTGCAAAGCTGCTTTCTGACCACTGGGCTTAGGCTGTACTGGAGGCATGAGGTAATTTGGCCCCAGATGCAGGACTGCCTTTGTTGACCTTAAAGGTTCACACCACCGCCTTCTCCCACTTCCTGGGAAACACCCTGCTTGGCTCCATGGATTTAGTTGCGTTCAAGTAACTGAAGTGCTCCCCTGTTCTGTCTTTATCTTCAGTGCCTCAATGTCTGAAGCTAGACCTCATTAGTAAAAAAAAAAAAAAAAGGCAAAAAAGGACATTAAGCACCTCAGCTTTTCCCGTGTCCTGTGTCAGTAAGTCACCTAGCCCCTGAGGAGCAGGATTCCATTTTTCTTTCTGCGCATGTACTTCCAGAAGCACCTGGGAAGTGCTTTGTTACCCTTTGAGTCCTATATGAGCTTGTTGAGCTTTGGCTTTGGTAAACACTTCCATATTTTAGTGAATGTAGGGTAATTTCTCTGCTTGCTCCATGGTGCAAGTACTTTCCACCATCTCTGTGCTTGCCTGCTCTCTGAACTCCAGCAGGAGAGTCTGTTCCTGGATGCTGGCTGCCTGCCCCACTTGCTTGACCACACGTGTGTCAGAATGGAGTTTCTTTGTTCTTTGATGGGGATGTCAGTGAAGGTCAACTAGCACTCCTGGCTCCCTTTACTTCCCAGGGTAGCCTCCTGTGAGATCCTGCCAGACAGACCCCTAAATAAGCCATCATCTTCCCTCCTCAAGCCAAGGTTTTGGTTCTATTTCCTTTACTGCTTCTTACATGATTAAAAGTTTCACATTCTCAGACTCAGGGCAGCCAGGAGGTCATCAGCTTTCACAACCCAAGCTAGTTCATCCCTGTAACCATCCATTAGCTAAGGTCAAGTCCCAAGCACCTCTTAGGGCATCAACACTTCCACTCTCAGATTTCTACTGGCCCATTGGCTTTTAAAGAAAAAATTCTGAGATTTTAGTAACATTTATGAGCTGGATTTTCCCCTAATGGGCAATAAAGTAATTGAAAATTCTTCCCTGATTATTTCAGCCTGGCACATGGAGAAGTCTGCTCTTACTAGAAAATTGCATTCAGACAGTTGAGCTGTTTTCAACATAACACATCATTTTAGCACCTATACTCAGCAGAAAAGTTCTACTAAAATTCTTTAGTACTGCAAAGTATTTTTCTCTTTTACTACTATTTCATTTATGGATTTTCTTCCTCTGTGACACTTATTTCTGGATAGCTTCAGACTTGAACAACAGAAAGTTTTTCCATATAATTTTTCATTTAAGGAAGCAGCAAGAACTCCCATTATATGCTAATTATTTTTCATTAATAGAAATACAAAATTAATATATATTCATGTTATATAATTATAAACTAGCATGTCTGGTCCTTGATGACAGCAAATGGTAGGAGGATAACAGCAGTAACTTTCAGCATTTAACTGTTGGGATGCCCAGGTGGAGCATCATATTAACAATACCATGGTTAATTTATTTTTCTTTGCACCTTTTAACTATTATACAGTTAAAAGGTGCAAAGATGTTTATGTTATATGTTATATATATGTTATATGTTTAACTGTTTTAATGTTGTTATACATTGAACACCCATGCCTATATGCTGATTTTTAACCAAACAATGAAGGAAAAACAATAAGAAAAAAAAATTAGAGAAAGGGAAAGTATTTTAGTTGTCCTCTATCTATTTCACTTTCTTGAAGAAGCATCTGGAGAATCATTGCAAATAAATGTGACTTTGGGAAAAAACTTTCTTAGCTATCCTGAATTCCTCTGTGCTTCTTAGCAGTTCTACTACTGAGGATATGCAGAGGTGATTTAGCACTGAGCCTAACTGCTGAACTGTGCTCTTGGTTGAAAAGGGAGCCAGAAAGATTTGTGTTGCAAAAGATCAGCAAGCAAAATGAATAGCAGTGAGAAAATAAAAGCAAACAGTACTGTCTTTATTAAATTTATCATTTGTGGGAACATTAGTGGTTACGAACATGATGCTGGATGCTGCGCAAGCAAAATGTAAAGATGACTAGCCACAGAAAGCTCCCCATTCCAGAAGAGATTTAGTCAAAAGCACAAGGAGAATGAGGAAGGCAGCATCACTTGCTGAACAGCAGCTGTGGTACAGTTGTATCAACAGCTCCTGGCAGTTTGGTTTCACCATCCATCAGCTACTGTCCTTGCTTGTGCTCTTGCCTTCAGCAGAAAAGCCAATGTGCTGATTTTCCCCCTGACTCTTCTGCTGACTATGTGCTTAAGCATCCTCTCTCTGGCTTCCTTTCTTCCCATGTACCAAATTCCCTGTCTTTCCTGCTTAAGAGACCAAATAAGTCTGTCCATTCTCGCTGTCATACAGCACCTCCAAAAGAGATAAATCTGCTCAAAGGATGCATCTGCCGTCAGTATTGCTGTACAATTCAAAGAATTATTATGGCATTGAACTCTAACATCAGCTTGAATCGTATTTTCCCTTAAACAGATGGTAGTGCATCGAGCTGTTAAATTTCACTGCAACAAAATTGACATTCTGTTTAGTTTCTATTCCTCATGTGAATCAATAAAATGTAGGAATGCTGATTGGAGGAATATTCTTTGCAAATGTCTATGCATTTGTAACCTATCCAAAGAAAGGGCTCTTGATAATGACCCCCAGTTTTCAAGGGGTTTGGATCATTAAGTGTCACTAGAAAGAGAGGTTATGTGCAAATAAATCAGGACAATTACAGGAGGAAATGAACAGGATTAATAGCTGAAGACTCAGCACAACAAGTGCACATTAAATGTTTCACAAAGACTTCCTACTGATTTGCAACTCAAATACCCTTTACACTCATCTCTTTGTGATTCACTTTCACAGTTTCTCACACTGACATTTTTTTAATAATCCCATGCACAGTTAGAGCACTCGTAAGAGAAAGAGTGGGAAGAGTTTTTTGTCTATATGAAATTCTTGCTCCCAGTCAGAGGTACATGTAGAAGTACAATTATGAAATGGGAATGGATGCAAAATATAAATTGCTTAATAAAATTAGTAAAAAAAAAAAAAAATAAAAAAAGTACTGCTGTGAGGGAAGAAAGTGAAGTCTGCTAGCCTGCAGTCCAGTCACAGAGCCTCTGTACTGGATGCCACCAGAACTGGTTCCTAGCTGCCATTTTCTGCACATCTTTGCCATCAAATTTGTGCCAAAAAAACATCAGTTTATGTGGGGCCATGCCACAGGGCTGCAATGACATCCCAAGCTCTTTTACTGTCTCACCAACAACAGGTAAAACAGAGCAAGGACAAGACTGGCCAGTGGGATTTTGTACAGACTTCAGTCTTTCATAAAGGTCAGTCCCTGTTCTGACCTGACAATATTTGGGAAAATGCCCTGAACAAGCTTCTGCCCACACATGCCACAGCAAGATTTACTATGAGCAGGATGTATTACAGTCAAGCAAGGCAGGCAAGGCTCTATTTTCATCAGTTTAAATATATAATTCCTATAAAAAATGGATAAGCTGTTGCCACAATAAAATACTCAGTGGGCAATAAGTGAGTCTTACTCATCTTTAGCAAAATTGGCAGCTAAGAATAAGCACACACATTATTTGTAGCATTTGTATGAGGCCTAGGTTGCACTGGAATACAAAGAAGAATATTCAAGAGAAAAAGCAAGGCTTGCTGTTAAACCACCATGAATAAATACCCTGTTTGAGTAAAGTATGCATTAAAGGGTTTTAGGGGAAGAGGGAACAAGCAATAGCCATGAAGTCAGCCTGAAGTTCCCCTCCACCTAATCACATGAGAACACACAACCTTTTACAGACAGTGATTCATAAGCCAACAAGCACAATCCCTTACCACAGTTGTAGGATGGACATCAGGGTGCCTCCTGTGATCAGCACTTGATCTGCCCCCAGTGCTGCACATGGG
Organism: Cyanistes caeruleus; assembly: GCF_971803275.1. Classification (NCBI taxonomy): domain Eukaryota; kingdom Metazoa; phylum Chordata; class Aves; order Passeriformes; family Paridae; genus Cyanistes; species Cyanistes caeruleus. Next base: position 42,050,325 of record NC_141705.1, read on the forward strand.
CAAAAGCTTTAGCCAAACACATTACCTTTTCAGCTTTTTTACAGCCTTTAATTTCCAGGTGAGGCAGGAACTTTTAGCTGCCTGCTTTTGGAGCTGGGGCTGCTGGATGCGCTGCCACAGCTGTGCCACCAGCTGTGTTCCTGCCTGGTCCTGCTGCCTACATCTCCCCACTGCCACTCTCCATAGCCCTTTTGTCTCTCCCATAGCCACATAAGAACACAACACAGACTCACAAGCTGCACACCTGCTGGGGAGCCTTAAAAACATTCATTACACATTTATAACTGCCCTGCTGCAGCTGCTGGTGTGGCTGTTCCTCTGGGATGGATGGGGATAGAGCAAACAATATGGCAGCAGGGAGAGGTGGCACACGGCTTTGTGGAGCCTGCTGCTGATAAGCATTGCTTCTGCTCAGTTACTTTTTTTTATGACTCCCATCAGGCATGTTCGAGTATTTCTTGTGGCCACTGACCCCAACAAACCAGGGCTTTTTGTCTGGCTCCAAACTTTTTGAATGCAATCACAAAAAGAAAAAAAAATAAATAAGCCCCAACAAACTACATGACATGTTATTTCACTTCTGGTGTTGTGTTCAGGCCTTCAGTCCCTCCTGGGAGCCAAGCCTATTGTAAATATGATTATGATAAATATTTCTGTTGTATGGCATGCGGTCCATTACACAAAACCTTGCGTGACCAGGGACCAGGGCTGACAGGGCAGATAGGGCCGGCAGCTCTCAGGTGACTGCTCAAACAGGGCTAAGTGCTGCTGCTGGCTGGTGCTCACACAGCGAGGAACAAAGCACTTTGGGCAGCTCTGTAAACCCAAATCCCATATTCAATTATGGATAGAGAATGTCTGTTTTGACTGAAACTCTCAAAATAGCTTAGTTTACTTTTCTAAGTGAGAAAGCTTTGGAAATGTGTTATTTTTGTTGCCTTACAACATGGGATAAATGCTGCTCTCCTGCCTTCACTGCCCTTGGGAAGCTGATTTTCAGTTGAGATTCACTTTGCCAGCTAGTGAAGGAGGCTGCATTAAATGGCAGTAGCAACAACAGGACACAGATGGTGCATTACCATGCCCCTGGAGAGCAGCCAGAAGGGATCCCACTCAACCTCATCTGCCCCCAGCGAGCAGACAATTGCTTTTTGCCCTGAGGGTCTCCTTTTACCAGCATGATCCCGCAGGGACACCCTGCTCACGGATATTCAGCTCTCGTTCTTGACAGGAGTAACACACAGAAAAGTTGGAATGAATGTTTTCCTTTACAAAGGAGCTTTGGTATGGGTAGACCTTGGGAACCTTTGAGCACAAGTGCACACATATATTTGTCGCTGAGTTTGTGTAGGGCATCAGAAACTGCTTATTTTTCTTCATTCATGCTTTATATTGATCTGATGAAAAAATAGGTGTCTCTGTAGTCTTACAGCAAATAAACTTGCTGGAAACAGTCGGGAAGAAAGGTCTTTAATTACTGCATTAAAAATATTCTAGATGTGCGTCCAAAACCCTGACTCCTGCACCTAACAGGCTTGTGGTGTAGTATAACTCATCTCTTGTATTAATGTGCCCTGTGTCCTTGCTACACTGCTAGCAAGCACCAAGCTGGTTGAAAACACTTCTCAAAGTGGGAGGGAGGGTCAGCCTGGCCCATGTGTGGTGACTTACAGAGCAGCACTTGGGAGAGGTCTGGAGCTGCCTTCAGTGTGCTGCTGAGAAGGTCTGGTGAAGCAGCTGGCGCACTGATGCTCAGCATCACCCCGGAGAATCCCTCTGGCCAAGCCCACACGTGCTCTGCCTCTCCCATGGGAGCCTCAGAGCCTGGAAACAGCACAGATAGGGGAGATCCCCCAGTGTGCTTTGTGGGGTCCTGTGCACTCAGCTGTAGCTGGAGGATTCACATGCGTAAAGGAGGAGCAGGAACTTGGGAAGGAGGGCGTTGCTAGGAAGAAAATTTGAAAGATGGGGAACCTGTGGCAGCTTCCTGACCAGTATCCCAGCTGTGGGAACTGAGGAATAATGGGAGCTTTTCAACTGTATTTGCAGGTGCACTCTAACCCTGAGTTCCACTCCTCATGCTTGGAGTTTTGTGGTGCAGATCCTGATCACTCCTGGACTTGCCTCTGGGATGTTTTCCTGGTGTGGGAGGCACTGGGAGAGGAGGAAATCTGAATGGACAGCACCCAGGGAAGCGTGGGTGATGCTGGCGCTGCACACAGGGAACGAGGAGTGGAGTCTAACAGGAGAGGCTGCTAAGGAGGGGGATAGGCAGCACCAGTGAAAAGAGTGGAGTCACAAGGCAGTCACAAGTCCTTCCTATCCACTACCATCTGTATTCTTTTCCTTTGGAGACTTTTGCCAGCATTAGGGCTGTGTATTTGGCCATTGTAATTAGCATCAGCCTTGTATTTCTACATAGGTTTCCCTGATGGGAAGTGATTGTTTATATATTATTGCAGAAAGGCAATGAGACTCGGATTCCCTCTGAATAAACCTAATCATTATTATTACTGTTGCTATTATTTGTTATCTATTCAGTGCACTTTCAATGTAATTCCTATATTTCAAAAAAGGATGCACACAGATGGGAAAAGGACAGACAATCCATGGTAAATACCTGGCAAATGCTAGGAAAGGGATATGGTGCAGTAACTCTTGCAGTAAGCCTTGCCAGAGGGACTGTATGCCATGAAAACACAAAAGTTAAAAACAAATATGTAGCAACAAAGTAAAATTTAATTAAATGAAAATACAGAGCAGGTAAGAGAAAAGTTGAATTCTGGCACCTAAACAAAAGCATGAAAACAAATTTAAGATAAAACCATTACTGTATTAAAAGGTGAAAGAAAAGGGACTAAACACAGCTGAGAAAAGGTTGGTTGGAGTTAATCGACTCAAGAACAAAAAGTCTTGGGGAAAATTTGGCTTGCCTATGCTTGCTGGAGGAGCTGGAGGATAGTGGCTCTGAATGTTTATGTCTGCTGTCCAGAAACTGTATTATTGTAAGATATTTTGCTAATAGTATGACATTCCAAGATCTGTTTTTGCTAGACATGGTACAGCAACTGTGATGATATCAGGCAGTCATGATTTGATTGTGATGTTTAAATGTTCTCAAAAGAATGGCTCTTCAACTGTGGAACAGCAAACTCAGAACATCTGTGGTGAAATAGTCTTGTAGAAAATGCAGTTCAAACTGCTAAAAGCATGCTTTAAAATTCAAGCTAGTACTTGCATGATGTACTGTTAAATTACAACATGGCACCCTAGAAACTGGCACTGCCACTTGAAAATAGATTCTCACTCATAGAAGTGTTGTTTAGTAGAAATCTTTAATATCAGGAAGGTTAAAAAATGTTTGCAGTCAGGGGAAGTTATGTTCATCTGTGTAAAGTATTTTGTAAAACATGGCCCAAGAGACAGTGTCCTCTTTTGAAGTGATTTTTTTTACTCCAGTGGGTACCTTACAAAACAGGGGTATCTTGTTTTATAACAGGAAATGGGAAGTCTCAAGATCTTCACTGGAGATGTGCTCTTGACCTCAGCTCTAAAATGGACCTTCATACTGAGGGGTAAGTTCTGGCTGCATCAGTGAAGAGGCCTGAGCAGAGCCCTGTGGAAACAAGTATCTCAGCTCTCCTTTTTCGTTCAGCTCTTCAAATCAACTTGGAAGCTGCACACTGAATTTAAATGTGCAGTCATGTCAGTCATAATTGTATGGGCATCTTCCAGTGTGTGGCTCCTGCAGGGAACATACCACACTGTGGTATGGGAGCAAGATTAGAAATGATGCTGTGTAGGCCTGGGGATCCAAACTGAGAATCTGCACTTTTCGTGGTGCCCCTCTCATCTTGCCCTATATATTATTGGAGTTATTCAGTGGCAAAAAACTGAGTAGGCTGGTTTTCAGGTGGAAATCACTAAGGCTTAGTGCATCTTAGCACATTCCTTTCTGATGTTAAAGGTGTTGATTTAAGTCACGCTTTTCATTTAGAGCAGTTCAAATAATTCTTCTGCCAGTCTCTGCCAGCATCTTCAGTCAGCTATATTCGTGTTGTTCTTGACTTTGTTATCATCTTCCCTGCCCATCACCCTCCTGCTGAGCACAGTTACAGGCTGGCAAGGTCACTGGTCCTGATGCTTAGCATGAAATAACATGTACCTCTTTGAATATCACTGCACAACAACTTCTTGGTGCTCGCATTCTCTGTGTTAAAGCAGCAGGGAGCTAAATCAATGCAAGTCTCAATTCTCAGTGCAGCACAGGTATGTGATGTCACCCTCCAAGGGCACCAAGGTATGTTCCTCACACCTTCCTACCTGTTACACTGCTTGTTTGATATTAAAGGCACCAGGAGCCTACAAGTAAAATACTAAAAGTATTTTCCATCCAGGTGAACTGGAGGCAATGCCAAGGGATGTCCCATTCCTGGAAATGTTCAAGGTCAGGTTGGATGGGGCCCTGAGCAACCTGATCTAGTGGTTGGCTTCACTGGCAAGGGTGTGGGGGGGGGGGTGGAACTAGATGTTCCTCTTTCTTTAAGGTCCCTTCTAATGCAAGCAATTCTGTGGTTCTGCGATTAAAAAAATGCAAAAAGGACTGGACTTGTGTCCAGTCTTCTGATAGAAAATATATTGCCCAAATATATATATACAGTGTAGCCAAATAATTGTATTCTTGGCTCAATTTAATGATTAAATGCTCCAGAACAGGAATTTTGTCCAAACATGTCTCTTCCCCTCAGTTCTCTTTTAGGGAGGCTTAGATGTAACTGACTGACTGTCTGGAAGTTATTTATAAACCAGCAGGTTCGTATTTGGGAGTTTGAGAGTAACTTGCCGTCTGTCAGCTGAAGAAGAAAAGTACTTCCTTCGTAGCTCATGCTCTATTTGTTTCTAATCAGTCAAAAAAAGACAAGATTAAAGTCTTGAGTACAGTCATTAATTTCATGGAAAGCTGTTGAAACTGCAGTAGTAGAAGTCATAAAGAATGTGAGTGTAGAGAAAGGAGTAAGAATATGAAAAGATGGGGAAGATCTTTCTACAAGGCAACTTTAAAATTTTTTACCCTAGAAAATAGTATCTATATTATTAGGGTGATTTGAAGAGAAGAATAAATCAGAAACTGAGATGCGGAGGTTTAGCTGCTTAAGTATGTTTTGTTCAAATGCAAATGCAATTGTACCACAAAGCTGTCTAATTCTGCAGGGTGTTTAAGGCTACCCAGGATCTTTTGACTGATAGGTTACAGTGAGCCTGTGCTTATTGCAAGGAATATTCCCTAATTCCTCTGCCTTGATATTTCTTACTAGTGAATGTCTGAAGCAGTAGAGATTCTTGAATCTCCTTTGAAGTCAGTAGGGAATTGGGGTCTTTAAATTTATCTGCAGATTAGAGCCCATTGTCCTTAGGTTCAGGTCATTTGATATCCCTGGCACATGCAGGTGTGCACTCAGCAGTGCTGATCAGCGCTGATAAGCAATCCATAGAGCAGGCAGCTTCTCAGAGCCTTCACAGGCCTTTCACAGAGTTATGGAGCTATGCAGATATCCAGGCTGCCCTCACTGGTGCTAGTGCTGTGGTTGGGAAGAGCAACAATGGCTCCTGTCCTGGTTTTGGTGCTCCTGTTTCAATTTTTATTCATCTTCACTGTTTCTTTTCCAAACACTTTTTATTTTTAGCTCATATTTCACTTTTTTTTTTTTTTTCTGAGTTATCAGCCACTGAAATTCCCAGAATCTGAATAGTTAATGCTCACATTCATGTTTACCTTAGCCTTCAGAATATTTTTTTTTTTTAACTAAGCAAGGGAGATTTTAACCACAGCCATTTTTCAATCTATTTGTAGGAAAGTAGAGATATTGTAAGTTATAGCCTATCTGTATCTATAATTCTGGCTTTAGAAAGACTTGAATTTGCACTATCATGTGTTAAGCAGGTCATAAATGTTTCCTGGGAGATGGGAAGATTTAAAACACGTTCCAAGCCAAAGCCTCTTTGTGACAGCCTTTTAGAACACCACAGCTCTGAATTTGGCTGCTGAATGGACTGCAATCATTATTATTTCATCTTTTAGTTATTGAGAGACAGAATAAGTGAGTTGTGACATTAAAATCGATGCCTACCAGTTATACGAAGGAAGCCTTTGGGCAGACCTTGTCCTCTGTAAGGTGGAAGCTGCAGCAGAGTCTAATTTTCTCCTGCAGACCTTGCTGGGGCAGCCACAGCTCCTACCTCTCCCCCTCTTCCTTCTCTGTCTGGCAGGGAGCTTCATGTGTTCCCTGGGCCAGGGGAGTGAGAGGAGAGGGAGGAGGTTGTAGAGGGGCAGGATCTCAAGGGTTTCCCTTTGGCTGTGGTGCTGCTCCTCATCTGCTTTTACTGGAGTGACTGGCTGCCCTGTGTCAATGGAACCCAGGTCGTGGGGCTGCTCCCCAACACACCGTGAGAGAACACACCTTTCCTTCCTGCGTGGCACACCTGGGTGGAGAGGCAAGGCAAAGGGCTCTACCTCCCTTTCCTCATCCATACAGAAGCACCTCTACCCTTGCAAATAGAACCATTCTAAATTTTCTTTAGTAAAATGCTGAAAATTAGGTTCTCTTTATATTCTGGGTAATCACGTGATACTTCATGAGTGTTCAAAAACGTAATGTGGCTTATTTTTCTTTCTCATGTCTAGGGGCAGGCACATTATGTACATTGCAATAAAATGATGCCATCCAAAAGCAATCAAATTCTGAGTGTCAGGATAGGTAAAAAATATTCTTATTCACAGTCCTAGGATGATTGCATAAAATGATGTTCAGTACTAGATTAAATATGAAAGAAAATACTAGATCACAAATTCTTTAAATGAGAATTTATTCTTTTTGTGGGGGAAAAAAAAAAGCCCATTATCAGAAAAATAATACAACCTGATGCAAGTCTGAAAATTACTATGTATTCCTTTACTGTATGTAAAACTAACAGAGAACCAATTTCTAAACCTCTGACGAATGATCCTTTCTGACCTTCTGAAATGTTTCTCTTCTGAATAAACATTAGAAACTGTAGATAATTTATGAGAATTAGGATATATTGCCCAAGGTGCACTCATGAGTGATTAAACAATCTCTGTAAAGTGATTTGCCATGCATCTGACTTATGTGTGGGAGTAAGTAAATGGCTCGGTGCGCTGATAATGGGACTACATTTTTATTACAGATTCTGTTGAAATTGAAACAGGCTGCATTCAGCCAGATACCAAAGGACTTTAAACAAATTCCAGGCAGAAACCAGGTCTTATCCTACGTGTCCTAACTACTAAGCATCAACATTTTTCTGTTATGCTGCCTAAAACTTTCTTTTTGGTTAATGAGTCTTTTGGCTCCTTTGGGTAAATTCTGTACTAAAGGCAGGAATCTCCAGAAGGACCTCACAGGTCTAAGTGAGAGAATAAAAAAAAAGGCACACAGTCATCAATATAGATTACTCTGTTCCAGTGAAGTGCCTCTAGAGAAAAAATAATCTGTGCCTGTGGGATGCTGAGCTCAAAACTGGCAGTTGCAACTGCAGGAGGTGATGCTGAAGCTGCTGGTTCTGTGGAACCATAGGCAGTGACGTGCCCTCGGAGCGCTGGGTGGTGGGAGTATGGTGAGAGTTGGCTGAATACTGGCCAGGTTTTCACTATCAGCATCCCATACTTCAGCTGTGTTTACTTACTGTTAAACAAGCAGACACAACCTTCCAGCACTGTTGTTGAACATTAGGATATGCTAGAGTGGTTGCAAAAAATCTGTATTTCCTATCACCTGTAGATTTCCTTGTATCCAGACGACAACTGGCTCAGCAAGAAATCTGTATAAAATCCCTCTGTGAGATGCCAGCTTGCCATTGGTTATCATGTGTTGACCTAGGTTTCTAATACAGCTTGCAAACCCCACTGTATTAATTGTGAGCCTGAACATTAGATGTTAGAGTGACTAACTCCTAGGTACCCATATTCTTTCTGGCTGTATTTCTGCATATTGGTAACATTCAGTGGTATATGCACTGTCAGGTTTGTTTTTCCTCAGTCTTGGATCTTGCAGAGAGGTTTCCAGATGCTTATTGGGGTGTTTATTGTGATAGCTGGGTGGTTTTACTGTGTTTTTGGTAAAGGGCCGAAACCCTGACTATGCACTGGGACTGAACTTTTCTCATCCAGACAAATTCTCTTCTGTACTACCATGGTTGGATGGGAGTTACTAAAATTCTGTGTTCACATAAAACTTAATGCTTCTGGGATCTAGACTGGAGTGAGCAGGAGAAGTGGCTTTAAATATATAATCCTGTGTGTTTTCTGTAGCAGTGTGAACAATTAGTTTGTCATATGCCATGTTTGGCATAATTCACAGTCACAAATGTAAAAAGATTGAACTACCCATTAATAAAAAAATCAAATTCTTTGAAGTTTTTAAATAGAAATCTGGAAAGATAACACTCTCAAGAAATTAGTGTTGAAAATATATGCACCATTTAAAGCTACTGTCAGGTGATTTCTGGCTTAATTGGCTGTAAAACATTCACTGAGTGTTCTACATTCAGCCTTCAGTAACAAAGCAGAACATGCATAATCTATATTATGTATAATATGCAATAAATAGTTATGTGTGCTCTGTATTCTGCATAATCCATTATGTATAACATGTATCATCTATATTAAGACAATCCATTATAACTGCATATCCAGATTATAGATATATCTTCTTTCATTCAATAGAAAACAGTTTTATATACTTAACCAAATCTTCTTATTTCAGCAGCAGAGCAACACATTCCCTTGGTTTACAGGAAGATATAAAAATATCAGCATATGTAAATCTGTGTATATTTCATATCAGTTCCCAGGAAATGTCTATCCTCATTTATCCAGATATATATACAGAGATCTTCAGAACATTAGGTACTTAGGCAACAGTCCCATTCTGGTTCGAGCTTTATCTAACGAATCATAGAATTATGGAATATCCTGAGTCAGAAGAGACCCACAAGAATCATCAGGTCCACCTTTTGGCCTTGCACAGAAAAGCCTCAATAATCACACACTGTGTGCTGACTTTGATCAATGATTGTTGTCTTTCAGGTGTTTTTCTGTACCTCCCAGAATAATCTTCTCCATGATTTTTCAAGACACTGAAGTGAGATTGACAGGCCTGCAGTTACCAGGCTCAGTTTTCTTGCTCTTCTTGAAAACTGTGACAATGTTTACCAGCTTCCAGTCAACAGGGATCTTTCCAGATTCCCAAAACTGCTCAAAAATTATCGAGAGAGGTCTTGCAATAACTCAGGCAGATCTTTGAGTACCCTGGGATGAATTCAATCAGGCCTCATAAACTCACAGAGATCCAGCTGGAGCACCAAATCCCGCAAGTTCAGGGTTGACTGGGCATTTATCATTCTCGCAGTCATGGTCCTGCTGCTTGAGGACCCCCTGAGCCTGTCATCAGTGTTGATGACTGAGGCAGAGAAAGAATTTAACATCTCTGCTCTGTGTCCCTCTTCCTGAGATGACCATCCTCACCAAGTGAAAGGCCAATATTTTTTATGGTCTGCCCTTTGCCATTAGTATATTTTAAAAACACTAAGTTAGATATCTGACCTTATAAACTCTTCTTTTTATTTGCCTTCTTTTTGCTCACCACTTGGCCTGAATTTTCATAATTTAGCCACTTGTGATTTAAACTCTTAACTCCAGAAACAGTGATTAAAAAGGCTTTGGGAAATATTGTGCTTTTTGACATAAGTAGACATAACCACGTTCTTTCAAGATGGAAACAGGGCTTTCTTATGCCTTGTTACCTAATAGCTTATAAACACCTTAATGTAAGGAAAATATTCTCCTTCAGATGGTTCAGTTGGCACTCAGCCGTCAATCCATTTTTTGTTTACACTAATGCTTTATATTTGCCTGACACCTTTGTTTCATTTAAATACAAATCTAGCACCACACTTTCTAAATGCAGAAGGATGATGCAGGGGAGGCATCACTAGCTGTTGGTAAGCATATGTTCTGTAACAAGAATGGAGTTGCTCAGATCTGTTTTGAGGGATAATCCTAAACAAAGAATCTTCCATGGTACATTGAGTCTAAGGACCTGTATTCCACTTGCACTAGTGGCTAGTACCTGATGTGACAGAGAAAGATGAAAGGGGACAGATTATGGCAGCTAAATGAGGTGTACGCTCTAAATTATTTGCTTGGTTTGTAATAGCAATCAGGTTTATTGAAGCCTGAAGCATGATCTGAAAAAAGATCTAGAGGGATCTTATTAGAGACAAATTTTAGGATTAAATAGAACACAAGCCTACTGTCAGATTTAGCTTTTTCACCTTTTAAAAAAAAGTTAATCAGAACCATTTAGAAAACCACAAATTGCATTTTCGTCACGTGTCCTCTCTTTCTGACACTGTGGAGCTGCACTGTGTTGCTGTAATATCAACATGTAGCAAGTTGAATCATTAACATTTATTACTGCTGAGTTCTAACATGGTAGAGTGTTTTCATTGCTTGAGAAGTTATTTTGGTGGTATCATCTCACACAGCTGTGTGATCATAGGAGGTATTAAATTAAATAGGATATATTCCTTAATTTCTCCAGCAGAGCTTTTAAAGCTTTGATGGAGCTGATGACATAATGTTGTCTTTTGATGTCTGGAATAACATTTAAAATTCCAGTTTTGCATTCATTGCTAGAGACATACAGTGACTGTTGCTCCATCGAATGGAGATTCAGTGTAACTGTCAGATGTTTGGAACAGTCCAGATTTGTTGTTTGACACTCAGCCACAGTTAGGAAAGTAAGTCAGAGAAGATATACATTTCTGCCTCATTCCTGTATTACACAACACTGAAAACAACTAATGAAAAGGCAAATAGCATAACAAGATCCCTGCATAAGTCTGCAAGTAAGATTGAACTTTGCGTGAAGCTGTTTTGTTGTTTTTAAGACCAGTTGCTTCAAGCAAGAGGGTAACAACAAGGTTTTTGTAGTAAAGAATAAAGTGAAGTTGATTCCATCTTGGCAGACTTGGAAAGACTTCAGGGTGTTATGTAATTTGGATTTGGAATTTCAAAAGACTTGCTAAAGAAATAAAGTTGGAAGAGTCAGTGAAAGATGATGTTTGTTATCTGTAAAGTTTGCATATGCATCTGTGATAGAACCTTCTGCTGCAGCATCTTTCCAAGCTAAATTCTTACATTTTTCTTCTGCAAGCAAAATGTAGGTAAATCAGTTGTTGACAGCATTAATAAATATGAATTTGATAAATGTGGTTTCTAGGAAGGCAATAGTAAAATCTGTCTAAGAGGATACTTGTGGTCACCTGCATACCTAATACTAATACTTTCTTACCACAGAAGTTTATCTGCCTCAGAGAAAGCTGAAATAGAGAACTGATTATTTTCTCCAGATTTACTTCTTAATCACACCTTAATTGTTGCAATGCTGAATTCCATAAGTCTGAGAATCTTTCTGCTGGCTCTCACGAAGGGGGATGGAATAGAAAGTTCTGCCCTCAAGGCCAGGACCAACATCCATCAGTCTCACCTGTTGGGTAGGTGAGCTTTGCATAAGCTGGGCTGTGCCTCATCATGTCTAGTCCCTGGTTCCTTTCCCTCACCTCTCCCGGGAGCCTCTCCCCTCAGCCCCATTTTGGAGGCACCTTTCCCTCACACACCAACCTGCCCCGTGACCCTCATCGCTTCCAGCGTGGGTCTGTGGTGACCCAGGGTCACTCAGGGCAGAGCTCACTGCAGTGGTGGCCAGCACTGCTCTGGTGGTGCTTGTGCCAAGACAGCAAAAAATAACAGCCAGAGAATTACACAGATGTCATTGCAACTTAGAGCCTGAAAAAAATACCAGGATACATTCAAGAAAAGCATTTTGTAGGCACCTGAAAAATGATAAGGAGATGAGTAACAACTAGCATGGATGTACAAGGAACAAGTCATGTCAAACTGATTTAATTTTCTTCTCTGACAGAGTGAATAAGGGAGAAGGAATAGAAGTCAAACTAATTTTATGGATTTTTATGCTCCTTCACTCCATCTAAGAACTAGGAAAATATATAATAGGTGAGACTATCGGGAAATGCAGAATTAGTAAGAAAATTCTACTCTAGAATAGAAAATTTGTGCTTTAATATCAAATCAAAAGGCAAAAAAAGTACATCAAATACGATTCAAAGACCTTTCTCAAGTCTAGAACTATTCATTACTTTCATCAGTGATTTCAGTGAAGGAATAATGTTTTATCTATGCAGAAGGTATTTATTCAAAAGGCTGTAAGCACATTAGAAAACATGATCAGGTTATCAGACTTGAGGAATTATCTAACAGTTCATTTGAAATTAATGACGACTTTAGAGGGGCAAGACTGCCTGGGCAGCAGAATTGCAGGAAAGGATTTAAGCATTACAGAGGATTGCAAACTAAATATGACTCAATGTGTCATGCTGCTGGAGTGACACACACCAGAGTGGATGCATCATCAAAAACAGAGTCTTGAAATAGGAGTATCCACCCCTTTTTAGCACAGAATTCCGCAGATCAGGAGGGATGTACATCAAATGTCAGGATCCAGAGTGGTAAGGGAACAGTAACGTCAAATTTAATGATGAAGACATAGGTGATCAAAGTCTTGAGTTACATCAAACAGTGGAATAAACAGAATTAAATTCCCTGACACGTGCTGCAGTTAGGGCAAGTAGTAATGGACTTGAATGATAGCAAGCAGACTTAAGCAAGTCATTAGAAAAAGTAAGAAAAGTACTCAAACACTGACGATATTGGATGGGCAATGGTGAGATTAGGGCACTTCAGTCCAGGAGGTTTGTTTAAAAACAGACTCAAGGAATAGGTACATAGTGTGATTCTTGGGGCTCCCCTGTGCAGGGCCAGGATTTGGGCTTTGACAGTGCTAAAGGGGCCCTTCCAGCTCGGAATATTCCATGATTCTATGACTAATTTTAGGGATGACAATTCTCCTTCTGAGCCAGAAGATAGGTTAACTAATTTTGTGGTGTCCATTTCTGCCATTACAATTTCTGTGAGGCTTTTTCCATGGTAAAATATGTAGAAATGTTATCTAATTATGTGGACAAGTTGTGTGCTAGCTCCACTAATTTGTTCCCTAGGAAAATGGAAAGAAACCTGAAGCAAATTGAAAACAATGGACCAAAATATAGGTAAAAAACTTTAAGAACCAAGTACAGAAAGGGAGTTAGTGCTGAAAAGGGATATATTTGTGACACCTTATTTCTGACAATGCCTGCTTGAAAGCTTAAATTCCAACAGTTATACATGAATCACTTTGAATATTTAAGCAAACTTCTTCTCCTTTCAAAATATGCGCGTATTGTATCAAGATCAAACGCTTTGCTTAAGGTGATTGTGCTGCTCAGTCCTCACTAATACTAAATCTGTATGCTCCACTTTTGTAGAAAAACTGGGTCATTATGAAAAACTGAAGAAATCTCTGTAGGTTTCTAAATACCTTCTCATCCAGAGATGCCACATTCCTGCATCCTACCCTGTGTCCAATGACACAGCAGCGAAGTAATAGTTCACTCTTTAAGTAATAAAATCGGGTTCTTTGAAAAAGTAGTTTTTCAAAAGAGAGAGATCTGCTGTTTTGGAGAGAAAGGGTTGGGGATTTGGTGACTTACTAACTAACATTTTCTCTGCAGTTACCATTGTCTGTGTCTAATATTAAACCTGTCATTTTGGGGGAACTGAAAAAAATTTCTAAGGGGTGCAAGGAAGGCTTGATTCAGGCAGCCCAAAATGGTAGGAAGATTTCTGTTGGGTGGGGAGTGGCACCAGTAATGTAATGTCATACATTCAAGTGCTGTAGCATATATTCACTCAATAATTGTGTTAAAGGCTGTTAATAAAGTAATTTGTTCAGTAGAACATTAGGAATATTATCTCTTAATCTGAACTATATCAATATCACAAGATGTTTAAATTGCTCTTTCCCTTAACACAATGGGAGGAATAGAAAGAGACATATCGCTGCTCAGATTTTTCTAATTAAATCTTTTGAATGTATATATTTGTTAAGTGTACTAATTTTTTATCTATGAACACAGACAATTGTTTTATGTGAATTTGCATTAAAAAAACAAACAGTAGCCATAAAGGCCAAGACAAAGTGCTAAGTAAGGAAACAAAGCAATCATCCTAGCCTGAGATTTCCACATGTGAGTGAACAGAACAAGACTGTGAGGAATGTCTTTTCCAGCAATCTACAGTGTACCTGTTCTCAGATAGTCTAAGAGCAAGACCAGTTTAAGGGGCTTACACAGGGAAGTATGTGAAGCTATTTTAGCTTTATTTTGATTTGTTGACCACTCTGTATTCTTACTGTGTTTATGTGGGCGCTTAGAGTCAGTGGTCTGTCTGATCCTGCTCTTTGAATGCTGGGTTTTGGCTGCCTGGTGCCATGTATTTGTACTGAATTCCCACTGCAAAAGAACAGAAAGCAAACCTTGGTTTTGTCATGAGCAAGTTTAGATAGAAATGAGGCTTCCACAGAGAATGCTGATGAAAATATTTTCAGCAATGTACCAAAATGGTAGATAGAATGGGAAAACTATTCCTGAGGCATTTGCTTTCTTGATGAAATCATCAGCAGAGAGTGATTAGAGAACTCTTATTGCAAAGCCAGCACTGGCTCTTCAGATTCCTTTCCTTTTTAAGACTAGCAAACACCAAATCTTGACCTTTAATGAAGGCCCAATCACTATGGCATAACAATTCTAACTAGAAGTGTAGGTATTGACTAAAGCTGGTCAGATTCCCAGCTGATGTAAGCAAGTGCAACACCGTGCTGGACTTCAGCTGAACAGAACAGGTTTAAATACTGAGTACCTTCCTAGGAAATCCCAGTGCCAAATCTTAAGCTTTTGCACATATGTAGGTACTTTCAGTATCTACCAGTGGTTGAAACACTTTTAATGGTATCAAAGCTAGAAAATTTGGCCACAGACTGCTTCTAGGAAACCTTATAGAATTACAGAATCAAAATGCACAGGCAGTTGAACTGTTGGCAATGTGACAGGTGAGAAGTTGTTTAAATAACTGTGGGATAACCATGCTATCTTCCAGAGCCACTAAGAGTGTGTAAGTAGCTGCTCTGAATTTAAATATCTTCATGGATTGCATTAGAATTGACAGGCTCATTGATTGTGCTTTGAAAATTAACAGAAGAGATTTTTTGCTTGCCAGTAGAGGCACATGCATAAAAACACCTTGGTCATACTAATGAGTTACCCTATGCCTCCTCTCAGTAGCTCTAATGCTAGTAAAACACATAATCACAAACACTATTGCAGCCTCTGAAGCTTTCACAGGGGAAAGTTACACAGCATTCTCCTGTCCTCTTCTACCAAGTTTAACAAGAGCAGTAAGAAGTTCCAAAAGTGAAAACATTTTTTTCTAATGGGGTAATGAATATTTCTGGTTGTTTTTTGGGGGTTTATTAACAATGTTTTTCTTAACTGTGCTCTGGGAAATGTCTTAGTGATTATGAAGCAATTGAGTCAGTGTTTTATCATAATCACATTACTTTTCCATGCTTCATTTCTAAGTTCATGTGGGGTAAAGTATTTTACTCAGGGAAGCTTCTTGCTTCCAAGTAGTGACTTCTGTGATTGTCATGTGATTGTCATTATTCCTTCTACAGTCAGGATTTATGTTTGAGAAGAGAAACCTGCTATTAGGTATTGCAATAATTAATTACTTGAAACTAATATAAAGTCTGTCTTTTTGAAGAGAGTAACTGGTCAAAACCTGGGATTAATGACTCAAGTAAGTGAACTGTGCTTTTCCTCTCTTGAGAGAACGTAATGTTTAATGTTGCAAGTACAGATATAAATAGGTGGAAAAGGTGCATGAATACAACAGTATACAACTACATAGAGTAGTAAAACATGTTTCTTAAAATGGATGTAAGATTGATTTAGCTCTTTTGACTATTGGAACACATTTTTATAAAAGAATAGTGACATTAGTGAATTCACATATACTAATTTAATTTTTCTTAAAAAACAGACTGAAGGTTGGGAGATTCAAAATGGCAAATTCTCATGGGACTTATCCTCCATGAGGTCATGTTACAGAAATACCTCCAGTATCTTTTACATTTCAGTTAACAACTCAAGAACTTTTTCTCCTTGCCCCTTCATTTTGAAGGTAATAATTTGAATTCTGTGTTTTTTCCTTGCTGTGGAAGTCTTAACATTTTTGATTTAAATGGAAAATATTCAATCCCCTTATTGCAGATAAATCTGCTCAGAGCTATTGATAATTTAACTGTCAGAGTTGACAGTTAATGAGATTTTTATTAGATGAGCAAGTGTGGGCTGCTGTGTTACTGAGAAAAAGGTTGTGGTTTCAAACAACAGCTACTTGGCTGCCTTTACTCCCACAGATACTGGGCATCTCTCCTGGTATACTGCCAAGGAACAAAGTGGCATAATACAGATTTCAAGGGAAATTTCTATGAAATGGGAACAAGTTTTCACCTAAATTATTTGTGAAGAGAATTTAGGCTGCATAGGTGCACCAAGAGTTCCTTGTTACCAGAAGTCTACTTTTGAAACCCATGAGTTAAGTGTAGCAAATCAAAGTGGGCAAGCAAGGTGGCAGGTGTGAATGAGGCAAGAGAGCTCTGGGTGTGAAGTCAGAGCAAGTTGCTTTGTGGAACCTGCATGCAGAGAAATGAAGGAGGTGGCAGAGCAGAGAGGGGTTTCTGGCCACCCTGAGGAGAGTGGGGCAGCCTGTGGAAAGCCATTGGTCTGACTGGTCATATCAGAACGCCCAAATCAGGAGAACTCCCATAATGAGAGCAGATTGTTCTGCCCAGAGATGTGTGGTTTTTGTGGTGAGTGCTTCTAGAGTCATTTATGTGACAAGAAAAAGTTGGGCTTTATCTGATTTATCCAAAGGCTCTTGCAGGCAAGCTTTTGGCTTGAGGAGCCCTTTACAGCCATGACTTTAAAATTGAGTGAAATTGCTTAATGGACATCTAGTGAGTAAGAGCTGTCATGTTTTAACCACGCCAATGTAGTAAATTTGCATGAATTCTACCTGTTCAGCATTCAGGACAAGTTAATGTGAATACAGGCTTCTAGATATCATGTCCTTAAATGGGGTTAAAGGCAAATAAAAGGAGAGCAGGAGTTATACACAGAGCCTAAGCTATGTTGGCTGAAACTTTAGCACAATATTTGTTTATCTGTATAAGCTCATCTTTTCCAGCGTGAAGAATCTGACTGTACAGAAAGTATTGTCAAGCATACTGAGTAAATAAGCTGAAAAAAGAAACACTTTCTCTGATCACTTTCCCTCTCAGTCATCTTGGATTTCATTTGTAACAATAGCAGATAAAGCTCTTACAGTTTTATATCTTACAGTCTTATATCGTGCTTTAAATAATACAAAACCTGCGTCAACTCTATTAACAGCACAGGCTGGGTCAAACATGTTTGGTGCCGTGTTTATAATACTTGAACGGGTATGTATTTATTTCTGTCATCAGGCCAAATGTTTAGCAGTGGTAATATTTCAAAAGCACATAATCTTTACGTAGCTTTTTTAATTTTTTGTTCTAATAGGCAAGAGAGCAGAGAAGTATTTGTGTGGGAATGACAGAGGATAACAGAGGGTGGTTCTTGATCTTCAGTGAGATGCTTTTAATCTTTCCAAAAAATGTCTTGTATTGAGACTAAAATCAGACACTGTAGCAATGCTGAGGCAGTGTTTTCTGCTCAGTACATGTGCACAGCTGAACTGCTGTGTGCTCTACTTCTGTCTAGATAGACACACACCTTGCACAAAAGCAGGTCTGATGCTGCTGCTGTCAGTACAGGCTTTGTACTTTCAGGCAAAGTCAGTGGCACAATGCTCTCAGGCACAAATTTGTAACCGGAATGACAAGGTACTTATTGTGAGCTAACCCAGCTGGGGCTGTTTGAGAGTCATTTTGCTAAGTTTTAGTAGCTCCTGTACACCCATGCACATTCTTAGACAAATGTGACCTTCTACTTAATGCTTACAGCTGTCTCTGATATCTTGCTCTGCCCAAGAGTACTGACAGGCTGTAGATCATAATGAATTTTACTTTGGACTTTATCAAGGCAACTCAAAGAAATAATCCCAAAAATGTTAAAGTCAAGCAAGGTGAGATCAATCATTGAAGTGATTCTAGAAAGTAAAAATTAAATGCATTGTTTCAGTTTCTCACAGATACTTAATAGGACCAAGAGACTCACTGGAGTGCTTACAGACTGTATGTGTTCTGTGGAAAAAATGTGCTACAAATGAATCTCAAGAAAACATGAGGATAAAGGTCTTACTACATAGCAAGACACCTACAATCTAAATCATTGCAGCCAAGTGTCAGTCAGAGCCACAGTTTTCACACTGTTTCCTCTCACATAGGTTTCCATTCTTAAAACAGAAAGTAAACTAACATTTCAGGGTCTTGACAATAAATTGCAGTGGAAAAAAAGCCATATTCCTCCATTCCAGCTGTTCAAAATACAGATGTGGTATGTGATGGCTCATTTGTGCCCATGGATTTGAAAGGGACACAAGAAGAAATCTGAAATAATCCATGGTGCTGTGGACATAAAGTGATTCCTCCTGCGCTCACTGGCGTGGAATTGGTGAGGCTGTTGGCACCTGCAGGGATGGTCACATGTGGAATGGTCATTGCAAGGCTCTAGTGACAATAGTGAGTGGGGAGATGGGAACGTACCAATGTGTGCATTTATTCCCTGAGAACATAGGCACTCTGCACATCAGTGATCTGTTTTTCACATCTGAAGATATATTCCTTTGTAACTGAAAAATAAATGTTTTCTTCTGCACAATAAGTACTGAAGATATAATCAGCTCAGTGCTTAGAGTCAGCCAGACTGCAAATATCTTTAAATGGGATTTAACTGGTGCTGCATATTTACATAAGAACACATTTTTTTTCTTATACAGATATTCTGATCTCTTCTATGGCTTGATATTTTATCTAGTGAGAAGAAGTTGTTCCAGCTTGTTACCTCCAGCAGGTTTTTGGTTTTATGAAATACTTTTTATTGTCTGGAAGAGTTTCCCTGCATGTCTCAGCATGGCTTATAAAACCTGGCTCATTCTATTATTTATTTTTCCAGGAGAAATGCAGCTAAGAAACTTGCAGAATTTTGGCTGATGAGAAGATATGTAGGTCACTGAAGTTAAGATGACAATGAAATGGTTCTGATTTTTAAAATTGAACATGAAACTGAAAATTTGCATTCCTCTATAGACACTTCAGAGGTGTCTAAATTCTAATTTTACTGAATAGCACTTAATCTATGTTTTTTTCAGAGCAGAGAGACACTCCACCGCTCTCAGCATGTCAGCTAACCTAGTGCTAGGGAACACAGTGTCGTGGGAGAGAGTGGGAGCTTCAGACAAAGCTGATTAGAGAAGCCCTCCCTCTGAGTCACAAGGTGCAGAAAGGACCCCCTTGCTTTCTAAACTCCTTCTCAGAGAGAAGCCTAGGAGGGGCTGGATCCAATCTTATCCTCAGACTGTCAACAGTTCAAGTCTAAGAAATTATAGATTGTGATTGAACCATTGTACAACTTCAGGATTAATGATGGCAAATCAGATACATTTATATAAAAATGAATGATTTATTATGGTAAATGATTGGACAAAAAGATCTCAATCAGAATTACTTAGTAATTCTTAGATTCTTAGTACAGAATCTGAAAGTGCTAGTAAGGTATGACAGAATAGTGCACTTTATCAGAGCAATTATATTAAAGCAATTGTAATAGAGCTAGCAAAAACGATTATTAAAGTAGGGATTGATGTAACTCACCCAACATCTGGGGCCAGCAAAAGACATCTCCTTTGCTCAGCCTTGAGGAGAAATTTCAAGGGGCATGCCCACCCGAAGGAGGAATCTTCATACACACTCCAAGAAGGGATATGTTAGAAGAACCTAACCATAAGAAAGTGGACTGGACTTTTATAGTATAAAGTGACTGCCAGTCATGTGTCTCCAGATCAGCTTATCTGCCAAATCTTTGCCTATCAGGATGTTAATTTGAGGTTTATGTGTCAGATTGGTTTTAGCATAATTCAACACCACAACCAGCATGACAACCCTGTCAGCCCACCTCTGATAGTCTTGTAAATGCAGGGCAGAGCATCCTGCTACACATACCTGACAATAAGAATCCTCTAATGAATTAGGATTATCACTGAAATGTTCCTGAAACTGTCCTTCATCTAAATTTGTACAAGATTAAACAGCCACAGAAGCTATTCATTTGAATAAAAGGGCTAGAAGCCTCTAAAAATGTATGAATTATGAATATCACTTGGTTGTTCATGTTTGGAAATCCTACCTGTTTGTAGCACTTTCACGGACATGAGCACAGTACTGTGAAAATCAAAACCTGAGAGTCCTTTTTCACGGTTTTTAATTCAATATAAAACCATAATAATATACACTTCTTTTTAATAGCCTGTTCTTTGCCATGGCCTTCCAAGTTAAAGATGAGAGCAGGGTGTGGAATTTCAAATGTCTTCCTGTGCAATGAAATGCTGTGTTCTCTTTCATGTTCTTTGTTGTTACCTGGTCAGTCTGTTCTGAACTATTTTCTGACTAGGGAGTGAATGTCAATTGGTTTTTAATTTGGGGAAGCAAAATGCCCAGGAATATCATAACCCCCTATTGTGTACAGTCCTAAAGTTTTGGAAGTAGATCTCCTTGCCTTCTGGCCCTGCCTCAGGAAGTGAAAATCTTTCTGGGCTGTTTCAAGCAAGTGTCTGCAAGGTTTGCTGCTAGCATTTATAATGTGAAACTTAAAGCAGCTGTTTTGCATTCATGCTAACACTGCTCCTCCAGACATTCTGCATTTCATAAAATAATCCATTTTTCTCAACTATAAGTTTAAGTCAGCTCCAGGTTCACCAGATTTCTTTCAGACTGCTCTTACAACTCTTCAAGAGCAAAAAGGAAGTACAAGAACAATGAACAATTGTAAGTACTTATATTGCATTAATATCTTCCAAAACCTACTACAGTTGAATTGCACATTCTTTACTTAGAAAATTAACTATTTCTTTATTAAAAGCAGATGATACAACTTATGAATAGGAACCAAAGAAAAAGAAAAATATAGCTGTGGATACCTATGTAGAAGGGAAAATTCAGTAGGGCTGAGAGGGTTGTTTAGATGAAGGCATGCAGCCTATATACCTGACCAAAACTGAGTGTGTGTAGAAGTGCAATTGCTAAAGCAGCAGGTAAGGGCAGAAATGGAAAGACACAGCTCACCTGTCTCAGCTGTGACATGGTAACACAGACCAAGTGAAGTGGAGAGCAGCTTTGAGAGGCTGTTCAAACAAGTGAACAAGTCTTTTTTTGACCCACTGATTCTCCATAGAAGTTCTCAACATACCACCTGAAATGACACTAACAAGAAATGCCTTGTGCTAGCCATTAATTCTGAGTACCCAGTGTTGATCATTGCTGCTAAAAGATGGTGTCTTTTTATCAAGAATAAATGTCAGTCACTACTGTTAGACCCTATATATTCTGCTGAAGTGTGTCATTGCTCTGCTGTGTGCTGCTGCTGCCCATCTTCTCTTTATCTTCTCTGGATTGGTTTAAGTAAGCATACTTACATTAATGAGTGGATACTGAAACTTCTGTAGTCTCCCATGAAGAGCTTATGGAGACAGACAACATTTCTCTAGGTATCGTAAAACAAAGATGCTTGTTTCCCTTCCCTTAACAGAAGGTATTTGTTGACTTGAGATCCAATAAAGGATTTTGTTCTTGATCAGCAGAGCTGTAGTGATATCTTCACTCAGTGTTTCATCACATCCACAGACAGCTTCACAATCTGTAGTTTTGGACACATTTTATCTTGTTATCACTAGAATATGTTAAAACTTAGTCTGTGCTTATGTACCACAGTTGTCCTCGTTCAGAAAGGAAAAAATAAATGAAAAATATAAAATAGTTGCAACTACCTAACTGATACTGAAAGTTAGGATGAAGAAGTTCTCTACACTTCACTAAGTGGTTGGCTTATACCAGCACTTGCAGATATAGAAGGAATCACAATTCCTGCAGTTGTTCTAATTTGTTTACAGATAAAAACCACAAATGTTGTCACATGGGAAGACTTGACCTCCATTATTAAAAAAGCTGCTGTTTATTTGCTTTTAGAAAAGACTAGACCCTGAAGGAAATCCTTGTAAAAATTAAGTAGTCTTAATTTGTCCTCTCTGATGCCTCAGGCAATCTTTGTCATTGACAGTCAGACCACCTGGACTGCCTGTAAAGCATATAACAAATCAGGGGAAGGAAGGGAAGAAGTAACCCATAAAGCTTTTTTCTCACTCTCTAAGGTCTGCTATGCAGTCCTCCTGACTATGATTAAACCAGTAACCCAGTCTGGCATCTGGTGATAAGAGGAGAGAGTTTCATTTTGTATACTGTAGTAATAATTACAGTTAATATAACTTTCCCTGGGGTCCTCAGCTGATGTCAGTTCTTCCCACACTGCTGCAAGTGACAGGAAGTTGATATATGATCAAGATGACCAAGACAGCTGAAAGGTCATAGCAGCATTGCAAATATGCTACTTTTTATGCTGCTGCTGTCAAATGTGGCCAAGCTTAAAGATTCAAGGGCATAATCTGCATTTTTAGTACATGTGCAGTACTTGTTCTAAATGTCCCACCACACATAAATACCATTTTTTCCTCAAAGATTGAGGGGCTCACTTACAGAATTTTTATTTTTGAGTTTGGAGTTTTTTTTTTCTTATTCTGGAAATATCTATAACATCAAGCTGTATCTTTAATGAAGAGCTATCTCAATGCTGTAGTTCATACTGTGCTCAAATGCTTTTCTTTTGTAAGCTGATGTCTTATTCCCAGGACACATATCAGCCTCAGCTGCAATGCTGAATTGGTTCTAACTACTGTATCTAAAGACAGGACATCTATTGACTGAATTGAGCCCATTTTCACCATATTAAACTGAATCCTAGCTCTGACTGAGAAATCACTGAACTATGTTGATGACATTCTCAATCTTCTTTACCACCTCATTTCTGCTAGTTCTCTTTCCATCAAACACACTTCTTCCATTTTTAGTATTTTAAGACACATGTGATCTTTTTAATAATTACCTTATTTTTAATGTAATATCAGAAGTGTTACAGACGCTTGTTTGCAAGGTAGAGTACACTTTTCATTGGTGACATAAACTGCCTTGGGTCCCAGGATCTCAAAATGCTGCAACATTCCAACCCTCAGTATCTTTTCCAGGAAGACTTAAATTTAAAATAACTTGCAAATTATCTTTTTAAAGGAAAAAAAAGGCCAGTGGCAGCTGGTGGTCTTTAGTGGTCTTTTACAAAAAAAAACCCTAACATGCTCTGGATAGTTGGTAAAATTGCTGAAAATTTGAATTAATGGCTAAGTTCATTGAAGGTCTCTTGATAGAAACCAATGCAATTCACCCTTAAGATGGATGTCAGGACTTAGGTCTGAAATCTTGGAGAATTAATGAACAGTTTTCAGGAGGATCCAGGAATGAATGGGACTTGCCAGCAGCAACCTTCAGGGAACTAATTTACAGCTGATGCTAATCATTCATAGGTGCAGAACAGACTGCAGAGCAAGCGGGTGGATAAAACACAAAATTTATTGATCTGTTTTCCCAGTCTTATTGAAGTGAATTATAAAGTCACCCAGTTATCAATCCCTTTAAATTAGCTAGTAGGGAACCTGTTTATAGTTGGACTTTGAGACAGAGGTGAAAGCATTGGAGAGCAGGTCTTTAGCCTTTGAGGAGACACTTGTATTTGGTTGCCTGGATTAATTTATGGATTAATCTCTTGTCCAGCTTCCTGTTTCAATGTTGCCTAGGAAGGCAACTCACAGTTCAGCAACACTGACAAGTGTCAGTGATGTAGAGCATTGGACTGCAATGCTATTAATTTTTTAGAGTTCTGTGGAATTAATACAATAAATATATCCCTATGAAACAAATCTAGTCTTAGATTCTTCAGGAATTGTCAGATGTATGTTATGGGTCCCATAATTCAAGCACAGTTGGGTTTTCAGTTGGAAGAGACTCTTTAGTGTGAAGTGTGAATTGTCCCTTCAGCAAAAGACAAAAAACCTTGAGAGAATGATTTAAGAAGGCATTAAAATCACATATGAATTACAATGCCAGCAGACTTGAGTTATTTCTGTTCATCAAAGGCAAATTTTTTTAACTGCAATATAAAGGCAGAGTTCAAGCAATGTATTTCCCTTAAGGGTTGGAGACCTGCAAATTTAAGATAAGGCTCTAATGGTATGTGTATAATGCAAAACAGTTTTAAGGTAAGAGTTACATATCTATAATTTTCAGTCCATGCAAGTGATACAGTTTGAGAAGAGACAAAACATATATGGACAAGCTAAATCTGCTTTGATCAGTAACTGATTGACACTGACCCACAATGTTATGAACTCTCCTGAGCTTATGCTGTCTAATGCATGAATCAAACACGACGACACCAGAATATTCCCTTTCTCTGCTCCAGTCACCTTAATGGTGTCTTTTACAGGCACATTTTGATGAGGTCCCTATAAACTGTTGTAAAGAGTGTGCAGTGGGTGCACTTGCACTCTACTTGTCCTTTCTGTTTCTGCGGCCAGAAATCTCAGAACAAAAGGAAAGCAGATGAGCGTACTACTTAACAAATTGATCTTGTTCAAACCATCACTGGTGGGGTTATCAAGGTCATCTGTTCCCATATTGTTGCAAACAAATGACTGAGCAGCACTGTCACTTGGAGCATCAGTGATGCCACCTACAGTGGACCAGCAGTTCTCCAGAAAAATGGCTTATACCATGGGGGGAGAGGAAATAATCTTGGCCAAAATGAAAGAAATCAGTATTTATCACCACAGCTTCTGTAAGTGCCGACACTGTCTCTTTATGCAATGGGCACTAATCCCAAGCATTCATTTTGCTGCTGGCTGTGGCATCCAGCAAGGTGAGCTTGAATGGACATGCCATTTAGTGCTGCCTCCCACACGCCCCAAGGGCCAGCTCTGTTTTCCTGCAGGCAGTTCTGGTCTGCTGCCCTTGGCTGGCTGTGTCCCATACAGAGCTGTGGGGAAGATTCTGCCATGATAGACTGTTCTGGGATGAAGTTTCTTCTCCATCTGGAGCCTGCACATTGATGAGCCTGCTGCTGATGTTTGTTACTGCTTATTGCTGCCCTAATATTTCAGTGGAGTTCTCCTCTTTCAGTGCCACTTGAGCTTCCTTCTGGAGAGGCTTTGTAGCGTAGAGAGATACCCAGCTGGGTTGCAGTGGTCCCTCAACTGACCTCTGACAAAACAAGACAAATGCATGATATCCAATAGTTTTCTTCCTGGAAAAGTGAATCTCAAAGCTGGAATCACCTCTGCAGGCTCATGAGAAAAGGCTGCCTTGTAAGCACTCTTCCACCTTCCCCAGGCACACATTTGCCACCTTGCTTTGCTCACATCCTTCTTTGTCCTCTCAAAAATATTCTCTGTTTTCAGTAATTATTACTAATGTTGTCTTCCTTCACTTGCCTTCCTTTTTTCTCATGGACTAAAGTTTTTTTTTCCTTTATTCTCTGCAGCCTCCTCTAAGATCATCTCCTGAGCAGTGCTGTGTACAGATACAGGGGCAATCTCAATATCTGTTTGTCATGAAAACACTAAATACCAATCTCTTTTGGTGGTAGCATTATGTGTTGAGAGAGCAAATTTGTGAACCTTATTTTTCCATCATAGACAGTATGTTATTTTTACCTTGCACTCCAATTTCTGCATACTCCATTGCACTGAATTATTCCAAAGCTAATTAGATGTTGGAATTGAAGAGCCTTCATAACTTTTCTGAGAAACTGGTTTAGTGGCTCTCTCCTGTTTCTAGCCAGTAAGACACTGAAGGAAGTGTGGCAAGGAGATGTAGACCTGTGCATTACAGCATCTTTTACTGAAGGACATAGGATTTTAGATACACTGTAGCATTGTTTGGGGTTAGACTATTTTGTTTTTCTGAGGGAAAGAAAATAAATGCATTCCTAGAGTGTAATTGTGTGTAGAAGTGCTGAGTGCTCTGAGTGCTCTCTCCCACCAGACACTGAGTTCCTGTCAAAGCAGCCTCAAAAATGCTGTGTTTTTAGCCTGTCTGTACTGAACAAATTAGCCCAAAGTGCCTCCCTTTTCCCTGGAGGTTAGAACAGACCAAAAAGAGTTTCTAAAGTTGATTTCACTAATTACTGCAATAGTACTCTGGAGCAGATGACAACAAGGTGCTTCCAAGAGTTGCTTTTTATTTTGGAAAAATTTTGAGGCAGATAAATTTATCCCAACTTGGAGTGCTTTTTTGATTTGTTTGACTTCAGGCGGATGGTTTATTGACAATGAGCACTGAAAGATGTTGTGGAGCCATGGCATTCAAAAGAATGCCTTTCCTGAGGAGCAGTGCCTTCCTTATTTGTTTTGTAGAAAAATGAAATGTCCTCTTACTTGTGGGAGATCATTGATTTTTCAGAGAGGAAACTCAAAGTGACTGTAGTTCATCTAAGGTCACTTTGTGAAAAATATTGATGATGACGGAGAAGAAAAATCTTTGAAGAAGGATCTTTGGCTAATGGTTTCACAGTGTGCTTAAATGAAGTCTTGCTTCTGTCTCTGCTGTCATGAGGCTTCCTGCTCTCAAGTGTAAGACACAACTATTCTGTATGACAGTCACTTAAAGGCTACTTAAGCACCTGCTCTGTTCTTTCACTTGTAACCTCCCTGTTATTGAAATAGGCATTGAGAAAGGAGGAGACGTGTATGAGTAAGTAAATAGCATGCCAAACCAAAGCTTTGTGCACATTTGTTGAGTGTAAATGTAGCTGGGACCATCACAAGTGTCCTGCAAGTACATTATTTATTTACATTTGAGTTTGCACTCTGAATTTCTTGCCTCTGAGAATCTGCAGACTGGTTTGACAAGTGTGCAGAGCTGTGAACACAGATGGTTGAAAGCCCATTTTTCTTGCACTTCTTATTTAAGAAAGGAAATAACATGACATTTTGTTTTGTCCAGCAATGGGAGAATCTCCCCACCTCGAAGGAGATTTGCTAGGCTGTTACTTGCATGGAGTGATTAGATAAACAACTGTATAATCCTGCCTTGATACTGGATTGATTCCAAGTTAAACCTACTCTCTCTTGGGGCAGAACTTACCAGCAAAATTATGGTAGGTAGTGAGCCCTATTTTTCTCTTAATTGAAGTGTGTAGTTACACCCACACCTACCCAAGCATGCCCAGAGTCTACAGCAGGAGGATTCAGGGACCAGTTGCTGGCTTGTAGGATATCCTGTTTCTGCGGGATCAAGCAGTATGAAGGCAGGGCAAGAAAATTTTAGGGTGCCCTTTGTGAGTAGCAAGGAGAATAATGTGCTTACTTTAATGATTTACTAATTTTGCAAAGCTTTTGAGAAATAGTATGAAATTAAATTGTTTTAAAAAACAGACTGTTTTGATCAGAGCATGGAAGCAGAACGATGGCTGGGCATCCAATATATTACTTGAGAATAAACATATTCATCAGGATAAGATTTTATTAATGTTCAAAGGTACTTGTTATTAAAAAAAAACCCCAAACCAATCCAACCAAAATTTGGTCTTTGTTGAATCAAAGCTGAACTTCATATTGTTCTTGTCTCCCCCTGGAAAGGAAAATCTGTGAAATTTCATCAGTTTGCTGAAGAGACTAGAGGTACTCTTTAGAATAGTCTGATACTATTGAGATAATCTTCATTACAATAGCTGATGTGGGAAATCATTGTTCTGGATGTTATGGTCACATTTGTCAATACTTTTGAGACCATTACTGGGTTTCTTCTGTTCAGGAAACTTCAGTGATAACTAAGCACATCGTCTCACCTTCTGCCTCTGACCTCTGTCACACAACAACCAGACTCTGGTGAGAAGGCCCAATGGAAACTGATATTGTTTGACCAAATCTTTTGAGCTACTTTCAACCATGAAGTTTGTGTTTGTTTTAAAATGAATAGCTTTTTTTTGTTGCAAACAAATTTTTACTTGCAACTGTTTCCCTGTTTCCTTCAAGTATAAAAAGAGTTGACTCTAGATTTGATCTTCTGAGTAATAGTACTTGAAAAGCTACTTTAGGCCTTTATTTTTCCATTTTTTTCCTCTGTGCTTAGAGACCAAAGTAAATTGACATAAATTTCTTTACTGATTTTTTTGTTCAGAGACCAGTTACAGCTAAATACTATTCTTTCATTTTTGTACAATTATAGATGTTTTCAAGCACTAGAAGTCTGTGAAAATTTCTTCTTACCCATTATTTTTGCCCAAGACCTTAGCATATATATACACATATATGGTCCAAATTCTGAAGGGCTTCAAACTAAATTGTGCTTTCAGATCATTTTAGTGAAGTGGACATTTTCATAAATACACTTTGACATTGACCTGGCTCTAATTCAGATGCTAACACATTGTTAACATTAACAAGCCATAAGAAAAATGGTCATTTCAGAATATTTATGCATTAATGCCATAAAATATATTAATAGACTTGGAGGCATTTTTATATTCTGTACAGAAAAAGTCAAGCCTTCACTATGTTCTTTGACCACTGAATTTTAAGTTTTGTATTTAAGAGTAATCAATCTCAGCAATTTATGTTATGGGGTTTAGAATGATTCTATATTTTTCCCCTTTTCAAGAATAGCAACTTTCAATAACTACTGAGACACAGCTTAAGGAGTGAAGGGAATGTTGTAATTTCATTAGATATATCATATAATTTGTTATGAGTCCTATTTATTCTTCAATTTTGCTTTAAATTAGTAAGCAATGTTCTTAATATATGGTATGGGGCATTAAGAAAAATAGATTTATTTCTTCAGTGGGTGGCCCACACAGAAGAAGCCTGCTCCTAGTACCATATTTTTTTACTTATTTTTAAGGGTCCTATGGGGACAGTTCCTCTTGCATTAGCACCTGACTTACAAATGATCTGGCTGCCCATTTCCACAGGGAGCCAGAGCAGGAGACCATTTCTTTCTCAGCCATGGCAGGGCATGGCTTTCATTAGACTCTGAGAAAATGCATTTTTCAGCAGACTTAGAATTCACAGTCCTACCTGATAGAACATATCTCTCAATCCCAGAATTTCTCGATCTTTTAAAATTCAAAGGATGCTTTAGCATTGCTGAAACAAACAACAGTATATCAAACACTGCCACAGCAGCTTCCTTTAGTCAAGTCCTGCAATCTTTGGCTACATTCAGGTGCTTTTCTGAATCACAGAATGTGGCTAAAACCCCCATTTTGAAGCCATCAGGAACACAGAACCTGTTCTTTTTGTCAGTGCTTCATACATTACTATAACTCTATTCATCTTTTTGGAAAATGCCATTGTTTCTGCACTTCAGGATCCAGCTGTTCCTGGACTCTTTGTTAAGGTCTCTAAATAAGAATTTACTATTAGTATTGCTAAGAGCACTGCAAAAAATGGTCTGTTTTGCTCCTTCAGCACCACTGTGAACTTTTAATGTGTACTAATCTATTTATCTAGACCATGCTGCCTTCAGTGAGGAAAATTAATGGTGAGGTTTTAATTTGGCTGCATTTCCATATTAGGAAGTTGAAATGGGAATGAAAGGATATTACAGGAGGCTACAGAATAAAAGCACTGCTGGAATCAATAGCTCCCATTTCAAACACACCAAAGTTTACCTTTATTTAAACCTTTTACTTAGAGTTTAAACCTTTACTTAGAGCTTCCCTAACAGGAGGATACCCATCTCTGGTTGTAGTGCAACCCTTCTGAAGAACAGAGCAAGTGCATTAGGGACAGCACTGCCAGCAGATCAAGGGAGGTGATCCCACCCCTTCACTCAGCCCTACAACCATTACCTTAAGACATGCTTATAGTAAGCATAAAGCTAGTTGTGCTTTGTCTTTTGCATATTAAATGAATCAAGGACAGGTCAAGTAAGGTTTCTATATTATTTCTAATTTCATGGAACAGCTTTTGGCAAGACTCAAAAAGAATCACTTTGGATGAGCATATTTTTCATGGTAAAAACAAGGCAATAAAGTGACTGGGCTAAATGCATGATTTTCTCTCATCAATAAGTAAAATGAAAGTGGCGAGAACATCTGTGGCCACAGAAGAATTCAGATAATAGAAAATTTAACACATTTTACTTTTGAAGACTTGTACTGCATTTAAAGAGATGGATCTCACTCTTCCAGTTGTCCTTTCTGTACTTATTTCACTATGAAAAATATACTGGATATTGTTTTTCTGTAGACAAAATGGTTCTTATTCTGATGAATGTTAGAATAACTTAGCCTCTAAACCAGCTAGATTACGCATCTTGCCACAAAGATTGTACTTGAAAACAGACAGTATAAAAGCATCAGTTTTGAAATATTTCACAACTGCTTCTGGTTTTAATTTTAGATCCAAAAAAAAAGCCTACTTAGCAAAACAAGACATAAGTAGACTCTACTATTAAAATCTAGTTTAGCACAACTTTGTCATCCCAGCTTTGAAAGGGACATTTTCATGGCAACCTAATTGCTAGAAGGAAAAGGTGAGGGTGTGTGTTTAAGTATATTTTGGTCATCATAAATCATGAGGGGATTTTGAAAATCTACTTTTTATATGAGCATACACTGTTGTTCTTATCCAGTAATAATTTTTGTTATGAATATTCCTATTACTTACTAGCATTTCAAGTTATAGATCTAATAGCAGATTCCAAGCCACCAGATGCAAATGTGAAGTAAAAGCCTGGATTTTATAGCCTTTAAAAGTCCCACTATGTGGTGTGTTCCTTTATTCTTAGAGTAATGCTGTGATCATTCTGTTGGGAACCTCCACCAAATAATTCTAAAATTTATTTTAGCTGCTTAACTGCTTGCTTAGACCATGTTTGTCCAATTGAAACTGTAGCTACAATGGAGAATTTTTGTTTCATTTTAAGACAGATTGTTTCACTGTTCCATTCCCTATTACTGATATGCTGAGCCAAAGTGAATATAAAAAAATATCATAACTTTGTAACAGACTTCACAATGACTGGAAAATTTGTTAAAACCATAAAATTCTATCAATTTAAGTATATGAATTAAAGTGATGATGAATTACATTAGATGCAGTTAAGTGGTAAACTGCTGAAGCTAACTTGCTTTATCTTCACACTGCATTAGTAGCATAAAATAACTATAGCCTAAATCTGAAAGAAAATTGTCATCCGCCTAATAATTTAAAAATGCAATGTGCTTTTAAAAAAAAAATCCCAGTCTGTTTCTCACAGAGAGCTTCTGAGTTTTTAACAAAAGAGACAGTCTTTAGGGGAGAGGATATTTGAGTTACGTGTGTCAGGTTTAATTTTGTTACGGAGATAGAGATATTTTTTATATATGTGTATACTCTGCAAGGATGACGGTGTACAGTGCACCATCTGCTCATTTCTACTCTTTCCATATTTATCAACCAGACAGTGAAGTTTTTAATTTTCCTCAGTGCTCTAAGTTTCTTATGTGTTTAAATATTTTCCCCTATGACTTAGGAGAAAAACCCCACAGAACTGAGTGGTCAGCAAATCCACATACACAAGGAAATAAAATAGACAAAGTATAACATTGGTTACTGCTTTTCCACACCTGAAAAAAGCTGTCCAGAAGCAATGGCTGAGGATCCATATACACTTATGTAAACAAAAGAGCTTCTTTGCATTAAGATAAGCCTTGTAAACCTATTTTCTGGAGAGTATTTGTAGCTCTGTTGCATCCTTAACTTCCACAACTCAATACCATTTTGATTCATTGTTCTTTTTAACTAAGAAATCTTATGAACAGTGTTTGGGGTTTTAAGCATAAAATAAATTTTAAAAACAATACTGTTCTTTAATTCTCCTGCCTTTATTTTTGCTGAATGTCCCAGAGATCTCTGATACAATTTTTTTCTGTGAATCCCTCGAGTGCTCCTGCGCAAGCAGCACAAAGCATTTGTCACCAGTTTCATTTTTTTTGTCCCTGTTTTACTGTGCTCCTGTGTCAAAACCCAAACCAGTCCCCTAAGTGTGTTCAGTCACGGGTTTCTTATGCTGTCTTTATGGTGTTTCCCGGTCAAACTGTACATATGTCTTATTCCAGACATATGGAATAATGCTACTGGACTAACCTGATCCAAAGAAGAAAAGCAGGTTTGGAGATTTTTGGGGGGTTGGGTTTGGTTGGTGGGGTTTTTCGGTTTGTTTGTTTGTTTGTTTTTTCAGATTTCTGGACTGATTCTTACGTCCTGGGCACCACTGCTCCCGAGGACTTCAGTAATTAAGGATGGGCCATTTCTTCACTTTTCTGTAATCTATGAAAGGCCTTCGCTTTGGTCTGTGGCCCTTCAGACTGCATGAATACATTAACTTTCACAGCAGTCAGGTTCTTAGTTCCCATTCAGCTTCGTGTGAATCATCTCTGGGGATGAGCTGTTACCTACATTTCAAGTTTGTCCTTCACAAATTCTTTGCCTTGAATTAACTACTTCTTTTAATAGAAAAATAAAAACCGGTATGATCAAGAAAAATAAAAAAAATTCACTAAAGAATAAAACTACCTTGTTTTCTCATTTGCTGTCAGAGATGAAATCCTAGTAATTCTGAGTGATTGTGTGACTAAGGGATTGAGCCAGAAGAGATTCTTCTAGAAACATGAATAGCTGAGGAAGGCAGAGAGTAGCAAGCTGTGAGGGAATAATGTGCTGATAATTTGTATTAGCATTAAATGCGCCTCTAAATCTCACACACTTATATGAAGCTGTGATTCTTTCAAGGCTTATTTATCATGATTGGCATAAATTATTAATCATCTTTGGAGAGAAAACAAATACCCAGAGGTGACAAAATCAACCTCTTAAAGTACAATAAAAAAGGGAATTGCAACACATAAGTTAACAAACAATTAGAGCTAAAGTATTATCAATTTGAATGTTTATGGCCAACAAACCACCCTCTCAACTGATGTACTTCTAATTTGCGTAATTTTATTGTGATTTAGTATATGGCATTTGAGATAATTGTACTGTAGGTTGCTAATTAAAAAAACTAGCAATTGGAGACCATGGCATGGGATGCAACAGTGTCTGAATTAACCACAAAATGCATTGTTAACCAACCTGAAATTATTTTTTTCACTGTTAAAAAGTAATGTCACATCAGAACTAGCAGTTAGTATGCCTCTTTTCACACAGCTGTCTGGGGCTGTGGCAGCACAGTATTCTGACCACAGCTGACTGCAGTGCAGGCAGAAAATACCACAGCAGAAGAAATAATCTATAATGAAGGGCTTGTTCCACAAACGAATCATTTTCTCATTAGGGAGCATGACAATCAAGATTTTTACTAGCTTAATCATCCAGGTTCACCAATGACAAATTCTTCCCTGCAATTTCTCATCCTTGAAAGTACTTGGCTTAGTTATTGCTGTAGATCAGTTCCGTAAATTTAAACTCTTCAGCTACAAATGTTCACCTCTGGAGAAAGTCAAAATTAGCTTTGAAAGTACTGGAACATAAACTATGCACTTTCATTTTTCATGAACAGGGCACAATTAAAATTTAATTATTTGTATGTTAGTTGAAAGGAGAAATAAAAAGCTGCTTGGATTTTAATATAAAATGAAAAATAAATTTAGTCAACACTGCATCTTTATATTGCTATAACTCAGGCTGTTCCCATGATAATACTTGCATATTTTACAAGATTTCCTGTTTCTAGAAGTCACTAGTAAAGATCCAGGGCATACCCTGAACACAGCATAATCTTCCTGGACAGCAAAAATGTTATATGCCGTGCTGCCAGGAATAAGACTGGGGGAATGAACAACTGAATAAAGATACCTGCTCTGGTGTGGGGGATACCTCGCCAGCTCACATCAGCCCCTGCTGGAGCCTAAATGCCTTACAGAGCTGCTGACCTTTTCTCTTCTTGGTGTACAAGCCTGATGTAGAGATGTCCTTTTGCTTTGCTTTCTCCTATGCACTTCTCTCCCCTTCTCCTATGCATTCTTCTCTCCCCAAATACTATGGATAATGTACAATTAAATCCATACCACAAGATTCAAAATAGAAATAATGCAACACAGTGGCTAAAAATCACTTTAAGACAACTAGCTACCATCACCAAATTGTCCTGAACTGCAGTTTAAATTTAGTCTAAATGTGAGAAAAGATGGATTCTTTAAAGGCTGAGGGGAAGCTACAGCTTTGCTGTTTGTTTCAGTCTGAGTATTACTCTGGAGCAAGTTGGGAAATAGGCTGTGGTTGGAGCCACTGATCTTTCATTGATTACTTTATCTAAGTGCATACTGCAGAGGGGAAGGCAAGAAGAATAAATTGAATATATTGGTTTTTTACAAAAATTAGGGCTGTATTGGTCTATACACAAAAATTAGGGCTGTATTGGTCTATCCTGGTTGCACACCTCACATGTTGGATGGACCTGCTCCTCTCAGTCTGACATCTCTGGTCAGAGGCACCTCAGCAGCAGTGACTTCCTCCCTTTGCTTCTTGAGGGGGGTGTTAGAAAAACAGTTCATTAAGATGAGGGGATTGCTGCTGCTCCAAGGCTGGTATGTAGATCATTTAGACTGGAAAAGACCTTTAAAGTCATCAAGTCAAATAATCTGTAGTATGTCTGAGGTTAGACCTCTGTGCCATTTCCCATGGACTTGGCATAAGTTTACTCCCTACCAGTGTCACTTTGTACTCTGGCCAAAAAACCCAAGGGGATCCAGGCCAGCAGACACTTTTGTTTCCTCCTCATCTGCTTAGACACCACAGGCTATATCTGATCTACCCATGATAAAAGGGAAACAGAGGCTTGCATACCTCTTGCTCACTGAGCAATTAAGAGCTGAGCAACAAGTTAGCTTCAGACAAATAAAGAAATAATCTTTTGCATGTGTCCAGACTGACTGTCTGGCTGACCGACTGCTGGCAGCGTGTTGACAGCCCAGCACACATCAGCCTCCTTTTCTGAGCCATTCTTTTTTGTCAGGAAAAGAAAAGCAGCTTTTGAAGGCTCCTTGTTGGGCTCACATTTTTTGGGAACTAAACAAGAAGTCACCTGGGGCTGACATGGCAGTCTCTGTCATGGCCTCACTTAATAAGACAGCTTACATCCCAGACAGCAACATAAGGAAGAAACAGCAGTATTCCCATGGTGCCATACTTCTGGCCTCTCTTGAGGTGTGTGCCCTCAGTCTGACACAGGGTAGGAATAAACCACAAGCCCCGTGATCCACGCTGGAGCTGAGCACCATTGGCTCTCCTTACCCAGGCCGATGCCTTCACTGGGAAATGTTCTTAGGGAAGATAAAGCTTGGGACCAAAATAAATAAGCATGAATATAGCAATGACTATGTGGAGTAAAAATGAGTAATTCCATGTTTTTATTCACAGGGATTAATCCACAGCCAGCAGTTACAAAAATGTAATTATTTGATGTAAAGTGTGACTATTTTAATTAAAAATGTTTATATTCTCTCTCCCTAACAACAAGATATGCTATTCGAGTTCCCCCTCTTATCATTATGGTAGAGGAGTTTCCTCTTTTAAAGTTAATTTCCTTTTCTACCCCTAGCTTCCATTCATAAGAGAAGTAAAAACCTTCCTGAAACCTGGTAGCTCTGCTGTTCTGGACTAGGGCAGACGGCCAGTTCTATTTCCTTGCCAGCTAGTGATTTTCTCATGCTGACAGATGTGCGAGACAGCCATAGATCAGATTAATTCTAATTTCTGAAGTGAGCCGACATTTGAATCCAGCTAATTTAAAATGTTCTTTCTGTGTTTGGTCTGCTCAGGCAATTTAACTGCAAATCTTTCTCTCAAGTGCTGTCCTTTCAGCTCGTATGGTTGGGCACACGGAGCCAGAGTTAACCGCTCGCTTATTAGGGCAAACAGATGCAAGCAAATCTGAAGCTCACATGCATGCAACCCCCTGTGTTAATTGCCTCTTCTGCATTACCACAGCTTTGTAGGACACCTCAGCTTGCCCCTTGTTGGGGATGGCTCCTCCTCAGCTGGTCACCAGGAGCCTGAGGGACATCACTTTGGGAAGGGTGGTGGAGGGTATGAGCTTCAGCCATCTCTCAAGGCAGTTCTCTGTTTAATCCTATTATTTTCTTGCTTTCCATGACTCACCAGCCCCACAATGTGATTTGAATCAGCCTAGCATAAATATTTTTTTAAAACACTCATTTGTCTTTGTTTTCACAGATGTCCTTTCCAAAACTGCTTTCATTTCTCTCAATCCCTGTCTTTGCTATTTTATCATGAATACACTTGCAGGCCACTTTCTGGGATATCCAAAGGTATCTGCATCAGAAAATGTCTCTTTTTCTAAAGAGGCTCTACAATTTTCATTGTAAATAATGAAAGCCCAAGACTGTTTTCAGTGAAAATTTGATTTTTTTTCTTTTAATAGAAAACAACTTCAGCCTATAAAAATTGCTTTAATCAATATCTCAGTGTTCCACTGAAAATGTCATGACTTAACATACTTGAAAAGTAAACACAGGCAGGAAGAGAACGTTTTTTCTTTTGACAACATTGGTTTACTATTTATAGCCTCCTGAAGTTCTTTACACTCTACACAATGTGAAATTATTGCCAATTATGCTAATGTTTTCAATCCACATTCTTAATGTTGATAATACTGTAATCTTTCAGGCACTCAATTGTTTTCACATTTTATCTTCCTCCCAGCTTGATAAGCAACGAATCCCTTTCCACACTTTCTTTACTTTTGGTCTTTCCCCTATAGAGCATGTACTCTATACACAAATTTATTCTAGCTCTGCTTCTGCCTAATACATTTCTATTGTAGCCAGCTCTTGTCATCCTTTTGCCTTACTCTCATCTGACTCTCGGAGAAAAATGGAAAGTCTTCCCACAGGTTTTCAAAGGAAAACCTGACAACTTTTCCCATTATTCCATATTCTGGTAGAATTCCATATTTCTGGTACTGAAATTAGGTTAGGGGACTACCATTACATAGTACTGGAACAATGAAAAAACAAAATGCCACAGAAAGATAATACCAGTTTTTAATTAAAAAAAAAAAAAACATTTTAGATGTTTTAGGAAGTTTTGCCACTTGCTTTTGAGAACTTGGAAAAGAAGGCTTTGTAAAAGAAATTTTTTTGACTTCCTCAGAAGTTTTCTCTCATCAGAGGCACGTTCTGCTCAGCCCCAGCCCTGGTGCTGCCAGCCTGGCTGTTTGCAGTTACGTCCCCTGATGTTTCTGCGAACACGTGTGCCTGTCACAGGCTGTATCCATGTCCTTTACACCTTCTGCAGCTGCAGTCACAGCTCTGAGCAAGGAATTCACCTTTCAGTGGATTCAAAATCTGCCATTTTAATCAGTTCTTCCGAGACGTTATATGCCTTTAATACAGTTTCATTTATAGCTACTGGTAACTTTGATAAATTTTAATCAAATTTTTTTTCCATTGTATTTTGATAATATTATCAGAGACTGAAGAATGCTCTTATCTCTATTAATAGTGGATTTCTTCAACACCACTTTGGGCAATTTTAGCAGATCCTGGGACAGCATTTTGAAACTGTCTGGTCTCCTATATTAGATTATAAAAGGTTAAAATTAAATCTTGCCAAAAATTCTAATTAAAAAAAGTGTAAATGAATACAACTTTGTTTCCAGAGATGCACCATTTAAATGGGTGATTTTCCTCTCAGAAGCACAGAGCCTATTGTTTACTGCTTTGGAGAAATGGTATGTACCATATGTGGCAGGTAATACACAGAAGCATTTACCTTAACAGCAAAATCTCTTTTGAATAAGTTGCATACATTTGTTTTTCTCTTTTGTCAGGACACCCTATTATATTTAGCCTTTGTTGAGCTTTGAAGAGAATGTGTCTAATTTCTGTCTCACAATACTTCCTAGCTCACTATAAATATTGTGTCATTCTTGAGCAGCATTGCATACTGAATCCATAATGTCTTACAAGGGAATTGTTTCAACTCAGTGAATAAATGAAAATCACTTGAGATTCATTCCAAACCTGATCTTTTTTCATCATTTAGCTTGCTCAGTGTCTTGATTTTCTCTTTCATATACAGATATTTAATTATTTAATCCACAAAACCTTAAAATAAAAAAAAAAAGGAAAAAGGAAGGAAGGAAAGCCCCCCTTCACATTGCATCAAACATTTGTAAATATTGAATAAGTGGAAAATAAAGCATGCTAGACAAGACCATGATCATATGATGTGACAGTACTGTTTAATAAATCCTTCCAAGAAATGTTTGCTTCATTGTCTTTGATTGCTGTTGCTGACTGGTTACTTTCTTACTGTTTCTGAGAACAGAAAGTCCATGGGCAGCCACATTGCTTTCTGTATAATTTGAATTGATTTTTCCTTTTGTGCTGCTGCAGAAGATGGTGACTGTTTTCATTTTCCTACAGAAAAAAATTTGCTAAGCATTTTTAACAGAAGGAAAGCATCTCTAATGCACTTCATGGGGTTTTTTTCACTCCATATAGGCAGGACTGCAGGTAGGCAGGGAGCCCTCTGTGACTTCCAAGCTAACAGTGCCAGGGTCTTTATCACAGGGAACAGATCTTCCAGACACTGGGCAGAGAGTCAGAAATTCAATACCAGCTATGCCCAAAACAACAAGCCAGACCATCCCCATACTGACTGAGGGGTATGTCAGTGCACTTCGTTGAGTGCTTAGGAAAGGCAGCTTTCTCCTCCCACACCTTTGTCTTCTGCCCCCTTCTTGCTCAGAATACATGTGGCATTGGAATATTTTAGATCATTTTCCTAGTCTGGTTCAACACACACTGTTAAGAAGGATTGGAGGGCCTGGGGTACAAACTGTGCTTCAGTGTGGTTTTGAAACAGTTTGGTTGTGCTCTGCTCTTGAATCATGATAAACTGTAAAATGTCAGGTCAGTCCTTAAAGAATTAGTAAATGGGAGAACAAGTGCTATATGCAGGAAGTGACCAAAGCTTCTGATGAAATATGAGGACAGAGATTGCTCATCATCTATACAGTACATTGTGCTGCTTGTTTGTATGTTTTTATATATAAAAAAACCAACCCAGATTTCTGAGAGTCAGCTTTAGAAAAAATGATGACTGAAGCAGAGAAAGCATTAGCTTTCTCATTAAATGCTAGTTACTGATAACACTTGACTGACCTATATACCTCTTAAACAAGAAAAAGGTATTTCTAGAGTGCCTAGGGAAATTAGCTGTGGCTAAATTTTCTTTAGATTTTAGAAATTATGTTAATCATTTTATGCCTGCAAGTTTCATCATGTGGTTTGAGCTAGGCAGCTGCTGCTTACGCTGCTGGTCTCATGCAAGGCAGCAGAGTTGTTGCCTGAATGAGAGCTTCAGGATCCAGCCACAGCATAGCAGAATATTGATGAGCTAGCTAGCATCCTGTTTGGTGCACATGGAAAGGGAATAAACCCCCCAAAAGATTTGAAATATTGAAAGAGCTCATGCTGTGGTACAGAGCCCCGCAAGGAGGGAGAGGGAACCGTAATCTGTATGGCCTTCCCACTGCTGCTGCACACCAAACTCCCATGTGCACTCCAGAGGGAGACTTCAGAAGGGATGGATGGCTGGATGCATGCAGAGTTTCTGTGCTCACCAGAAGCCCTTTTGGCAGCTTCAATCCTGCTCTTTGAGCCTAGCTCTGGCCAGAATTACCTTTTGCTTTCCTTCCCAGAGCACAGACTCAGAGCCAGGGAGGGGAGTGCAGGGCAATGGGGAACAGCTCTGTTTTCCATTGTGGGAAGGAGGGTTAAACCTGCAATATGGCAGGAAGGAATTTTACCACATCACATCTGAAACCTGAATTTTACCTGTATTGTGAAGAAACCCTGAGTCAGTTCTGACTGCACACCTGACAGCAGCATTTAAAAATCTTCTGTAACCTACAGTAAGGGGTTCTGTGCATTTATGTCTATACCTCAAGTGCTGGAATAGTCATGTTTATGCAGTTCTATAGTCCAAAACATTTTTGAACAACCACCAGTGAATTTGGACAGCCAGCAATTTTAAATATGAGCCTTTTGCCTTGTCACAGAATATTCTGAGATGGAAGAGACACACAAGGATCATTGATTCCAACTCATGGCACTTAATAGGACACCCCAAGAGTCACACCCTGTGTCTGAGGGTATTGTCCAAACTCTTCTTGAACTCTGCCAGGACTGGTGCTGTGACCACCTCCCTGGGGAGCCTGTTCCAGTGCCCAGCCACCCTCTGAGTGAAGAACCTTTCCCTGCTATCCAACCTAAACCTCCCCTGACACAGCTTCATGCTGTTCCTTTGGGTTAAACATGGTTAGATGCCACCATGTAGATGGCAGTGCCTTAACTATGAATTTTGTATAGGCCATAAGGGCCTCTTCCATCCTTTTCAAGGGGAGTGCTGATCTCTCCTTTCACACAACACTCATAAAAGGTCATAATTTAGAATGACCAAACATCCATAATTCATAGACACAATAATTCACAGACATCCAAGTGAATAAACCTTGTCCCACTTCAACCACCTACTTCAAACCTGCCACGTGACTCCTTGAGGTTTGAGTGGATGTGCACACATCCTATGCCTTCACTTCTGCAAACAAAAATCCTACTGAAAGACACAGGGAAACCTGGATTGTGAAAAATGGCATATAATCAGTAGCATGTAGCATCAGTCTGACTGATATGTGCTTACTGTCACTGCTCTTCCTGATCCTGAGGGTGCAGGAGACAAGTTCTGTTTCCAGCTATCTCTTGATGTCAGCCCAACACCCTTCAAATGCAGCACAAGGATTCACAGCAATACTATTAAACACACAGCAGAGGAAAAATTTGGGAGCAGCAGTATTTCCCTGTTAGATTCTTGTGTCTCAAATAATGAGATGCATGATGCCTGCCTCTTGCTGATAGCTGGGCTACTGCTTGCTTTTATAAGAAATGATTTGCTGATGAAAAGCCAATCAGCAAGATGCTGAATGTATTACTATGTAATTTCGTGTGAAAAGAGATAAAAACAGCCTGTATCCTTGGATAATAACTAAATATTGATTTTCCAGTAGTTGTTTTAGCTTCGCCCAAATCATCATTTAGTAATGGAGACAGTTCAGCCTCTGGTTTAAATAGGATTTGCTGAAGTTTAAGTCCCTATTTCTCTTACACTTCAGTTTTAGGTAAGCGAATGGTTGGTAGATCTTTTTATCAGTGGGCACTAGGCAAAGGTATTCCAGACTCTCATGGTGAAGCTCATAAGCTTTGTTTTTTGAGGGAGACAGCAAAAAATAACGACAAGGATTCAAATGCAAAAAAACCCCAAGAAACATTAGTCCTTCATGCAACATATATTTAAACCTTGAAATCCTTGGCCATGGAGTATTAAGTGCTTATGGAGTGTTAAGTGATTGAATAATCATAAAAAGCAGGACCTGTTTGCTTGGAGAAGCTGGCATTGAAATATAACAATTTAGCAGCATTCAAGGATTTATTTAATATAGATTATCATCATGCTGTGTGTGTAGCTCTCCAGAAAACAGGATGTACTGGGAGGAGCTGTCACGATTTGCCTGCTCTGTCACTATTCTCTCCCCATCAATTAATCACAAATTCTGGCCTTCTGGGGTTAGACAGACCTTTGATTCAATCATGTCTATTCATTCTGATGCTCTAAAAAATAAACTCCTACTTTCTGTAAGTAATTTTCAGTTTGACCTTCTATATACTAAAGGTACAACCTGTGATATAGGAAAGACAATTGATGAAGAAAGAGCTTGTCTTGATACCTTGCTTGTGTCCCAGCTTGTGAATAAAAATAAGTTACACTGAGTCCACATTCAGAGTTCACATTTCTGAGTCAGCTGTGAGGGAAACCAAATGAATTGGTGTATAGGGCACCAAGAAGAAAATAATAGTGAAGCAGAGAATCTAGGTTCATCTATCTCATATAAGTCAATTTAATTTTTTTTTTAATTCTCTCAGCTGTTTCAAACTGAAATTGCAGATTTTTGTCTACCATGTTTTAAGGAGAAGCAGGATGCATTATTATTTGGCTTCTTATAACCTGTGAAATTGCTGCCTTCCACAGCAAGGAAGAAAATTATGAAAGAAAACTAAGTGCTCTTGTTAGCAAATACACTTAAAGTAAAATCATAAAATGTTCCTTACTAGTGAAAACCATCAAGAGCATTTAGCTACATTAAAATGTAAAAATTTTATTGGAAATAGGTATTTCTCATAAGAACAGACAAGAGGGTTTGGTTTTCCATAGCCATTTTATTACCTTGACAATCACCAGCTCAGTTAACTCTCTCATGTCTTGCAGTAGAAGTACCTCAGGGCTGCCAAGGCTTGAAGACCACAAAAATTAGTGTTTGCATATATAAGATTCTAAATTATCACGAAAACTCAACAACAATGTTGTGAAATCATAATCCAACATGGAAACTATCCCCCAGGATGATGCTTTTTATTAACTTTTGTGATGGAGACCTTTCCAGCTTGTTCCCAAATCTGTCTGGAAAATGGCCTTAAATGGATGTACAGCTGATCATGTAACGTCTCACAAAGAGAACCAAAAAAAACATTAACCTTTGGGCATGATGGATGTTTGTGATGATTCTGTGACTAGTCTGAATCAGACAGATGGAGCACTGTCATTCTTACGTGATGTCTCTCTGGAAGATCACAGGGTCACAGAATGGGAAAGGTTGGAAGGGACCACAGTGGGTCATCACCTCCCTGCTCAATTAGGGTCATCCCACAGCATACACCACAGGATTGCATCCAGACAGTTCTTGGGTATCTCCAGTGATGGAGACTCCACAACCTCTCTGGGCAACCTGTTCCAGTGCGCAGTCGTCTGCACAGTAAAGTTGTTCTACCTCATGTTCAGGCAGAACTTCCTGTGCATCAGGTTCTGCCCACTGCCTCCTGTCCTACTGCTTGGCATCACTGAGCAGAGCCTGGCTCCATCCTCTTGGCACCCTCCCTGCAGATACTGACAGACATTGATGAGATCCTTCTCAGTCTTCTCTTCTTGGCACTGAACTGGCCTAGCTCCCTCAGTCCTTCCTCTCAAGAGAGATGCTCCAATCCCTTCATCATCTTTGTTCCCCTCTAATGGACTCACTCCATGTCTTTATTGTCTCCCTTGAACTGGACACATCACTCCAGATGTGCCTCACCAGGGCTGTGCAGAGGGTCAGGATCATCTCCCTTTCCCTGCTGGCATTGCTCTTCCTAATGCACCCCAGGATACCACTGACCTTCCTGGCCACAAGGACACATTGCTGGTCCCCTGTCCCCAGAGCTGCTTTCCAGCAGGTTGGCCCCCAGCTGTACTGGTGCAGGGGACTATTCTTGCTCAGGTGCAGGACCTTGCCCAGGTGAAGGACCCTGCATGTGTCCTGGCTGAACTTCAGATTGTTCTCTTCCCATCTCTCCACACTGTTGAGGTCCTTCTGAAGGGCTGCACAGCACTCATGGTGGCAATGAAATCCGCCAGTTTTGAGGCAGAAGAGATGCCATCCTGGAAGAGATACTTTCCTCTCCTTTATGGCACATTTAAATGCAAAGTCTTATTTTTATTTGTATTATTTTTACAGGAATATGTGGTATAAAACACACTCATTGGGCTAACTGCTGCTCCTCTGCACCATTACAGAACCAGAAAAATTTCAGGAAAATTCAGTGAAAGCACCATATTGCCCCAAATATGTGTGAGCACAAGCATTCACAAATCAACCAAGCTGCAGTTTTACAGAAAATAGTTACAACAAAAGGAATAATTCAATTCCAGCAAATGTTTTGATCATGTCTGCACATGGAGTAATGAAAGAAACCCAAACAATACAGTCTGCTCCTTACTAGGGTCAATGAACACTATTAAATTACAAAGAGAAGAATTCACACCTACAGGTGTTCTTTTCATGCTTTTTTGTTTACTTTTTCATCAGGTAAACTCTTACTGATCTTGTGCTGTTGTTGACTCATAGTCTGTATGCTTGTCTGAAAAAATATCTCAATGTCTCTATCCCACTTGAGCCTGCACCTCTTGCAGTTTCCACAGGATCTTATGGCTCTGTAGCTGGCTACTTACTTTCTGCCAGTTCCAATGATAAAGAGCCCCAGGTCATGGAAAACAAGCAGCACTTTATGAACATCTTTGCTGCTGTTCTTTTTTTCAGAAAAAAAAAAAAAAAGCAAGATGAAAAAGCTTTACCTAACTTTGACTATTTTCTCTCTGTTTCTATGGGAACAAGAACAGATGAAGGAGCAACTGCCAGCCATCAGCTGGACTGCTGAAACTCAAGCCAAGGTAACTGGCTGCTGATGAGGAGCTTCAGGCTTCATTTGGACTGTCCACTGTGTTGTTAAATTTGAAATGGTTTCATCTTGCAGTGGGGAGAAATGGAACTGCATCAGGTTTAAAACCAGTGAAAATAGTTTTTTTCCTGGGATTTCCTTGTGACTTCTAGGATAAACTCAGAATAAAATATTTGTTTTCAATAAAAGAAAGAACACAAAGACTAGGAAACCTTCTTGC
The DNA here is from genome assembly GCF_971803275.1 of Cyanistes caeruleus. Taxonomy (NCBI): domain Eukaryota; kingdom Metazoa; phylum Chordata; class Aves; order Passeriformes; family Paridae; genus Cyanistes; species Cyanistes caeruleus. The sequence continues at coordinate 42,095,065 of NC_141705.1, forward strand.
TCAGGTGATTAAATGCCCTTGAACATTTTTTCAGTTTTCGTATCAATACTTACAAAGTATGGAGATGAATAGATATCACCATTATCACAGATGGTCAACTCACTTAGCTGAGTGAAAAGGGTACCTAACAGATATTGGGTTAAAAGGACTGGGAAAAGACTCTTTTTATTACCCATCCCTGACCACAGCTCTAATCCCTGACTCTGTTACCGTTTTACACAGCTGTTCGTTTATAAAATCGAACCTCCTGGCTCTAAGACCTCAGCTTCTCCTTTCTATCTCCATACAGTGTAATAAAATCTCCAATCTTCTTGTTATCCCATTTTCCCATTTCCATTTCAATCTCCTACCCAAGAGCTCCCAACCATCATTTACTCACCAGCCTTTCTTCCCCTGTGCCCACTGCTGCTGGCAACAGCTGTGACCACAGCCCTGACTGCTCTGACTTGCACTGCCCCTTTCTCCTGTGTTCTCCCTCCTGCCTCAGGAGGGGTTTCAGATGGAGGACACAAGTTACATTCACCAATAATTCACCCAAACAAAGCTCTGAAGAACTAAAAGTAGGGCATATGAAAAAGTTTGTCATAGTGCTAACGTAGTGCATTGCTTTTTATTGCCTCTATCTGAAATTGAGCATGTGAAAGGAAGAGTTCTTCAGGCTGGTGCCACAGTGGGATATATATGGTCTGAGTATTGCTATGTGCAGTGGAGCTACACTGACCTAATTTATGGGAGCTGAGAATCTGGTCACCAGCTTGCATGCCTACTGTTCTGTTTTTGCTTTGCTTTGGAAAACACGGAATGGAAGTGTTTAGCTACATTTTGTGACAGAAAAAAAAAAGTGTGTAATACACATTTCTGCGTGAAAACCACTTTTCCTTCTTTTCTAATGGTTCATTCCATCATTTCCAGATATATTTGCCAACATCTGACTTTTTTCTCTCCTTTTTTTAGATATTGTTCTATCCAAATCAAGCATTGCTCAGGGAAAAAATAAAAAAAAAGAAGTAAAAGGATAGACAAGTCTCAGTGTTAGGCAACTAATAACTTTGTATTACAAACAGCAAATGACTGAGGGTAAAATAAGAAAAAACATCAGGCTTGTATTTAGTTTTTTCCATGAAAAATAATATTTTGGTCTGGTCTAATTTTACAGCATTCAGTAGAGCATGGACTTACAAACCAATCATGACCTCAAGTGGCATTCTGTTCATCTGAATAAAATACCTGCCAGCCTACATTAGGATTGAAGTACTCCTGAGTTGCTAGGTGCCACGGTGTTCAGATCCAGCAGGGTCTGCATTAAGTGTTTCCAAGATTATAAACAATGGAAACATATCTGTGCCTTAACAGCCTACATCTCCCTTTAACCAGTCCTGCAGTCACATTGTAAAAATATAATAGGAACACTGCCTAGGAACCATACTTTTGAAATTAACTGTTTGAAACATCAATTAAGCTGTGTGTGTTAATAGAAAATGAAAATCCAATTAGTTGTTGAACACTAATAGGCAATTCTCCCTGTGTAGATTTTGTCCTTCTCTAAAGCTGAATGTAGAAACTAGGCTGCTTTTTTGTGTTCTGGGTTGGCTTTCAACCCTTTCCAGCCAAAAAGTTCTAGTAAGAAACTGAAATCTGCATCAGGCAAAGGTTCTTAGCAATCTCTGAGAGGATAAGACTCTAAATGTGGTTGTATATGACTTTCAGAAATAAAAAAAACCTGATAAACTCCAGTTTCAAATGATGAGGTAGGCAGGAAGGAAGGATGAGAGTGGTCTTGGTTACACAATCAAGCCACCAAAATTATTGCTGAATGTTAAAACCTGACCTCCTGACAGCCAGGAGGGAAGCATCCAGCAGTGATTAGTGAAGTGCCCCAGGAAATGGGGCAGACCAAAAACCTGGCTACATGAGGGGCCTTCCCACCTTTCCAGGAGGGTTATTGTGGTGAGATTCTGAACAAGGACTATAGACAAATTTGTCTCTAAAACATCTGTGGAGATAGAGAAAGCAGCACCCATTTTTTCCGAGTAACACTGGCAAAGGTCACCCTACATTGACATCCTAAGGTGTAGGCTCCAGTGCAAGGAAAGAAGAGTGGCAAGATCTGCAAAGTACATCCTTTCCATTGGCTTTGCTGGATGTTAGTCTTTGGGAGGTCTGCAGATGGACAGAGCTCTCCAGGGCCTGATTGCTCACACTTGGTGCATCCTCATGGGCGAACCAGGACTTTACCAAGGACAGTGGACTGTTTGCAAGTTTTCCATCCTGACAGTGCTCCAGACTGTGTCTGAGAGGATGTACGCTTAATTAGGGCTGCCCATTATCCAGCTAAAATGAAGGCCTGCTACTTAGCCACCTTCAGTCAGAGTGGCAGGACAGGTCAAATTTCAGTCAGCTGCTGCCAAGCCTCCCATGCAGGTTATGGGAGTTAAGGGCACCTATATCTAAAGGCATGAAATGGTTTATGGGGAGATTTTCAAAGGAATAAAATGAAGTTGGAAACATAAATTCAAAAGCATCTGTCACTGAAATTTGCTTTTCTCTATCTTTTAGCTCTTTTTGTAACAGAAAGTTCAGCAGTAAGCACATCAGCTGGCAGGAGTTCAGCTATAGACACCAAGAATCACAACGGTACAGAGATTAGAAGTGCACTTCAGTCTGTTTGTGCTGGGAAAAACAGTTTACCTCTTTAATCTGTTTTTCATCTCAGGAACTGTGATGCTGGTTAGGTGTAATTTCTGTAGAAAAAAAACATTAATGAAGTTTTTAATCTGAAATCACGAGCACAAAAGGAACAAAAAGAGTCATCAGTATTCTGACCTTCCCCATTTTACCTGCTCTTCTTTGATGAGTCAGAATTTCATTTGTTTGAAACAGGAAGGCTTGCTGTGATAGTGATGTAGTCCTATTTGCACTGTTGTCTCTTTCCCACTGTTTAAATGTCACTTGTTTAGGATTTCTGAAGACATAAGGCTGTAAACAGACCATGAAGGATTGTCACTTGCAGACCCCAAGAGGAAAACCTCTTCTGTAGCAAACTGGGTGGGAAGATGGGCAACCAAATGTGAAAGGGGAGGTATTCAAGGATGCTGTATAATTATGCCAGCATCACACACAAAGTGTATTTTGTTTACCAGGACCCTACCCTTTCAGCAGCAGAGCCCACACTATGAACATCTGTTTCCAGCATAAGGGACAAGCAACTTCCTGTGTAACAGGACAAAATAGGTAAGCAAAATGCCTTTTGGAGACAAAGTTCAGTATTTTTCAAGTCCCATGACTGCCTCATCCTGCCATCTTGCCCTGTCAAACACCCATGCAGAACTTTATTAATGCTAAATTAATGGGGTTTACATAATCATTTGAAGTAGTTTGGGGTTTTACTCAGAAATCAAGGTTTAAGCATTATGCAGCCAAATAGTCTAATTTCCTTCATAGCACTACCAAGCTTTCTGTATATATACAATCCCACAGAGAGAGAGAAAAATGTTCTGGTATCATCTGTATTATGTCTCAGAGAAGTAGCAAACTGAGCAACAAAAATGATGGATTGGATTTTTTTTTATGGACTGGAACAGCTATATTCTACCATTGGAAAGCCAGAGAAGCTAGAAATTACTGTATCATACATATGCAACAGATGCATATGAGATTATGAAGTGTTCCAGGAGTTTGTCAGGAACAGCTAAATAAAAAACACACTGTAAGGTTAGAGGAAGTTGCTACTTGCTCTTATAGCCCAAGACAGAAGAAGAGATCAGGAGGGATACTGCACAGTAATTTATCAAGAATAAAACAACACACCACTGGGGTTTCCAGCTAACTTAAGAGTCAGAAAGCCAGCTTCTCCTGAGGTTTAAAATCAGAATTCATAGCACAGGCACCAGTACTAGGAGGGAAAGGATGACAAATGGGATAGATAAATCAGAAAGCATACTTTCAGGGAATATTGCAAGCTTAGGCTTCTGAATAGCAATTATGGAGAGCATGATTTTTCATTTCAATTTATGTCCGGGTAATCAATTATACACTGAGCTGGATATAAACCCTTTTGCTGCCCCATTACAAGAAAACAAGCAAATAAAATAAGGATTCTGAATGTAAGGAGCTCTCTTCCTCTATTTTCTCTAACTTTGATTAGTTATCTGAGATAACCCTGGAATTTAAACTTTGAAGAAAGCAATCTTGCTATTCACAGTGAGACTGACTTTATTATAGATTAATCCTCTCATAATTTTTAGTTCTACTTGTCCTTGCAATCATTCCTCTGGCTTAATATGACTCGTGAGAGGTCTCGACACTGAAACCCTAACACTATACCCATAGTGTAACCCTAACACTAAATTTTAAGTTCTCACCTACAGAAGCAGGAATTAATGTCAACTGTAAGAGGTTTCTTCATTCCTGCACGTCATACTGGCCTGAACAAGTTCTGTGTGGCTCTGTGCAAGCATCTACCTCATGCTGTGGTGACAGAGGAGAGGTTTGCTGCTGCACACACCCATCCCACCACAGCCACATCCAGCTCTGTTTTAAAGTATTTATATTTTGCAAAACCACCCATCAGCCAGTGTTCTTGTCAGTACAAGAACATTAACACTTCTTATCTGTAAAATATTTTTCCCCATGGATCTCCCTGCCAGTTCAGCTCTGGTGTAAGTAGTACAGCTGATGGAGGCACAGAGAAGAAATGCACCACCAAAGTGCCAGTCTACCACCACTCACTTCATGTATTAATGTGAAGTGGCCGTAAGCTTTTGGTGCCTCAGGCCACACCAGTGCTTGAGAGAGTGGGAGGTATGAGGACAAATTTTAATCAGGGCTAAGGATGAGCTCCCTGAGGGGAGCTGCCACGGCCACCTTGTCATCACTCAGTGCCCTCAGTCTCCCTGTGACAGTGCGCAGCTTCCACGTGCTCGGTCCAAGGGTGCCTGTGAAACGCTTTCTGTCAGCTCTCTTTGAGAGCTCCCGGGAAGAGAAGCTGCAGAACTGGAGAGGCAGCAGACATGTGGCACTTGCACAGTTACACTCTAAGGAGTTGTTTACTTTAGAGTGCAATCTGGATGAAGCACCGCCAGATAAAACCTGCGTTGTCCTCACAACAGCAGAAACTGAGATTTGAAGCAGTGAAAAACTGGAAAATATTTCCCCAGTTCAGCTTCTGGGAGAAATCCTCAGAATCCACTGGGAAAGGGTGTCTGAGCCCTCAGGCTTGGTTTGGTGAGGAATGGTAACCATGCTCTGCTGAGATGGGCTTGCCCCAAACCAGTGTGCAATGAGAGCAAGGCTAGCTGTTTCACCAGCTTGGTTATCTTAATAAAATTAATAATTCTATCAACTATTATTATATACTAATAATTTAATTAATAAAGTAATCATTTAATAATTAATAATTATTACATTAATAAATTAGTAAGTCACAGTACTGCCAACAAACTTTAAAATCCACTTGGCTACAAATAACTGATTTTGAAGGATGCTAATAAATTGGAGAATTGTCCTAAATTTCTCTTTTTCTATGCAAACTTGAATTATAGAAATAGTTTGATGCAATAAATGTGTAAGCATGGATTCTGCTGTTGAAGGTATCATGTATAGTAGAGTTAGTGGATTATGAAGGTTGTGAAGTGTGCAAATAAAAGTCTGTTTCATATAAACTCCAGTTGTGCAAATTCAGCTGCAGGTCCAAGAGGCAAACTACAGCCTTTTTCTCCTACGCAGATCAGCAAAACCGGAATTATAATCATGTTTTCAAGCTAAACTGTGCCTCCATCCATCAGATATGTAATTTCACCATCTTTACATTTTAGAGTTTGAAGCTCTCCTCCTTCCACAGGAGCTCAGTGAAGGCTGAGAGGGAAAAGATTTTAATGCAAGCACCAACTTTTCATACATCCCATCTGAAATGAGCTTATGAGGACCTTGTATGCATTATTCATCTCATACCCTGGCTAGAATTAATAACACATCCAGTGCTTCTGATACCTTATCAGTACGGAGCTGTTCAGCTGTATTACGTTTAGGTGAAGTAATGTACACACCCAGGTGTACTTGCTTGAGAACATGATGTGAGTCTTAAGGCTCAAACAATCACGGGAATTTCTTCTCAGAGTTCCTCAGTTTCCCCGGGCAACGCTGTCCCTCGTACATCTGTCTTCATTTGGCCTGGTTTCATTTCTACACGTTTCTCTTGCTGCCCAGACTAAAGGAAGAACGAAAGTCTATAAATCAATGACATCTTCACTAGCCTCGTTCTTGCTCTCTCTTTCTTCCTTTCTTCTTCAAGCAGCAGCTCATCCTGTGACTTTCTTATTTCTCCAGCTTTACCAGCTTCAGAGTTCTTCACTACACTTGTACTAATTTCCTTTTAAAATGACAGCCAATTGAAAATATGAAAATCACTACTGATTGCATAAATAAGCATTTGTACTGCAATACACAAGCCTTTAGCAAAACCAACCTTGCATGGATTTACATACATCACATAGCTTTTCAGGGCAAAGAACCTGTAATTTGGCACAAAGTAGTTCCCCTGTTGTGGAGTGGCATTTATAATGACAGTACTAGGTAAATAACTCAGGCATCCAAAGGCAAAATTCATCCCTTAAGGTCATGATCTGGATTAAAGGAAGAAAATCCTGGAGAGAGTTTAGAAACTATGAAGCAAGGAAATGGATTATACTAATAATTGAATTCAGTGGGATTTTTGTGGTCTGACAGATAAAATGCAGATAGTATTTTCCATTCTGTTATTACTCTTAGTGTTATCTAACTCATTAGTATGTTGACAAGGTACGTATGTACATTAACATTGTATAGAAGGCAGGGTTATACAGACAGACAACTATTTTCCACACACTTATTTTACAGAACAGCTTTTGCACAGCTCTGACATATAATTCATATATAAACAGACATGAATATTAAACCCATTTGCTGTCAGGGCTTAATCCTTTTATTTTAACTGATCATGGCCTCAAATCTAATTTTTTTCTCAGATTAACAATGATGTACTTTCTGTTCAGTCATAGGCAGCAGCTCTGTGTGGAGATCTCAGTGAAGGCTATTTACTCACAGGGCCCAGTGAGAGCACTGTCCCCACATACCAAAACCCCATCTTCACTAGATTTCCATAAAACTTGAGCAAGCTCAGTCAGGATTGCTTCTCCACTCGTAGCCCTGACCGTCCCCCTAACAGGCAATGTGACTTCAACACTTGTCCAGAAGCAGCACAGCGCTGTGTTCTCCTCTGAGGCAAACACACGACAGCCTCAGGAAAGTGCATGAGTGCAGCTCTTCTGCCTCCAGGCTTGAGCTGCCTGGTGCCCAGCCAGTGCTGGGAGAGCACAGAGCTGCAGCTGTACCTAGGTAATTATGGACCGTTCAGGACTGTGCCGCTGCCCAAGACTGGAGACACATTTCTGCCAGTCCAACTTGCAAGGCATCAAAACATGTTCTTCCATGGAGGCCAAGGGCAAACTGCTGACCAGCCAGGATCCTAGATCACATCTGATGGCATCTGTGTGGTGGATAGGTCTCATTTATATAACCTCAAATAAGAGACCAAAGCAAGACCACTCAGAGATCAGCATGGCACAAGTCCCAGCAAGCTCATCGTGCCTGTATTGCAGTATCTTCATACTAGATGTACTCATGCAGAGTGAGGCAGGAGGCCTAACCTAAATTGTCTGTATCTGTTCTGATATCCTTGTCCCTGAACCCGAGTGCCATGCAAAGGTCATAAGTTCCTGCCCTAAAACCACTTATATTCAATATTTCAATTATATATTCAATAATTCAGTTTCAATATTCAATGTTTACTTGAACAATGGAACATCTCTAAAAAGACATACTTTGCTGCCTGAGGAGAGGCTGCAGCTCAGTCACACTGATGAGAATTGAGCTATGTTAGTTCAAATTCTTGCCCTGAACCAGTGATGACATTTCCTTTCGGATGCCCTGCTGCCTACTAGCAAATTATTCAATGGGTGAATGCTGCTGGTGTTCTTTGGCTTTGTATAAAACTTGTACCTAAGCAACAGGAAAATAATATAATGCCTTAAAAATATAATTAAAGCACTAATAGGTGAATGGGGAGACCTGGATCCTGGTTCCTATTTCAGGCAAAACAGAGGGTCCCCTGCAGATTCCTCAGTCCAGTGGTTAGATACTGCTTACAGGTTCACTTTCCCTTACAGGGAAATGAGGATGAACCCTGAGTTTCCAGATCCTCCTGACAGCTGGGATTTGGGGCAACCCCAAGGTATATGGCTACATCATTGCTTCTGATGATAAAATGCTGTGTTTTCCTACAAATATGATGTGTACTAAAGTGTGTAGCTGTGCTTGTGCAGGAGCCAAGTCCCAGGAGTGACTAAGCCGTGCAAGAGGCACCAGTCAGTGCTGGCTCTTCCACATCCCCTCTTCAAGTGCCAGTGGGAAAATCCACACCTGGCAGTGGGACACTGTGCATGGATTTCCTACCCTAAAGCAGGCACTGACCAAGGCACCACCTCCACCAGGCAGACAGGAAAGCAATAAATTAGGGCACCAGCTCTGGCTCAGCATGATGGCTGCAGAGAAAGCTCAGGAAGCCATAAAATAAAGATACCATGAAATAAACGGGAAGATTATTTGTAATTAATTTCTTTTATACTGGCTGATGTAAAGCAGACTTAAAATTACAGAGAATTAGTCTGGCAATTGTAGATTTTGCACACACTGTCATGGTTACTTCAAAACTGTCCATATACCACATTCTAACAGGCTTAAAGGAGTTGAAACAGAAGTTTTAAATCATTTGTGTTTTAAATAATGGAGGCTATTTGTAGTAATAATACTTTTGATGAAGGGTTCAGTGTCAAGAGATACATGTGATTGATGTCCATAATAATTGCACACTTCTATAATCCTTCTTCACCCGTAAGAGTTTCAAGCTTACTTTTTGGATATTATTAATTCAGACAAAAATAACTTGTGGGCAATATCATGTCCTGAACATGGTGGAGAATTAATCTATTTTTGTAAAACTGTTTAAGAACGATGGATACTTTTTCCTGCTTGAGTAAACACTAGCTAATTCTCTAGACCTCCCTTTTCTGCTCATGAAAATCCAAGTCCAAATGATTTCATGGATATTTAAAGGATGGTACCAAATATTGAATACACAAAGATGAATTTCTCCACTTGATAAAGGTCTGATACTACTCAATTGCAAACATTTCAGCACTGGAGTTTTCTTGGGTTTTAATTTGTAAGAGAAAACACAATGAATTTAGGAACAACAAAAAACGGAAAGAAAAAAATGAGGCTGCTGAAATGTAGCCGTCAAACTAGACTTCAAGGGAAAGTATCACGCTTGTTTTTATTCTAGATAAGCAACAGGGCAGCTTGGAATAAACACGGATTGAAATTTCTTCATCTCTTTAATGAGTTCAAAGAGGCTGAACAAAGACATAGAAGAGTTGAGCATTGCTGTGTACAACACGGTAAACAGATTAAAATTTTATACCTGAGCAAAAAAAGGAATTTAACTATTAACTACAGCATGCAGAATAACTGATAAGTTATCACATAAACATAGCATACTGTTATCAGGTTACAGTCATTCAGATGTTCTTAATTTTTACAAAGGCTAAAGATGGAAAGAGCTCTGGGACGAGATGAGTATGTGACATAAAACCACAATAAGGAAAAGCACTTTACCATCTAGCAGCCTTTCCAGAGGATCAGAATTATCTGCTGTTTTATTATCCAGGCAGAAGCAGCAACAATTCAAAGCCTGTGGAGTTAATAACACATTAGACATTTAAGCAGGTCCTGAAAATGAAAATATTAGCAGTTTATGAAGTGCTCACAGAAGACCTGAGCCTGCATTCCCTGCCCTCAAATGCCACTTTAAAGCACTGCATTTGTGAGCTGTTCCCAGAGCAGAATGAAAGGCAGGAACCTGCAGGGAATGACTGATCAAGTCACAGGCTCGTGATTTTCTCACGTAACACCTGCCAGTTCTTAAGGGCTGACTTTTTACCCCATTTGATTGGCCAAAACCCACATTTCATTTTATGTAGAAACTTTCCTCTCATTGAATCCGGTATCTGGGTGGGTTTGGTTTTTATTTTCTCTTCTGTTTTCACCACCTAATCGATTTCAAATGCTCTGGTTTGAAATAGTCTAGCACAAGTCAAAAAGAAGTAACGTATTTATCTTCTTAATTCCCTTGTCTTTGAAAAAGATGCCTGTGGGAGAGAAGGGGACTGAAAAGTTTGAGGTTCAACCCCAAAAACTGAGTTTTTGGGGTGATTCCCCCACCAGACAGGCTTGTTTCTCCTGGCAGACTTCCACACTCCCTGACCTCAGCATCGAATACAAAAACTACCCTCACTCACCACCAATATTCCTGTGCTATAGATCAGGCATTTGCCTTCCTCCAGAAAAATCAGCAAGCCCAGCCCTTGTCATTTAGACTTGTCAGGAAGATGGGAGGGATGGAAGAGTGTTTACCCTGTTAGAGACAGCCATAAACAAAGCCTCTCCCTTTTACTTCCTTGCAGTTTTACAGTTACATATTCTTGATGTCAATCAACTCCCCTCAAATCATAGTACCTGCCTTGACTTTCCCGCTACTGTTCCTTCACCATTTATGAATAAAACTATGCATTGAAAATGCATGTACCAAAATGGGTTCATCCCTTTGTCCACAACATATCCATTTCTTCTTTGAAGTCAGATATTTTAGACATTGGTAGGTTGTGTGAAGGAGTCCCCAGGGAACTGAATCCTCTTGGCTTCTAGTTTCTTCCTGGCTTTGAAAGCTGCTGATACTTCGGGGTGGATGGAGTCCAGCCGCTGTTCACACTGGAAGGCCGTGAGGAAGGCCGTCCTGTAGTTGTTATTCATCCAGCCATAGAGAAGGGGGTTAGCAAACGTTGAGCACATGGCAATGACGTGGAACACGGTGTAGATCAGTTTGTACTCTTTCAGGTCTAACACCTGACTGTCAATGTCACTGACCAGCTGGAAGGTGTGAAAGGGCAGCCAGCTGACAGCAAACACCACAACCACGCACACCAGCATCTTGGTGGTTTTCCGGCGCCGGTGGTGATAGTGGTCATTCCCCGCCCCAGGGCTAACGTGGTTCTTGAGCTTGGTCCAAATACGGATGTAGGCGTAGGAGATGACTGCCAGAGGCAGCACATACTGGATCAGGAGCATGGAGATGCTGTAGATGGTGCCATAGTTAAGCTGCCCCTCCCCTGGCCACTTCTCAGAGCAGACCACAATCTTGAAGTCAGGAATGATCTCAATCAAGGAGTACTCACGGAAGATGGCCAGAGGACTTGCCAACAGGGCACTGACTGCCCAGGCAACTCCTATAATCAGGAAGCTGATCCGCTTAGAGATTTTGCTTTCCAAGTGGTAGACGATGCAGCGGTGACGATCCAGAGCGATCACAGTCAAAGTGACAGTAGACACGTGGACAGCCAGGGCCTGGGCATAAGGCACCAGGTGGCACAAGACCGGGCCCAGTTTCCATTCACCCAAGAGTGTATAAACCAAAGTGAAGGGCAGGCACAGCGTGTTCACCAGCAGGTCAGCCACTGCCAGGTTGGCAATGAAGAAGTTAGTCACTGTGCGCATGCTTTTGAATTTGATGATCACGTGGATCACGAGGGAGTTTCCGATCACTCCCAGCAGGATAATGGAGCAGTAAGCAAAGATGAGAATTATTTGTACTTCAACAAGTGTTGTGCTGTCCTTCAGTTCTGGTTTAGGGTCCAGAGCCAATTCGTTGAGAGGTGTGGTGTATCTTGTCAAGTACAGCTTAGTGAACAGCTCCATTTTCATTTCATCTGTCTGGTTTTCCTCACCTACTGCTTCCAGGGGCCCCATCCTTGCAGCAGCTTGGTCTGAGCCACAGACCTGCCCCTGAAAACAAAACAGTACAAGAACAAATGGAGAAATTGGTCCACATGGGCTAAGACAAGAAGCAACGAGCTAAAGCTACATCTCGTTCTTAACCCACATGCTACATTGCAGAATTAACAGAAGATCTGTCTTAATATATTTAAATTCTCTTGCCCTTACATTTTTAAGGCTGAGCCAGTAATATTATTTAGGCATGATTCCTGCTTAAAATTAGAGCAGATTTCAAAAGCATTCCAAAGACAAAGTTTGCCTAAGTAAATGCAGAAAAATTAAGATCCTGCTGGGCAGCATATAATTTTTTTACAATCCACTACCTAAAACTAGTGCTTATTTAGCACAAATCTTCCAGTAATATCTATGGGAATTCTACCTGGAACAGCACCATCCAGAGTGTTATAGCATAATAATCTTCCAGCTTTTCCTTAATGAAAAATGTTTTCCTTAAATAGTTACTGAATTCTTACAGATTTATGACCTTCCTTAATACCAGTGAACTAAATTGCTGGGGCCTTTCTTTAAGAAACTTTGTTTTACAACAGTTTGTACCATGCGGCAAATAAAAAATACCACTGAAATAGACTTGAAATAATATAATTTCCTTGAAATGACTGCATAACTTATTCACGCTGAAATCAACTCAAGAAACAATTGAAACACAGTTATACACGATATTTCCTTTCTGTGTGATGTTTCAGAAAACAGAGCTCCTTGGAGGCTGCCAATCAGGCATTCTTTTCTGACTGCAGTCATAGTGAAGAGCAAATCATTCCCCTGATGATGTCAGTAAGAATTTCACCACTGGCATAAAAATCACCTTTTTTTCCCCCCCTTCCTTACACAGGCTGAGCCAAATTCAATGCTACCCTAAGACTTCGGTAGGCACAATGTATGAATGGTTTTACAATCAGTTGCATTGACTTGAACTTCAGTCCAGTGTGAAAAAGTACACATCCTCATGCAAACTGCTCAGAGCATGGGTGGCATGCTACCCAAGAACCGAGAACCTGGGGACTCCTTTCCTTGGCCTGGGAAAATAATAAGAAGTTACCAGTGCCAAGCAAACTTATCAATAAAACACCACTGTTCACCACCAAGGGCAGCCCTGAGTTTCTCACTCTGTTTCCCTGTTAATTAGCTCCCTTAAGGAAAGCAAGACTGGAGAAGAAACGTCACTTTCAAGTGTTACACATAGCTTAATCCTTCTCAAATTCAAATCTGCCTAAAGAAACAGCTATTGGTGTGTTTGGATGAACATGGCTTTTAAAAAATTCTTGTTCTTTTTTGATCGGCTCCATTTAATTCCTTCCATCTTCAGTGAATTGTTTCAGAGGACCAGAGGTACATTTTCATCCCTACCTCTGCTCCCAGTAACTATCAGTGAGTGACATCCTTCAGTATGGTTTCCAAACTGAGAAAGGAGCGCTGTCTACCAGCAGGAGACTGAACCCTTTTTACTTGCTTCTATCCCACACAACATCCCAAAGAGTTTCTCAGGGTGAGCTATTTTTGCAAAAGAAACAGATCAACTGCATGAAATGAAAGGCATTTTCCCCCCAGCAAAACAGGTCAGAATTATGACACACTGTTTAGTCTACATTTATTCAACAATTAATAGAGTAAGCCTGAGATGTGAAACATCACAAGATACGCAGCTGAGATGTGCCAGCTGCTCATACAAGTGTACACTGTGATTCTAGCAGTATAATCAGTTTTCAACTACTAGTCTAAGCAATGGATGTCAGGAAAGGATTCCTTATCAATACACCTTTAGTCCACCAGAATAAAAATGCAAGAGATGCACCACAACTTGCACAGTCGAGGCTATGCAGAAGTTGAGAACTCTGATGAGCATTTTCCTTTGACCTATTCCCGCCATACCCAGGAATTATGCTTCCATATATCATTACAGTAGAGATTTGGTGAGGTCCCAGGACTGTCAGATGCTTCAAAATCTCATTATTTTTTTTCAGTGCAGGTCATGTCTACACACAGAAGTAGAAAGGCAAAAGGGCTGACAAATATAAATTCTTTCCCTTCTTTTCCCTAAATCCAGGCAGAAGGATGTAGCTCAGCCAAATAACATAGCTTCCCTTTCTACCCGAAAATATTTTCACCCATTTCTCTAGTCCCCGACTTTCTGTTAATTTCTTCTTGCAACTCCTTCTTTTTAGCAAAGCCTTCCCTTGTTCTGACACTTTTATTTTATTTCTTACTGCCCTATTCAGGTTGATGAAAGATGCTTTGGTCTTGTCAATAAGACAAAGCTGAGGGAGAAAGAAGGGACAACTACAGTTTAAAACAGAAATGAGCTTGTGTGTCAGCAAGTGATGAAAGAAACTGGACAAGTTTGACATTGTTGGTGGGACAGTTATGTGGGCAAAATATCAGTTGCACGGGAATAAAACCGAGGTGACACTCCAGGTAGTGTTTGACAGGACCCTTCTGTTCTTTTTTGGGGATAAACTCTCCAGGTGATAGCATTTACTGTCACACCTTGCATACTGCACCACACCGGGGTTCTTTTCCCGTTCCCCCCCCCTCCCCCCCCAGCAGTCAGATCCTCATGGTCAGGCATCAAATTGAGTCTAACTTTCGGCCGAGAAAGGCCCAGAGAGGATTTACATCGGCTCTGAGAGCAAGTAAGCAAAAAGGGAGGAATACGTGATTACATTAGCAAGCAGCATTCCCATCAGGACCGCAGTGCCTGCGCTGGGGAAGGGGCTGGGGTTGCTGGAGGCGAAGCTGGCAGCAAACGCGCCTCTGGGATGCGGCGCCGCTTCCCTCCCGCCCCCGGAGCTGTGCCCGGGGACAGACACCTACCCTAGGGACAGACACCCACCCCGGGGACAGACACCTACCCTAGGGACAGACACCCACCCCGGGGACAGACACCCATCCCAGGGGGGGCTGACACCCATCCCAGGGACAGACACCCACCCCGGGGACAGACACCCGTTCCCGGGCGCTGCGGGGATCCTGCGGCCGCCCCGTGCCGGGATCGCCGCTCCGTCTCCCCGTTCTTACCTTCCTCTCGCCGCGGGCAGGCGAGCTCGGCGCGGCGGCTGCTGCCCCGGAGCCGGCGTGCCAGGGCAGGGCAGGGCTGTGGGGAGCGGAGCCCTCGCTCGGCAGCGGGGCGGCTGCCCCGGCTCCCCCGCCGGGCTCGGCTCCCGCCGCTCTCCCCTCGCTCGCCCCGTACAAAGTTTGGAGGCGGCGGCCCCCGCACGCCGGGCGGGCTCGGGCGGGCTCGGGCGGGGCCGGGCGGGCTCGGGCGGGCTCGGGCGGGCTCGGGCGGGGCCGGGCGGGCTCGGGCGGGGCCGGGCGGGCTCGGGCGGGTTCGGGCGGGCTCGGGCGGGCTCGGGCGGGGCCGGGCGGGCTCGGGCGGGTTCGGGCGGGCTCGGGCGGGGCCGGGGCGGCTCCTCCCGCCGGGCTCCGGGCGCGGGAAGGCTGCGGGCAGCGCGCTCGGGCTGTGGCGGCTGCCCCTCGCTCCTCGCAGCGCTGCCGGCCTCCAGCAGGGGTTTGGGGAAAGAGGGAGTCGCGGCAGACCCGAGCTGCTGTACGCGCCGCACACCCGAGCCTGCTTCCTTAGCTTTCCCGGTCCCCGAGGTGCGGCATAAAGGGGATGCCTTCGCTCCCAACAGCTGCTGAAATCCTGCTGAAATCCTTGCTTACAAAGCACCGCAGCTTGCACAGATTTTCTGATCCTCAGATGTGGCTGTTGCCAGAGCAGGTGTAAGGATGAATAAAGCATTTACCTATTCTGTCAAGAGCAAAATAAAATATTTCATATTTATTTACAAGGCTGGAAAGGTAGAGACAACAGCTGCTGCTTTTATTTGGTTCTATATCAATAACCTTTCAAAACAGCTCTCCTGCCAGCCAGCTTGACAGAGGACTAGTGCCAGCCAGCATTGCTGTGCCTCTGGTAAGGTCCAGCTTTGTAAAGTCATTAATCCATAAATCCATTAGTGGGCTCTGCTTAGTGTTTTACTGGGAGTCTGAAACCTCTCTCTAGATATAACTTCCAAGTTTCAAGGGACTCTGTCCTCAGTGCATATCTGGGGACCCGATTTACCAAAATGTGCTTCAGGCCTGGTCGTAATTCCCAAGAGTAGGAACTAGGAGACTTTGCTTTCTCTATGGCTATAGCACTGATACTTAAACAATCCTCTTCCCAAACCTTACAGAAGGTGCTTTCCAGAATAGGAATACTCCTTTACCTCCTGTCACTTAGGTAAATTTGCATTCATATTTAAGGTGGTTTCAGAGATCAGCAACATTATCTTCCCTTTTCTGTCCTATTTTTCTTCCAAAAGAGACTTGATACAAAAGCACTTCCCTTGTCAAAGGTAATGCTTCTTGCTTTTTGTTATAGCTCAATAATATGCCTTTATCTACAGCAGAGAATGTTAAGGGAGCATCAAGGAGTAACTTCAGTGATTTAGAGTTGCTTTTGAAATTCAAAACCTATCCTGAGAATGGCCTTGGATCTTTACTAATTCAGGCTATCTCTTCAGAAAAGGCCTTGCTCTTAGTCCTTCAACACTTCTGAGACTGTTAATGGAATGCCCCTAGCTTATTGCAAAAGAGATTCCTTTGATGACTAAATAAAGAGCCAGGAGTTTCAATTCTCCTACCCCTGTTTATTCATTTCCCAAGTCAATCCAATTGTAGGATTTATTTTTTGATCTATCAACAGACATAAATGCATGCAGTGAATTTTAGTAATTACAGCACTTGTATAATACATGGCCTGCAATTCTTTCCTTCCCTTCCCTGACAAGCAGTCAGCAGTGGCCTTCCACTGATCTCAGGGGTGTTGCTGTTTTGCCCTACTCCGCATATGCTTTCTAACTTAATATATTTCTGCTACTCCTTATGTCTTGGAAGGTACTGTGAAATGCTACAAATCTCTATAATCTGCCCAGCTCATGACTCCATAGCTAAGGGAAGGCTGTTTCTTACACTTCCAGATTCCTGGAAGAAGTCAAGAAGGGCAGTTTTCCTGGAGGTTTTTATGTCAGTAAGGGCTGACTTCCCACGCAAGAAAAAAAGGGTGTTATTCCCTATTACATGGCAATTCTGTGTCCAGGCACAACTGAAGTGTTTAATGGAAATGCATTTCTAATAAAAACCAGCATTTTTTTATTGCTCATAAAAGAGTGGAATTTGATGGTCCCATAAAGACTGCCTTGAACCACAAGCCATGAAAGCACTAACATTGAGGGCAGAAGGAGTCAAGTAGCAAATGGGCTGTTCAATATGAAGTGAGCTGCTGGGTGATCACCTCCAAAACAACTGTGCATTCTTTGCTTTGTGTGCACTCGAATTTCCATCCCAAGAACCATGATAAGCCTTGAGTCATTGAATCACGGAACTGTAAGTTGGATGGAACTTCCAAAAATCTTCATGTTCAGCCTTATCAAATCAAGTCTAGATGCAGCAGGCTGTGTGAGGCTATGTCTCCTCTCCAGGAGAGTTTTGAGTATATCTGAGTAAGAGATACTGCCCTCACTGGGCAGACTGTCCTGCCAACAACTATCAAAGTAAGACAGTTTTTTTTTGGTATCAAATCAGACTTTCCCACATTCCAGCTCGCACTAAATGCATTTTGTCTTAGCCCTGTGTTCCTCCTGGTAGCTGTGAACAGTTGTTAGATTTCCATTCAGCCTTGCCTTCTTTGAGGCTGAGCAAACTCAGTTCCCCCAACACCACGGTGATTGTTATGTAACTCAGCTTCAACTGCTTTGGTGTCCCTTTGTTGCACTTACTCCAGTCTACCAAAGTCTTTCCAGCACTAGGAGCCCCAGACTGAACCCAGCTGTGACCAGAGACATGGTCTCACAACTGATAAATAGAGGGGAATAGTCACATCTCAACCTGTTGGCTACACTCTTGCTATGTCTTGATATAGACTGTAAAGTTAGACTGTGCAAACTGTCTTACATTAAACAAATGAGCCACAGTTTAAATCTCAGCTTCCTATTTAAGGCAAGTCTATAAATGAGCTTTTGCTGTGAATATGTATATGTACTAAGATGAAATTAGATAACATATCTTAACAGCTTGGATGAAATGCCCGTTGGATTTATGTTGTATCTGCTGTAAATCCCACTTAGGGAGGTATGGCAGGGTGGAAGATACCCAATTTACATAGGTTGCCTCTGGCGGTCTCTGTTCAACTCTCTTTACTGTTAGACAATTGTCTTGTCAAATTCTGTCCAACATGAAGGGTTTTTTTGTGTTTTTTTTTCTGATGGAACAATAAACATTTATGCCAGCTCCTCCTAAGTTTGCCAGCTCTCAGGAGAAAAATAAAGGTTTGCGTGTGGTGCCCAGACTTGAAGCAGTAATGACTTTTGTTTGAACCACAGAAGTAGGAAACAGTTGCCAGACCTTGTCAATTAAAGTGTCCAACATCAGATTTGCTGAAATGGCAAGTAAGCCTTGATGAACATCAACAAGAAAAGGCAGCAGCTGTCCCATCTCCTGTCCCCAGACAGAGTTTTCCTTATATTATTTACTGTGAGGGTTGAATTTAAAAGAAACCGCTGCCCCTTGAACACTGACATTTAAAAGCAGTGCTGTGCTGCATGCCACTCAATCAACCCAAACTCTGCCAGTCCTTACTCACACAGATTTTCCTAGAGTGAGTCAGATTTCAGGGATTTAAGTGTTCTACATAGCCTGGAAAAATCCCTTAAAAATAAAATGAGGGGAAAAAGCCCTGAAAAATGACCTTGAGAAAAAAGATCTGTTATGAATCTGTTATGTGGTACCCACACAGAAATCATATGGTGTAAAATTAAATAGGAAAAAGACTTTTCTTACTTAAAAGGTCGGAACAAAAGTGTTTAAATAGCTAAGGAGTGAATTTTATACTTATATAAGTCTGTAAACATTTTGCCATACTTTTATAAACTGATTCAGTCTCACAGGTTCAGTTCTACTTATTTCTCTTTTTCAAATGCAGTAATATAACTGTATGCACAAAAACATATCATCAATCTGCCTTAGGGGTAAATACAAGTCAGCAGGTAATGAGAGGAATTGGTAGCTATGTATAAATACCAGCTTGGAGTTGCTCACAGCAGTACTTCACAGCCAGTGCTGGTTAAACAAACAGTTTGGGCGCCTCTCCTTCAAAAAGGATTGCACCAAAGGCTCGGTTCAGCTGGCTCTGTGCTCACAGGCTGTGACTGAGTTCTGCACTGCTTCCACACAAGGCAAGACTGCAGAGCTGAACGCTGCATTTCAAACACAGCCTTCCCAAATCACCAAGTGCATACACTTGTTTCATTCAGACAAAGTCAACACTGTAAGATCGAGTAGTTCATCCAAGGAATGACAGGTTTCGAGTTGCCCATTTAACACCAACACGTCTCTATTTGTATTTACATACCTGTGACACAGTCTGTAAGTAACTAGACATGCTGTTTTTGAGTGTGTCCTTGATATTTCTTTATATTCTCAGTATGTATTTTGCCATCTTATTCTTTCTCTTTACTGACATGCTATCCTTCCTCTGCAGAGAATATAGAAATTCTCATTTCTTCATAGGTTTTTCTATGCTCTTTTCATTACTAGATCTCTATCAGAAATACTCAACCTTTATTAAGATCTTTTCTCTGTCATTTGAATTCAAAGAGGCTGGCCAAAATTTAATAGGATTTTAAAATACCAGGAATAAATAATTTTTTCTATACTTTTTGTTGCTTGCATCTTAGACGTTTTTTCCTTCCTATTTTTTTCCTTTATACAGCTTCTTTTTAAATACAGAAATTTCTGAAAACTCAAAAATGGAGTGTGTAAAATGACACTTCGTTAGTGTATTGAACACTTGTTGTACAACTAGTTGTTGCCATTTCTAAAGAGTTTTTAGATGTTCTCGAGGCAAGCATACTCTGTTTATTTTAGAGCACTCATCACAGAGACTAGATTCTCACACACAGCTTGAATATCACACACACTTCAGTCCTCAGTTTCTGGTATCTGGGAAAGCAATGAATCTCTAGATGCTTTCAAAAAGTGAGTCAACTCTATCTGTTTGTTGTATGCTTGTTTGTATGTAAATTACTTCTAATTGTAGACATCCTCGGCTATTACAAGCAACAATGCCAAACAATGCAAACAATGCCAAACAAAGACCCTTTGCTTCATCTGAAACTTATTTTTGTAACAATTTTAAAAGATTATGTATGTTCTTAAAACTGAATCAGATGTTCTTCAAGATCAGTTTTTGGCTTGTTGATGATATCTGTGCAGTGTTGAATGAGTTGTTTCTGGGACAATCAGGACTAAGTTTGAAAGATGAAAAACTTCCAAAAATGTGTTCCCTATAACTCTCCAAGTTACATATCTCAGAATACAGAAACTGGTCACAAAATTTACACACATTCTTTCCTCCTTGTAGAATTCCTTGTGGAGAATCCTTCTTCATTCCTTGTAGAGAATGCATGGAGCATACAGTTGTCTGCACATCACTCAGACATAGATTACTCAAAAATATATTTTAGTGAGATTATTTTTCAAAAATATCCATATGTTTTGGAGGGGATTTTTTGTTACAATATGGTACTCTTTTCATGAAAAAAACTTTTCATGACAAGCCCCTTCCATGTTGTCCTTAAGCCCAAGGAAATGTGTCATCTTTTGACTTTGCTCAGCCAGCCTTCATTAAGATGAAGGAGATTGCTGGTATGGTTGGCATCTAGGTCCTGAAGAGATGCTCCAAAGAATCCACGTGGATAGAGTAACCCACCAGAAATGTAATTATTTTGATGAATAATGGTATTCATGAATGAAGATAGCCTTTTTGATAATGCTGACATAATGCCGTGTAAAACTCATCATATTTGTTGTGAGCATAAATAGAAGATGCAATTAAAAACAGTTTCCAGTGATTTCTGAAACCATGTCATCTTACAGAAAGAAATGGTTTTTTTAATTTGCTAAGACACAAGTGAGTATCTTTCTCCCATGTTGCTGAAAGTAAATTAATTCTTACAAGGTTTCTGCACGCTATTTCAGTAAACTTTCCCACATTTACACAGAATTTTCAGGCTGTTTTGAACCCCTCACTGGCTTCATCCGGGGTCATTCTGTACCTCTGTGTGGCATTTTATGCAATAATGTCTTTTGGTAATAATACATGGCATTAAATTAGTGGATTTACTTTGTAAGTATTTCTTGTCCTTAAGAAACTACTTTAATCACTGAAGAAGTGGAAAAAGAGCACTTTCCTTACTTGTTATCACTAACTTTAAATAGTTACATTTAAATAGTCTCATTTGTGCACTTTGTCACAATTTTGGAACTTCTGAAGGACTAAATTCTAGGCTAAACACAGCAAACCTGTACAGCCCCCTTCTCGAGCTGTAATTGTATGACTCAAACTCTAACACACAGAAAGGCTGGGAAGTTTCAACTGTTTCTCCTTCTTCCTTGCTGATACTTTCCATTACAGGTGTCACACCTACTAGTGTAGTGAAACTTCAGTGCCTCATTTTTGACTGACAACACCATTTGTGAACAAGTTAAGCTTGTCAGCCTACCTTCATAAGGTTGAAAAGTGCTCTGATCCAAAAAGTCTGCCTCCCACTCGGAACTGAACCGGCAGTTTTCTCCATGAACTCCCTTTTCCTTTGTTAATTGCCTGTGATTCCCACCCACATTTTCCAGAAAGTGATGGCATTTGAATTGCTAGGAGTATTTTAGGATGGAGGAGCGGGAATGGGAAGAGGCTTGGGAAGAAAGTGGGTAGGGGTTTGGCATGTTTGTAAGGCGAACCGTTCTGTGATTGCACACAGCCCGGAGACCAGCAGCCAGAGCACCATCTGTGCACACAGCTTATCCATCCTGCCCGGCTTCGGCACAAAGCAATGTGGCAGCTCCTGCTTTTCCAGAGCAGCTGAAAGCCTCCTTCATGCTCCACTGAAATTTTGCTGTCATTCCCTGAAGATCTATTCCCTTCACACTGCACGTCTGGCTGGCACAGCCTTCCTTCAGCAAGAAGCTCTTTCTGCAGTGCTGTTTTTTGCAGGTTAGAGTGGGGAAGATTCAACTGCTCTTCAGCATCGCCTCCCTGTCCTGCAAGCTGCAGAATGGTCATCTCAGGGTCCTGGGGAATGGTAAGACACAAAAGATCCCCCGGAAATGCAAAAACATCTCAGGAGGCTGTGTGTGGAGGTGTTTGCACCTGAGATAGTTATCTTACACTTCTTTTAATGTCAAGAGAGACCTACTCAGTCTAACTAGTGGAGTTTAAAACTTTATTATGTTTGGTTGATTAATTGCACCCTAAACACCATCAGCTATTTACAAGATCTTCTTCAACGCCAGTGGAAACCTCAGCTAGTTCTTTGTACACTGTGGGTACCTAAACTCCAATGAGAGGAATTCCACCTGTTGCTAGTGATAGCACAAGGATGTGCAAGTATACTTTCTCCCCATCAGTATCTGGATTGAAATCTAGTATATGACTAGTTGTTCCCCACATCCTTAGTGAAGTTTAAACACTTCATTAGTGTCCATTGATTTCAGGTGCAAAAACTATACAGGGTTGGAGCTTTAATGCATATTTTATCAAATTTGTCCTTATAGACAGTCTTTGTGACATTCCCTTTCTTGTTCACAAAGACTTGAAGGGGCTTGCCTATATGCAGAAACTATCCAAAATACCTCTCCCAGACAAATTCCACAGAGAGACTCCCTTTTTCCTAAATATCCTTTATGGTGTTATAGGCAAAACCTATAGTTTGGCAGTCCTAGACTGCCAAAAATAGAAAGAAAAAAATCCCAAAACAATTGTTTTCATCTGTAAACCCATTCTGATATCCATAAATTTTTTGTCGTATTCACAATTTTACACATTTTAACAGTGCACTAATTCTTCACCTAACAGGTGAAAATGGTGGCAGGTTTAGATGGATCTGCCATTATGGGAAATTAATACCACAACTTTCAGTCAGTGCATTCCAGTGAAGACCAGAAAAGCAGATTTCTCTACAGATTCTGCAGCAGAGTATTGTTGGGTGACTAGAGACTACCCTGTTCTATGTATCTGCACACAATCTATCTTACCCTGGCTTGTCTATTATATACAAAAAATGTATTTTGTGGCTCTCACCAGCTCGCCCTTCCATGCTATCCTGAAGCTTTCCCTGTGGTTCTGTCTGTCCTCCAGCATTGATTCCTGCCTGTCAGAATACAGGACACTCCCATACATTTATGTCTTCTTTTGTTCCTATAACCTTCCTCCCAGCATGGTCTCACCAACAAACATCAGTACACAGATGTTTTGGCTATTAACCTCTCCTCCTGGGAGTGTTGGATGCGCTCTCTCCTAATAGCAACTTTTGTTCACCACCAAAATAGAAGAAAATGCTGTTAGCCTCTGTGTGTGAAGAGATCTTCTTTATCAGTGTTATTCCTTTTTTCTCTCTGCCAAATTTGAGAGCAAAATTTAGTACATTGCTTCTTTATCACCTCATTTCTTCCCTCAGCAAACATTAACTAACAAGTAGTTTTGTATGATTTTAATGTTACAGTTCTGTTCTTTAGCATTCAAATGTATCTGGCCTACATGGTGGGAAAATAGTGAAAAACGTATAAATCAGAAGAATTATAATGAAATTTTGTGTAAATTTTGTTAAAATTTTTACCACTTTATGCCATTTTAAAGAACTCATACCTATGAAAAATTCAATGGTTTAACTGATTTGCCTTTTCAGAGACAAAAGGCAGAAGCATTGCACAATTTTTTTCTCCATAACATTGTATCTTATGCTGTGCAGGTAAGTATTAACATGATCAACAATGAACCTGCTCCTTCTAGAAATCCTGAGATTTCTCTAGCCTTCTTATATATCTCCTATTTACTTACATTGCAGTGAAAACATATTATTTTTGTAAAGACACCTGAGTAACAAATATTTTTTTGCAGAGATACTTTACAATACAAGGCAGCAAATCCATGAGCTTGGAGACTGAAAGGCTTTACCACACTCAAACTTCTATTTAGGCAAAGTAATTCAAGGCTTCAACCCCTTGCTAGAGCAGTGGCTCACAGCACCCACAAGCCAGCACCTCTCACCTTGTTACCAAGAGCAGCAGGCACATGAATCTCCAGTTCCACCTTCATTTGGAGCTGTACAATTTAGTTTGACTCTTAAAGAAACCTACAATAGTTTTACTACTGCAATATTGTTTTAAAGTACTAGTATTTGCTGGCAAGAAATACTTCTTTTTTGTTTATGCTTCTTCATCAACCTTTACAGTACAAAAGAAACAGAACATTCCTAGTTACAAAATAATATAAATTACACACTCAGTTCTCTTATTTTTTTTGGGTAAACTCAGTAGAACAGTGCAGTAATGCTGTCACACATTCATAAATGTGATTGCAGAGGTATAGTGGACTATAATATTAAATATTATTTTAAAATAATTTCCATGTCAAACAAAATCATTCCTTTATAGATATAAATAAAACAATAATCTGTCTTTCCATCAAAGATATCCACTTATACTGAAGAGGGTTCAAATTAGGAAAACTTTAATGTATCAAGAAATTAATAAAAAATTCCAAGCTTAATGAAGGGGAGAAAAAAGTTGTGTACTTAAAAGTCAGGTTTATGTGATTACGCAGCAGTCTTTAGGTTATTACTACTTTTTTAATCCTAGGTGAGTTTAATTCTGCTTGAGTAACAACTTCTGATGTTGTGAATCTGCCAGTCCTAGCTTGGTGAGCTATTGATTGATTGATTCCAAATCTAATCCACATTTTTTACCCAAATGTTTATACCATATACATGTGTTATAGTTTAGAAATTATTGGGATGGTGGTGGAAAAAAAACCAATTTAAAATCAGGGTTTGGACTCTTCTACCCGCATTTGTTTTAAGGAAAGAGGACTTGCCTTTGGTGTTAAGCAAAACTTCACTGCATGCCCCACAGCTTAGAAAAGGCACTGAGTCTGGGGGAAAAGTGCCAAGATCCAGACTCCCCTTTGTGGCTGACAGTCTGCAGCTACTTTGCCTTCTGCTTCTCATGAATGACCTCTTCTTCTGCAGAAAACTAGTCAAAAAGAAACCAGTGAAACTACATGTATGAGGATCTGTGACTGCAGAAATAGCTCCAGAGGGAACAGCCCAGAAGCTCTTCAGGGGAAGCCTTTAAGTCTTCTGCTTTTCAGATATTCAGTGTCAGGGGACAAAGTTACTCCAAACTTATCTGCTATTTGACACTGACACTGATCTTGTGGCTGTTGTTGCAAACTGAAGCTTACTAGATAGGTAGCATGGAACCTGTAGCAGATGAGGTTTCCACACTGAAAAGGCTCCTGCAGGCAACGGATTTTGTTTTGGTCTATTCAAAAGAGATATTTTTAAATTTATCGCAAATTTTGTTGCATCTCTTCCCTCAGGCAGTTTTGGTCTAACTTTTCCACCCTAGGTAGACATTCAAAAAATCAAGTCAATATAAAAAGAAGCCACCCCTCTCATCTTCTCACTCCTCAGAAAAATCTTCTGGCAGGCAGAGCTTGGATTAGTGCAGGATTTAATAGCATTTCTCTAAACAAGTGGTGGCTTTCACTGCACTAAGTAAATCCCCTGTAAGGGGAAATCCTGCTTTGAAGCTTCCTGAAGTTCTACAAGTTATCTATATATCAAAAATATATTTTGTGTGGATTTTCAACAAACCCATGACAAGATGCCTGGCAGAAAGCTACTAAAGAAATGAAGTTTCTGTGGGACTGGTGCTGATATGGTTTGAAATCTGCCTACAGAGTCTCTGCCTCTTTTCAGGATAAAGAGTAAGCAACAGAGTATCCTAGGGAATTACTTTTATTTAAGATCTTCATCAATGACCTGCAGAAGGAAGGGATGCAGGAATATGTCTCAGTTCACAGATGACACTGAACTCCTGCAGGGAGTCAGACAACACACTCACACATAGAAATGAGCTCTGGAGAGATGATACACAGCTGAGTGAGTGCAGAAAAACCATGCCAGATGATCCTGTCTGGATATATATAGTGAGTGCATCTAGGGAGAATAATCTACGCCCTGCTTACACAGCGCTGAACTGAAAGCTGGCAGCTGGAGCTCAGGAAAGAGACCTGAGGGTCTCTGAACTCATCTGCTCAACATGCAACAGCAGCCAAAAATGCCAACAAAATTTTGGGTGTTCTCAGAAAAGATGGTGAGAGAAAACCAGAAGATATAAAATCCCTGTGCATCCACTTCTTGAACATTCTGTACAATCCTATTTACATGTTTTAAGAGGGACACAGAGAAATTCAAGATAATGCAGGGAAAAGCAACTAAGATGATTAAAGGGATGGAGCAGCTTCCTTTACGGGGAATCAGAGAATGCTAGAACTTTTAATGATCTTATTCCTCCCCCAAGCTGAGTGGGATATGGTTAAGGTTTATCAAATCATGGAGACAGTATGTAAAGAAAATACAGAACTGTTGCTTCCAAAGTCATGTCATGTCCCCTGGGCACTCACTGAAACTTTTGGAGAGCAGTTTAAGACCTGCAAAAGAAAGTCCTATTTTGAATACCATGACCTGCTCTCCCTTCTGCAATCTGCTGTCACAGAAGACTGTGGGGGTGCACCATGCCAGAAAGTTAAAAAAGGAGAAAGCAGACAAGTTCTACAGCAGCAGATCCATAAAGGGACACTAAAAGAGGCAGGAACACACTTGATGGAATCTTTGGTGTAGTGGAGGGTAGTGGAGGAATATGAGGGGGATGGACAGCAGAGAGACAGGATCTTGAGTTGTCTCCAAACATTTCCCATTGCCACTGCTGGAGATTAAATGGATTATTAGTTTGACCCAGAAGGCAATTTTCTATGTTGTCATGAAAATAAGACCCTGTGCTCCTTTGCTAGAGCTTAAACCTGTCACTTCAGAGTTATATCCACCCATTTAATTTTGATTGCATCTCAGTAGGCAGTCAATGGTGCAGAATTTGTCAACTGGAGCAACTGTGTGGTAATTATCAATGGCAGGGATATTTTTTTCTAGTTTTGACCATGGCATTTTTTGCAGTAGAATTAAGGAAAATATGGGGTTTTGCAAAAATGAAAGGAGATGAACAAATGTTCTTGAATAGCTATGGATCTTTTGTATAAATGTGTAGATCTTAAAAATCATGCAAATTCAGTTAAATAAAAAATATGTTGATTGAAGGGAGTGAATTAGACAGGCACAGAAAGAATTCTTTTTAATGAACATATTTTTAGGGCTTTGTCCTGCTACAGTCATTAAAATTTCTGGATCAGAGTCCAGTTTCTAGAGCTGAATATTATTCCCAGGTTTTCTGACAGCATTACTGTCGTACTTTTTATGGTGAACAAACAATTTTCCTCAGGAATGTGGAGTTGCTCAAATAAAAGTATTAAGCTGGGCCTAAATAATTAAAGAAAGACCAGAAGTCCTGGAGACTGTACTACCCCTCTGCGAACTCATCCCTTTCGTCAGAGATTCCCTCTCACTTTTAGGTTTCCATAAGTATCAAACACTGCCTTCTCCTCACTCAGCCTCTTCTGCCACACCTTTTTGTCTTTCCCTGTCCACCTTGTTCCAAATACCCCACATTGCAGGGTGTTTCTTCACTTTTACCGATTTCTTGTCATTCCTTCTCCCAGCTCACAGAAAAGGCTGAAAATGCTCTCTACACCCCCACACCAGAGGGTGCTTTTGTGTTGGAGAAAATACTGAAAAAACATTTTTTTTTTGTATGTTACTAACTGTCCCAAGGGAGGTTTAAATACTTATTTATATTCATCAGTTATCACAACCACTTGAGGCAATTATCAGTTCCAGTTTTGATACCACTTTACTGTGTCACAATGCCAAGAGAAGACAGACAAATCACATCCCCTGGAAATGTGCTGTATTTGAGAAAAAGGTTGAAAATGGGGGAGAGGTCTACTTTTTATTCTCTTTTTTTTTCACCCCTGGAAAGTAGGAGAGCAAATAGCTAATCAGAGGGGGAAAAATCTCAGACTGATTAACTGGCATTTGAACTAATGGATGACAAATCTGCATATAACTTACATTAGATATGTCCCTATATATAACAGCAAGAGTAAAGACCAAAATCAGTTATTGTGAGTTATTATTTTTTTATTATTACTCCTTTTTAAATTTAATCTTCTGTTGCTTGCAGCAACCTTAACTTGGTCTGTTGTAACCACACACAGGAGGAAAAAGCCCAAAAAATTGCTGTAATTAAGGATGGGAATTTGTTACTCTTTAAATGTACTCAAAAATCCACTGCACATTTCAAACACTCTGAAACTGAGTAGGTGTTTAGAGGGTACATTAGGGTGTGTTAGGCAAAATCTGGGATCAAATGAGCTGGAGATTGGTGAGGAACAATCCCTCAAGGTATGAACTTTTTTGTTTTCTTGTTTGATGGGTTCTTATAATGTGTTGCTGCCATTGTCCCTGGACAATCAAACCATGATGCTGATCGTGCCTGATTGATCTCAGCTCCTTGACATTTCCCTCTGCTAGCACAGATGGATCACTACTCAGCATATATTAAGGAATCAAAATTTGAAAGCCTGGATTCTATAAAACCAGGGTAAAGACCTCTCTCCCTCCCACAGCACTCCCTGCATCTCACAGTGAATTCCACTGGAGGAACTGGAGCTGTTCTCTGTGCCTGTTTTCAGTTTCAAGAGGGCCCAACTAAAGGCTGCTGAGATGCACAGACCAACTCCTCCAATCTGTTTGTAGTGTTTTTTCTGCACTGGATGTTCTGGAAATATAACCACAAATCTTCCTCTGTCTCAATTCCAAATAACTCATGGCAGTGCCATGAAACATGAAAGAGAATACAGTTAAGCTGTCCAGAGGCAGAATAGCAGCACATCTAGTGCCAAAATATTTATCCTTCACATCCTTTTCTTACAAATACACCTGGGATCAGCACAGAAAAATACCCATTTTGGTATCCCCCAGAGGAAATTCTACAACATCTAGTATTTAAATCACCTTTGAAGGCTCACTAACCTTCAGATTCTCAGGTGTGACTGGCAGTATCCATCACACAGGCTGCATCCCTTAAACCATCATTGCAATGACCCGAGTTAGCTTACTGACATGGATTTAGGAACATCTACCCTTCACATTTTTTCTGAGCTTTCTCCAGCCTTAATATCCACATCAGTATTGACAGAGTGCCTTAGGAAGCTGCCAAGGGCATGTGCTTTTACATCCTTGACAACACTACACGAGGGAGGTTGCTGGCTCTTGGGCTGTACCTACTCATAGATCCAGTAGGTCATACAAGACATCAGCAAGTTTCTTACATCTCTTTGTTCCCTATCTAATCTTCATTCAGTCCAGAGTGGAAATAACAGGTTGAATCCTAAGAAAAAATCAGTGAAACTGTATTATTCTTACAATCAGATGGATTCCCCCTCCTTTTCTCTCTGTGTGAACCCTGAGCCCAAGTTTTCTAAGTCTGTCAATATATATCCATTGTACAGCCAACTTTGTGTTCTTGCCTTTGATTTTTCTTTGTCTTCTCTACTGCAACTGTCTTTTATCATTCTTGCTTTAACTTCAGATGACTGAAGAAATATACAGGCTTTTTCAAACAGCATAGGTTTGGATTTATTACATGAGCCATGACATGATGATGCACCTCTTTTCAGCTGATCTATTTATCTCATAAGGTAAGATACTCTATGCATCTTGGAAAAAGAAAGCAAAGATACATTTAAAATATCTTGTGTGGATATGGGGATGGGAATAGTTTGGTTATAAAGCCATTAGCCAAGCCAGCTGGGGTTGCTGAGAGTGTTCAGAAGCAAATTCTATAATATAAATTGCCATCCATGCCCGTGAAATGGTTATGTCTCTTTTTAATCCAGTTCTTTTTGCTTTCTGCTGAAAAACTTGAAGTATGGGAAGTTGAAATTTAGATAGAGGCAGAGGCAGCTTTGCCAATTCTTGTATAATGTTATTGCAAGTATCACAACTGTTAATGCTTTCTCTTCAAGTCCCAAATGCTAGCAGCAGGACATTGCAAAGGAATTCTCATTTGAATACATTCTGAGTCCTTCTGATCTCAAGGAAAGGTTTGAAGCTGCTTCAGAAATGTAGCCTAAAGAATAAAATAGTAAGTAAATAAAAAATGCAAGGCTGAAAGTCTTGCGACTTTTAAACGACTGTGATGTTTTTCCAATTGCATAAATTTTGAAGATGGGATTGGCAATACTGTCCATAACAGCCTTAATCCAGTTGGAGAAAATAGACTTGCTTGTTGCACTACTTAGTACACAGGAAAACACTGTCCTGACTAAGAATTACTTTAATCTTTTATGTTCAGGTGCTCTCCTGATTCAAGACCCTTCTATGTTTGCAAGCGGAACAGAATCTAAAGGAAGTTATTTACCTTGCACATATGAGCATGAAATGGCTCCTATTCAATACCCCAGGAAAGCTACCAATCTACTACTGCTACACTCTGCTGCTGCTGGGCAGGAGCTCCCCTGTCTGCACTTTGAGAGGCATTAACCATTCAGCTTGGCTATATCCCAGACTCTTCCTTCAGGATGCCTTTGGCACCAGCTGTGAAATGAACTGCCATGCAGAGCACTGACTGCTCCTCAGGCTATCAGTGGAGGTGAAGCCTAATTTATTCCTGGACACTGAGCACTTGTAAGCCACAGCTTGGAGTTAACACCTTACCCCCTGCTGTACAATTCTTCTCTTGCAAGGTTCATCCTCCCAACTGTTTCCCTTTGAAGACTGTAGTAACTGTAGTGTGTTTCAGCAGTGCTGATGGCTGCTGATGGAGACAGACACTCAGGTAAGCAATGGTAGCAGAGGTTGTCTTCATTTGCAGTGGCAGACCTGCCCCAGACTTGCATCTCATCCCTCCTAAAGAAATTTCTGTGGGCATGGACATTTGAAACAGGCTCAGACTCATGCTCAGCTCAAGATACCAGCAGTGAAATAAGCCATGCAGGTTAATTCCCAGTGAGCCCATCAAACATATATATAAAAATGGAGACAGAAGCAGTTCCCCCAGACTGGGGAACATATCAGAAGCGTTGATTGCACTTCATGGTGTCTGATAAGAATGGTTCAGATCAAGATCAAAAGTAATCTCAGAAAAATTAAAATAGCTTAGTTGATTTTTGCACAAGAAAGAAAACAAATCAAACAAATAATCACTGTTAAGAGTAACATTGTAATTGCAGCCATACTAATCTATATTGGGTGTGGAGTGCCCCTGGTTTAATTCTTTCAGGCAAACCATTTATTAGGTCTTTCATCACAAAAATACTCTATATACCAGGAAAGACAAGTCAGGAAACAGTGGTGCCCTTTTAAAAACAAGATTATACGAAGATGTGATAAAACCCAAAAAAAATCAATTAATTTCAAGGGAAATCAAGAATGAAATTTGCCTGACAGTAGAATTAATTATAAATAAAGTGAAATGCAAACAACATAAATGAATCCAGATTTCCTACACGTATAACAAAGAGTTTGTTACATACAGAATCACAGTGTGTTTATTCTGTGTGCACTTGGATATAAAAAGTATACTGTAGGTGGAAAATAATAGAACTGTTGCTTGAATAATCATGCTTGAAAACATCTCCTTATTGATCTTTATAAAGGGCTATGTTTTTTTCAAGTCACCATTCAAGTCCACACTTTTTTAACATTTTGTAGCTATGAAGCAAATTTTGAAACACTGATATTTCTAATTTATTGAACAGGCACTGAAGTAAAAATCTTGATATTGTAGTAGATTGTGTGGAGAGCATTAAAGAACAGTTTGTTTGGGCCTTATTCTAAAGGAAATTAAAATTCTTGGAGATTCTACACAATGTTAACCCTTTTATTGCAGCCCTATTAACAGTAGGGACTACAGCTCAATGTGTCATTGATCACTGCTTTCAGAGCACCTCTACATCCCAGTAAGAGATGTTAAACTCCTTTAAGGGATATAATGTCATGATTTCACAATGCATTTTTATGAATATAGGTCCACCTATATAGGCATCATACGCAGAGAACGAAGAATTTCTAACTGATACAAAAACTCAGATTTCATGAGATCAAATGCTGTTAGATAACTCAATTCATCTGTGCTGTTCTGAAAATGTTTCCAGAGCACAGTTCCTCACCTAGGCAGAGCTCAGGCTTCTGTCTTGACCAGTGCAACAAAAAGCCATTCATCCAGCTACAGCGCCAGAGGTTTGGTTGTTCTGACCCAAAAGAGAAAAGGCACAGCTGTGGGTTTTTTGACTTGAGGGGAATATGTGCCCAGCCTCTGGCACATGGCACTGAGTAGCTGCCTCAGGAGAGCACTGCAATCCCTACATTTTTATCACATTCAGTAGTCCTAACAGTGACCAGGTCAGTTTCTTTTTAAGCAAACTGCACTGAGCCACAGGTCAAAAG
This sequence comes from Cyanistes caeruleus, assembly GCF_971803275.1. Lineage (NCBI taxonomy): Eukaryota > Metazoa > Chordata > Aves > Passeriformes > Paridae > Cyanistes > Cyanistes caeruleus. The sequence goes on from NC_141705.1 coordinate 42,127,446, forward strand.
GTTTGGTTGTCCCTCTTTAAAGAATGAGTGATTTGTGTGTCTTGGGCAGTCTGAAATACAGAAGAAAAACAACCCTCTGTCAGGCACTTGCAGTTACTCTTCATGGCAGAGAATTTGTGTTTAGGGATTCAGATTTATAGGCTTTCCAAAATGTGTGTTGGAGCAGTTTGAAAGGTGATCCTCCCCAGCTGCCCATCCTTTCTCTCTGCAGAGGTTATTCCCCCTGCAGCAGAGACAGTCCAATGGCTGGCAGGTTTTGTGCTCTGTTCATGACCTGGGGCATTGATTTCATCTTACATTATTGACTGGCTGGACTATGAGCTTAAGCAGCAGAATGCCTTGACTTATCATCCCTGCTGGACATAGTTGCAGCAGTTAAAACTTTTATCAGTTCCCGGCCACAGACAAATCCCACAGGTACTGAAGAGAAAGCCCTAAGTCCTAACCCTAATCCTGGCAGGATGGTGAGGGTTGTTACAATGCACTGTTTCCCACACTGTCTCACCCTTTGGAAGGAGTTTGGAGAAAGAGACAAGTGGTTTCCAGTGTCTCTGTGTCAGGATTGTCAGGTAACCCTGGTAATCAGGAGAGGGCCAGGCACACAAACAAGAAGAGGGAAATTAGCCTGAGAAACTTTCCAGTTGGGAGTTAAGGAATCCAAAGTGCTGAAGTGGGCCACTTGGGAAAATGCCTGGAAGGGATTTGGAAAACTCAGTAATGTGCACTGCAGAGCCTAATCTTTAAACAGTGCAGTGACCTGTAGGAACCACATGGTGCACCCAGAAGAAAATCCCAGGAGGCACCAAGTCAACCAAAAATCAGGAAGAAATTGCGGTGACAGACAGCTGATTTCCCAGCATCACCATGGAGCCAAAAAACAGCACAGACTGGAAAACACTGTTTGTGTACTCACTTGAGTGAAGAGGAATGCAGCTTCAGCATCTGTTCCAGTTCTGCAGGGAAAGGGACTGAACAGTTGTGTCCTGTGTGCCACAGGGACTTGTTCACCTCAGGAGCATGCTGTTGTGGAAGGTGCAATCCCTTCTCTTTTGCCTGAGCAATGTGCAGTGCAGTCTGAGAACGACTAATCTAAGAGATATTTTGGGTACTTAGTTGTTAAATAAGTCTGGATCTCCTTGGCACACACAGAGTTTTGCAAATGCTAGCTAGAATGAGATGTGGAGGGGCTGTTAGGGATGCAAATCAGTAGAATTTAAGCGCCTTGGGGGTAAGGAAGCAGTTACTTAGAATTTCTGAAATTTCTAATAGCAATTTAATTTTGAAAGTACACATCTTAATTTGCAAGTAGGATCTATGTTCCTTGGTGGATTTAGTCTTTTTGATCTGGAGGTATTTAAAAATGTATCAGTGAATCAGTGGGAGTGGGACTTTGATGTCTTATGTGCCAGTTTCCATCTGTAAGCATCTGAATACTTAAGTCTGGGCCACAGCAAGTTCTTTGAACCATGCTGAAGTGTGAGGTTTTTCCACAGCCAGAAATGACCTTGCTTGAGCAGAGAGATTTTAGCATGGAGCAGAAAAGTGGAGTTTAGTAACATCAAAAAGTCTCTTTGGGTTGGGCATTCCTACACAGAAGATAAAATTGTAGAAGATACCCAAAAATTGTTAATTATATTCAACCCATTAAGCACAGGCATCATGCAGAGAAAAATAATTTAGGATTGACAGGTTTTTGTATTCCCATTCTTATACTTACCCCCCATTTAGAGTAACTCCCACTGACTTCTGTGGACATTAATGGAATGGTTGGGTTCAGTGACAGACTTCTCTCTGCCTATGCCAGTCCCCACCTTCTGTTTGCAAAGCTCTCGTGTTGGCTGCTGCTGCTGCTGCTAAAGCAGGGGCCAAAGAGTGGGGCAGCAGAAACTCCACCAGGACTAGCCCTTCCCAGCAGAAATAGGTGTCACTGTCACAGCTTTTCCTTTGGGGATGACAGCAGCAGAAAAATATTCTCCAGTCTCCATCTGGCAGACCAGCCCTACTCCATCCCTTCCCTCCAGCCCAGAGGGTGCAGCAGGTCAAGAAGGATCCAGATGCAGGGAAGCAGCAGGACTCTTGGATCCTGCAGGCTTGGAGGGTGGCTGTCTGAGGTGCTGGGATGGGGATGAGTGGCGAGTGTGGCTTCTGAGTCTAGGCAAGAGTAGACAGGGACCCTGAGAAAAGAGGCATGGTGGAATACATGGGTGAGGAGGGGAGAAAAATAGTGACAATGAGGTTTTCCTGCCCTGCCAGGCTTCCACAGCCCCCTGATACCTTACTTTTATCCACTCAAAGCTCTTCAAACTTCCCTGAGCCTTGCTTACTGGACATTCTCTTTCTCCAGGAAGCTGAAATCTCCACCAACTCCTTCCAGTCCCACTCACTCTCCTCTAGTGATCTCTTTTCATCTACTCAAACCCATTCCTCCTCTCCCCACCACCTCTGCTCCATCTCCATCAGCACCCTTACAGTCCTCATGTAGAACCTCCCCAGTCCCTCCCATAGAGCTGTATTGGCAAAGATGATTATTCCAATATTTCAGCCTTAAAAAATTTCACTGCTACCCTTCTTTTTCACTGCGGTCTTACAGAGAGGGCACCCATAATAATGACATCCTGTAAAGTTTTTTATGAGACAAGGATTTTTTTCTGTATCCTGCCTTTGTGATAGTCTTCTGTCCAATACCAGGCTTCAATGTTTAAATGCAATGTTTTACCCTGTGGTCAGCGTGAACAGAGTAAACCATACTCTTGTAAGAGTTGGAAGTTCTTTGAAATTATTTATCCTATTTTGATGAAAATTCTGATTAACAAAGGACCCAAGGAAATGTTAGAAATTAATGTATTCGTTTTTTTAATACCTGTCTTGTTCTAGTAAAAGTTAACTTTTCTTTGATTAATTGTATTTTTTTAGGCAGTGGAAGAGGTTTGGTGTGTGTTCAGATGCCATCTGATACCCAAGTCAAGATACAGCATTGCATGTGTAAATGACACTCACATGGAATAAAGAACAAGTGAATAAGTCAGTGGAAACTGAAATTAATAGAGAGAAGAACAGAAAAAAATATAGAAATACAGCAGAAAATAGAACTTTATTGCTGCTTTCCATTGTAATAGCTTTGCAAGAAATGTGTAAATGGATTCATTTATAAATTCTTAAATCCCCTACTAGAGATTAGAAAAAGCAACAATGTAAAAATCATGGTATTTGTGACTGGCCTTTCACGACAGAGAGTAAACAGCCACAACTTCTAATAGAGCTTCTGCTGCTGGTTTGACATCTCCATGAGAGGCTCATTCTAGAGATTCAAACTGCACAATAAATATGTCACAGAAGCTTAAGCATCTCTTAACATAAAGGGATTATTATACATTCTCATCTTATTGGTCTCCCAGCTATTCATATTCAGGCTTTGAAGCCTTTATTTCAGCCCTACCATTCTTTTTTTACTCTTCTGAAGCTGCACAGAAGTTGCTCAGGAGATCAGCACCAGCATCTCGGTGACTGATATGTAAATCAAAAACAAGTGGGAAAATTGGTACAAGTCTTTAGGGAGACAGAGTGCTTCTTTATGGTACTTGCTTGATGCTCAAATTATTTCTAGTCTTCAAGCTGTTTCTAAGGCCATCAATTAGGAAGGAATGAGTAACTGAGGTTATTAGCACTGGAGTAATTCAGACTGCTACTCTCATTTAAACTGGTAGTTACTGAAACTTGTTAGTGGCAAAGCAGAGCTCTCCTCCTCTCAGTCCGTTTCTATCGAATTATCAGAGAACACTTCTAGAGTGAGCTTGTCAAAGAGGCATCTTGTAGAAATTAAAGAGCTTGATGTCTCTAGATGTCAGCTAAATATCCCCTAAATGTATCCTCAGGTGCAATATATACCTATTATATATAAGCTATATGCCTTATTTATGCTCACCTAAGAATGTTTTCCCAGATGCTGGAATTACTTTACTCTGCTTTGCTAACAAAGTAGCCGTGGCAAAAGTTTTGTTGGGGAAATAATGAAGTGAAAAATAAAAATCAACAACAATTACACTAATGAACAGTTATATAAAATCCATTCATTAAAAAGCAGGAAATGAAAGGGATTATCACTCTGCAAGAATTTTACACACGGGAAAGGTAATACAGCGGGTAGTGGATATTAGATCATAAACAATGCTCTGGTTCAGAGGGAAATCAAAGAAATAAAATTTTCCTCCTAAAGATGTACCTAAAGCAGAAAAAAATATTGACTTGGGGCTTAATAAATGAGGTTTTACTAGTGCCTTTTCTTCCCTAAAAACTGCCAAAAATTGAGGGCTGACAGTTTCCCCACCCAGCCATTAATGTAGGAAGATGCCACATGTTCTGTTCATATTGCCAGAAGTAGAAGGGAAGGTCTAAGTGGGAGTGCAAACCAGCACTAAGCAGCAATGAAGAAAATAATAAAATATTTTTATTTGAACCATTGAAATAAATCAAGCTACAGCCCCAGATATATATGTATATAGATTGATAGAGATATAGATATAGATACATGTATACATATATACATATATATATAGTTATTTAAAGCTCAGAAAATATCTTATTAAAAGAACAAAAAATTTGTACAAAAGGTAAAAATTGAAATTTCCTTGGTTCACAAGTGTCTGATATTTTTTCATTCCAATTTTTTATTTCCTTCTTCAGTAGAAAAAACAAAACCAATGGAAACCTAACCCACAACTGAAAAAAATGAAAAGGTTTTTTGAATCTGCCATGAGTTCAGTGTCTGACTGAAATTAAAAAATATAATTTAAAAATCTTGGTATATTAAGAAGGATTATTTTCAGCCACAGAATCTCTCAGTCACCTCACATTCACCTCAACAGTAGCCAGGCACCATGTACATAACTTACTAATTTGATGCAACCACAGAAAAATTGAAAGCAGTTAAATGCAAAAAATTGAATATTTATTTGTTTGCCCATATTTTCCTGGTTTTACAATACAGTTATCCATTACTGGAGGCCACCCTGACCTTCCTATGGTCGCAGGTTCAGCATTACTTCCATGCTTTCAGCCAGTAATTACATCAAATCCCTATAAGCTTTCAAATCATCATTATTACAGTCATTAAAAGCATTTGAAAGCAAAAATATGTCAACAGCACCGTTGTGCTGAGATTACTTTTCTAAACCAGCTTTGAAGTTGGTTCCTGTCTGAAGCCCTGTGTCCAATTAAGTTAGATCATTAAAAAGCAAATTATCTTGACGTTTTACTCTAATAGCCTAACTTTGCTTTGGCCAAACATGAAACACTGAACTTCCAGGGTATGAACTTCCCCCACCAGTGTATGTTTTGGGAACACTGGGCTGAAGAGTGAAAGAAAGGGGAAAGAAACTGTTGAATCAGTACCAGACTAATAGCCCCTTAGAGAATGAATCAATGCTTTCTTAGATACAAGGAGGGAATTAAAATCTTGCCCTAATCTATATTCTGGCATTTGTAAACCTATGAATTATTCACACCTTAATCTGAGTCTCTTTCATGTTCAGACAATAAACTTAACAACTGTGTCTTCAGAACACTCACGCTTTGTGAAACCAATTGTGCAAATCCATAAGCCGAATAAGAGAACACATTTAGTTTAACAGAAGAAAAACACTGCATATGTGATTTTACTGAAATACTAGAGCTATATGCATGCTAACTCCTCATAGCCCAGAAAACATTAATGTTTTGTTTGGACTCACTCCTGTGGGTCCAATCAGAAACATCACAGAAGAGAGAGTCGAGGGTGATCCAGTGAGTAAGAAATTGTGCTTCAAAGAGAGTTTGAAGGGAGGAAGTAACATCTTACCCCAAAAGTAAAACACGAAGATGAGTATTTGTCCCGGTGACATCTCAAGCATGTGAGACTACCAAAAGATGACTTGCTAGACACTGGGAGGCTGTGGGTGCCCCAGGGAAAAGAGCTGGGTATCTCCTTCCTGCTCATCTTGTACTGGCCACAAGATATTTGACCAGATGGACACCAGCCAAAAAAAGGGGGTAATCTTGTGTTCTTTTGGGAGACAGACTGCAACTTGCCCTTGCACACCATGCTTGGGGTTTTTTTAACTTTACAATCCATAGATTAGGAAGTATTTTAGAAATCATGATCATTGGAAGAATTGACATATCAAGAAGGCTGAGAAAACAGAGTTTTTTATAATCAGCACTGTTGGCAGTAGAAGGAAAACAGTAAGATTACAGACTAAAGGTTTGTGGTTTGTAGTTATACATCTGAGACTCAGAGACAAAGTAGAGGCAGTTATCCATAAATTTATGACTTCTCTTTCTAGAGAGGTAGAGCATTCTTTTTTCTATTGAGCTATTTGAGCTAGAGTTTTGAAACATAGTCCATGTGGGTCTTTTTGGGGGGAGACACAAAAAAGTATCCCATTTAGTAGGATCCGTATTAATTTTACAAATAATCAAACACTTTCTGAATTAACTTTAACCAATGAAAGGAAGAATATTTCTAGGGTTTTTTGGACAATTTACATGTGTGAGAAAAGAAGATGTCTAAGAGATCAAAATTTTGCAAAAGCTCTAGTTTCCCCTGGAAGCACGGGTTTTCACCAAAGCAGCCTGAAAGCTCTAAGCAATATGTTCTTATATATTGTTTTAATATATGAACTTTTAGAACAGATTTTTCAATCCATATACAGTATAACAGAAAAAAAGTAGAAATAATAGTATATATTAGGAAACAGCTGAAGAATAGTATTTACCTGTTTGTAGACCAGCACAGAAAAGTCTAGTGTACAAGATGAAATGCAAAATATCAATACTATAAAAATACAGACGCATATTTAGTAGAAATGCTGAGCCCCCTCAAATCAAGGATATTATATGAAATCCTGCTCTTACAATGCATGGGCAAGTAGAGTCAGGAAATCTTCATATGATGTGTTTCCTCAGAGAGGCAGTGAGACTGCACAGTGTTCTTAGACAAGAAGCAACAGGCTCTGTGTTTTCACTGTGCTGCTCTGTGGGAAATGAAAAAGCTATGCTTTGGAAGTATGAAATAAATTGAAGGCCAAAGAATTATATCCCCTTAGCCAAGCTGCCAAAAATATTTATTCCTCGAAAAATCTCAAGAGCATAAAACAATTCTTACTACATTAATGTTTATACTGGGAACTTTCCATTAGTAAATATATGCCATATCCATCCATCTGCTTAGTGGCTGCCTCAGAAGCTGCTACATGTCAATTATTAATCCTCCTGGGGATAGAAAACCATTTTTCTTCTGGAGGCCTACTTTTGCGTTTATTTTTTTTCCTTTTCCCCTACTATTTAAAATAACATGTTTTCCTACATATTTCCTACAAATATTGACTGATATATTTTCTTCTCAGCAATGTGTCCCCTTTTCATGCAGCTTTACCATTTTCTAAAAGAATGATCAGGATGAATAAAACAAACCTTTTTCAACTTATTCAAGTTCTTTTAAGACTCTTACTTCGGTGCCTTTGTTGCAATGATGGCTGTTCCACCAATAGTTGTTCAGACATTTAAACAGCTATGCTGTTTCTATTTTTATTGATGAGGTAGTGATCTTTCTCATTTCTGGCATAGCAACAGACAGGAATGCAACAAAGCTATTTATAAAATAAAAATCAGAAGTGTCTAATTTAAATTTAAAAAAAAAGACAAAGCAGTGATAGGTGATCATGGTTGCTGGTACTGTTACCTAAAAGCTAATCAAGCAAGTGATGTTTAACATCAAAGGGAAATTAACTTCAGTGAAGGGGGGCTATATATTGATGCTAGCCACATAAAGAAATTGTTGATTTTAGCTGGAATTGGGAAAGGTCACTTAGTTGTTTTGTTGCCTCGTGATGCTGCTTTTTACAAGATGGTTTCTGCCAGGATTGTCTTCATTACTAAAGCCACTGTCATAGCATGGGAGAGCAGGTACACAGCATCAAAGTAAATCTTTCCAATAAACACAGGTACTAATTAAACCTACCGAGCAGAGCTGTCTTGGAGAAAAAGCTAATTTAATTATGCCAATCACAGAATATGACTCATGAGCAACTAACTTGTGAACAAATGTAGAAACAGACAAAAGTATGAGCTTTAGAAAGTACAGTTACAAAACAATTTGCTTAAATTATTTCAGAGGATATGAGGAAAAAATCAATAATAAGGTTACAAACCTTCATTTCAGGTGAGCTGATAGCATTATGTGGGCAGCCTGTAAAAAACCTTTGCCTATTCTGTGTATCAGTGCATGACTCTTGGTGCAATACCATTATCTACAAGTACTTAGAAATCCAAGTAAATGAGAATTCTGTCATGCTGGGCAGTGCAAAGCACCTGCAGCTGGACACAGTCTCTGTCTCAGAGACACCCTGCTCCCAACAGATCCTTGCCAACAACACAAAACTGAGACCTGGGTCTGGGAGCATCCACAAGAGGCTCTTGTTCCCACCCTGCCCCAGCCCGGGAGATCCCAGCTGCAGCTGAGTCTCTGTTTTAGGACACAGAGAGGGAAAATCCTTGCTGAATCCTAAACACTCAGAGAAACTAATGAACAGGCAAAGGTTGAAATCTCTTACTTTATGCTATAGTTAAAAATTCTAAATGTATAACATACATCATTAAAGAAATGTATAAATGGCAGCCTTTTGCTGCTTTCATATTTAAAGGCAATCAGCACATTATATTTAAGTAGACAGAAGAGATATATTTTAAAGACATATTTCTTTCAGTAGTATGTGATATTTATAATTCCATTATAGTGTGCTTTTTTCCTTTTCAGATGCTAGATTTCTGTTGAAGATAGGGAAAATAAGTGTATGTCTTGGCTTATCACAAAATCACAGTTATTTCAAAGTTATTTGAATGTTAAAAAATTCTTGTTTCTGGGGAAATTATAAATTTGAAGTACCAGAAAATTCCACAAAATAGAACATGGCACGTAACAGTTGTGTTATATTCCCAGTGGTTTGAATCTTCTCACTAAACTTATGCAACTGCAAGTCTTCATTTTTTTCAGGTTCAAAACCCACAGAACCTGTGAATAAAACCCAGACAAAACCATGAGGCTTCACCTGCATCCATGTCAAAAACAAAGAAATAAAATGTCAGGGCATGGCAGTTTCAAGGCACAATTACAAATCAGCTCCTTTATTATTGATTTCCATTGAAAGATTGGCCAAGAGTTGAGAATCTTTTCAGATACACTCTACATGTTGAGTCTAAAATGAAAATCAAAGCCTTAGAGATTTTGCCAAGGTTTGGACAGACAGCATGCACATTGCTTTGGTGGCAGCTTGGATCTGACATCTTCCTGAATCAAAGGAACCACTGCTTTCTACCCTGCTCCCACTGCTCTCTCTGGAGGTAGGGAAAGCTCTATATTTCTGCTTTTGCTCTTGCTTTTCTTTTTAATTTTTCATTTCAGTGAGATGGCACAGTAAAACAGGGATCCAAATGCTGATTAAATTTTTTCCCAAATTGTCAAGTTTTGGATCTATCTTTGTCCTTTCAAATCCTCTGATACATCAGCTAAGTGTGTTCTTAAAAGTAAATGCAAACAGAACGTCGTGTTCTGAGTGCTTGTGCTGAAAGCAGCTCACTGCCTCATGTGCACAGTGCCTGCAGCTCATCATCTCTAATGAGGAAAACCAAGATAATAGTGTTTGTGAACCTGTTCAAATACCCTTATGCTTCTTACAGCTTGTGTGTTTATTAAAAGATCATTCCATTTTATGACTTATAACTTCGAAGCTCCTTTGCAGTTCTTAGTTTGAAAGATTCACCGAGCAGGAAACCTGAGGAAATAACTGGGAAAGTTTTATGCAGCCTGGAGATAGTGGATATGTGTCTGAGAAACCTGCAATTTTTCACAGTGAAAAGCCTTTTTCAGTCTATAGTTTTTCAAGAGTCTGTCCTGTCTACCAGGTGGAGAACTGCAGAATGGTGCTTTCATTATATAACACTAAAAATAACATTTTATTCTAAAGTAAATTGATTTTCTCCCTCTCTTTTGCTATCTATCTAAAAGTTATTCAGAGAGGTATTTGATAGGCTCCTTTTGATTCTGTATACCTCACATAACTCATTTTTGACTCTAGCAAGTTTCAGTTCCATTTCTAGAAATTAAATAAGCAGAACACTGCCCTGTCCTGCTAGGAGCAGAGTTTTATTTGCCATTGCACAGTCAAAATAACAAATTTGCAAAATAAAAAACCAGTGTGAAAAGTTTTATATTTCATAACATGTTTTGTCTCCAGATAGTGAAATTAAATTTTTTGCAGACAACTTAGGGGGAAGTGGTGTGATGAAGAAAAGCAAGGGCTGTGGACATGAAGTGGAATTTAAATCCCTGACTACCATTAACGTCACAGGGGGAATGTTCTCTTTGTTCATCCCCAGGTCCACCACTTATGACTTATCATGCAAGATAGGATATAAAATTGTGAAGTGCTAAACTCAAGACAGAATTAGCTGTTTCTTAATATATCTCTTGCTATGTTAGCACTTGGATCCTATATTGTGCTGCAGAATAGATCAAAGTGCTTCAGCATGCAGCAAGTTAAAGCAGGTCAGTAACTGTGGCTGGAGGATACAGACATATCCAAGCTTCTACTTCTGAAAAGTTAAGGTGTGTAGTAAAATCTGACTTAGTCACCAATTGAGGAAGATTTTTTTAATATTTTTTTTTCCTTTGTTTCGTGGATTTTTTTAAGTCTATAGAATAAATTTTGATCTTGTGTTTTGAGTCCTGGATAACTGCACATAGTCTATATGATTCCGAACACACATAGTTTAAATTTACGAACTTTGTCTTCATGTGAGCTAATGTCATTCCAGACAACAGCATTTTTCTATGCTGCTTTCTATTATTGATGTCTTTCAACCAGCTTAACCTAGCTGTGGATAAATATTAGTTCATGACAGAAGATAATTATTATCACCCATATGTAGATGCAATAGAAGCATGCAATAACCAGAAGAAAAATATCCTTTCTCTGTGACTCACACCTGAAATCCTGTTTCTCCTACTGTCAGACACAGTACCCTCTCCTTGGTGCTCCTGAACTGCTGCTGCTGAGAGTGAGATATTCCCCCAAATCATTTCAGTTAGTCATTTCTCTAAAATAATCACCATGTTGTCAGGAGCTGAAGCAATCTAATTATTTATTGTAATAAATCAACAGTATTGCACTATGTAAGAAAGGCAGGAGAAAGGGCTGGCATCGAATTGCCCCTTCCTGTGGAAGTGAGGTTCCTTTTTCTGTACCTTGTCTATTGGAGGAGTGGCCAGGAACCTCCGAGCAGAAATAGCTCCCAATCTGCTTCTGCCTTCCAGTGGAAAGACCATTCAGCATGAAATTGTGTCTGCGGATCACATATATATAATTTCATGTTTACCATTTAATTGAGATCCTGCCCCAAGCTAATGAATGATGCAGCAAGAAGGGAATAATATTTTTTTTTTAATCCCCCTTCTATTCTTCTAGAAAGTATGAGGCCAGAAGTGTTCTTGCCCTCATAATGTTTCTTTTAAGTCAACTCTTCTCATGAGTGACAGCTCTACAGTCCTGTTTCTACTGCTGTGAATGCACTTTATTTTTTCTGTGGAAAATTCTAGACGTTTACATGAGGAGGTACCTGACCTGACTTTCAATCACCTGCAAGTAGCTATTGAACATTAAATCAAGAGGCTGACTCCCCCAGAATTCTCAGACCTGGTAAGCTTTAACAGCATTTCTGTTCACCATCACAGGATGGACATGCCATCTAAACACAAGTAATGAAAAGCAAAATTCTGTAAGAGGAATGGTCTTGAGAGCCTTGCTTAGGTGATGTTTTCATGTTATGACTGCCTAAAGCAGTGAGAAGAATAAAAGATCTGGAACCATGGCAATACACTTTTACCAGGCTTGTCAAAAGCTCTTTCTCCAAACTTCTTTCTTCTGAAAGCAAACTCCTGGACCACAGTGTTTCTTCCCCTCTCTGCAGCTGCCTTCAGCATGATGTGCCCTGTCACACTGTGGCTTTTCTCAGCCAGTGTGATTTCACAGGGGGTCATGGCCCAGAAGCCTTGATGTGCATGTGAATAGTGAGTCACATTTTTACAGCAGCTGGAGATATTTGGGCTCGACCACTACCCCTGGTTTTAACACAAGGAGTGCTTCACAAAAATTTCCAGCGGACAAAGTCCTCAGCAGAGAGCAATCATCCAGCACTGAAACCTGGCCATGGCACTGTGGCTGCCCAGTGCTGGCCCCTTGGGACCAGCACTGCAGACCATGCTGAGCAGAGCTGGCCTGCCCCATTCCAGAGTGGAGATTTCTTCTAATAGCAGGTGTTCTTGCCTACTGTGAAAAGACATTACGAGAGAACACCTGAAAAGCTGATTTTCAGTGCAATTCTCTTGTCTTTCAGCAGGACATTTTAGCCTCTCAAAACCTTTCCCCTTAGAGTGCAGGGGAAGAAGTTCAAGAGGAGAAGTTCAAGTTGTCTGAGGAGAAGGGCACAGGAGAGTGCAGAACCCCAGGACACTCCTGCTCACAGTAGGTACTATTTCCACTTCTGCATCAGGACTACCAAATTCATCACATGTGAGAGGAAGATGTTCCACTGGTATGAGAAAGAAGGGCATCACCCCCTTTCTGTCCAACTGTGACTCTCCTCCAGACTTCCCAACAGCAGAGGACAAGACTAGACTGAAGAGCCCTCCAGATTCATCTAGTGTAGAAATCAGATTTATTTTCCTTTGAGGGCAGAGACTCAGACTGTGTTTGCTGTGAATTACACTTTATTAATTCTGTCTTGAAAAGTTTGAATCTCTCTGTAATGATGTCACTGAAAACTGACCTCTCCCATTTCACCCATTTTTCTGACATTCTCATTAAACTGATGCCAAAGCACCAAAGACTAACATGATCTTCATGCAACACTGTGGGGAAAGAAGGGCACAGCCTTATTGGACAGGGTGACTACTAGAGAAATTCAGGTAATGAAAGCTATTAAATTAAATGTACCTCTGACTTGGAAGGAAAAGATTTAGGAGTGAGGGAAAGTCAGGAAAGGTAAACATTATTAAATATAGTTAAGCAGGAAAATAAAATACTGGTGGCTGTACCTATACTGTTTATTTACCTTACTGACCAAAAACCAAAAGATGCTAACAATGGAAGTAAATATAATAATGACTGTATTGAGAACCATCTCAGCTTCAAATATAAGGAGGAAAAAATGATAGCAATTTCAAACTGACTTAAGGGAGATCAGCACAACTCCAATGTCTTTTCAAATATGTTACTGATGATGACAACAGGAGAGAAACCTAATTGAGTCCTTTCACAGATCAATGCACTGAGCTGCAGGAATTCATGTTCATGGAGAGCAGCAAGGCTTGTTTCTTATTTACTGGTGCTTATTCTCAGATTTCATAGCAGTATTATATAAATAGATATATAGATATATAGATATATAGATATATAGATATTATATATTCCTACAGCTAACAGAATAGCTGGGGACTGGTGTCAGTGTGATGGTGACACCCTGCATTCTGGGGTGAACTGAGCACTGGACCCCTCTGGCTGCTTTCCTAGCTACAATGGCTCCACCAAAAGCATGGCCTGACAGAGATGATGGGATGGAGGTTATCCCTCAGCTGATCCAGGTGGCTGTGTACAAACTGCCATGGAAAGTGACATCCAAGTCTTGTGACTTAGCAGGGAGATTGGGATAGCTATTAGCTACTGGTCTTAGAGCTCTCAACCATAAAATTATAGCATCCCAGAGCAAAGTCAGAGAGCTGGAGAAGGTAGCTGGGACTTCACAAGATGCAAAGGCAATCTCACAAAAGGTAATCACCACCCAAGCAGAACACTGCTATAAGCAACAATGCACTGCAGAACAGCTGGTGGTGGGTATTGCTCACAAAAAAAAGGCACACAATGGGAACAGTAAGGTTTCCATTTCCCAAGCTTCTGCTCTCACTGTGAAATCTTTGTGGGATCCCAAGGAATGGGATGAAAATATCTGGGTTTAGTCCCTGGACTCAGAGCCAGATGTGACAGGTAGGTAGGGGATAGTAGCAAACCCCTCATTAAAATGAAGAGGCAGAGCAATCTGCTGGATGGAGGGGTACAGATCACACAGACTCTGAAAGAGCTAAGGGAATTTTTAGGTATCTATCAGCAGAAGAGCAGGGAAGCCATCCTGGCACAGATTTTGCAAGCTTGGGACTGTAGCACTGCAACAATCTACTTATTAATGGGTGAGAAAAAATATCCATTAAGCCCTATAGCCAGGGATATGCTCAATTACTAAATATCAGGGGTCCCAATGGGCAGGATGTGGTGCACCTATGATATATCAGTGGATGTGTTTTAACAACATTTGCAGATAATTGCTGAATTAGTGTCATCATTCAAAACTCAGCATTAAACAGAAAACGGTATTAGCTTACTGTGGCAGATGGGGATGGCTCATGGGCTAATTACAGTATCTACTCTGGATAGGACAGCAGCAACAAAAAGTATCAAAATGCAGGTTTTGGGAGAGGCCTCTATTTCACTGAAACCTTTGATTACATCTGAAGTCACAAGTGCTACTGGTAGGTGCCCTAGAAAACACAGTGTAATTTCAGAACAAGATGTGACAGTGGTGAATGAAAATAAGCTGGCAAAACCAAAATTACCTCACAGGTGACAAACAAACAAGTGTGGAAGGATCTTATGAAAGATGGTGTCCCACAACCAGAAATAAATGGGATCACAACATCAGAAATGTTTTGTCAAAACATTGGCAAAAGTGAGTGCCTCCAAATAAGAAGTTCTTCCCCCTCTATCCCATGTGCTACCCCAAAGTGAGGGATTGTCTGGCAAATACCAAGATGGGAGAAGTGGCACCAGGAAGAATGTTGTTTGGCGATGGATCAAGAAGTAAACACAAGCCTCTGACACCTGCAAAAATGCTTTGATTGTGTCTAATTATAGACTCCTAGACAAGGAAAACCTTTTGAATAAGAAGTAACGATTCTAGATGATACAGTCTTGTGGGGATCATGGCAGACAACTGAAGAAGTTTTAAAGAATCTGTAGGATTTTACTCCAAGGCATTACAGTGCTTCATTATGCATTGTACTCTGATGGACAAATTAAAATCTTGGGCACTGCAAGAAACTGAAAGAATCAGAGGCCAAAATAATGTAACTGTACATCTCCAGCACAAAATACAGTGAGGACTGAAATTCTTCCATATGCCACTTCTTCCAAAGTATTAGCCACAGGGAAAAAGGAATTGTTTGCACTGATGGGTTTTGTGATAGGACTGAAACTGCTGTGTGCCAAGGAAACTTAGGGCATCGATTACTGAAGAAATACCTCTGTCTTCAACATCATAAAGCCTTTCCTGAGTTGGAAGGCATGTGCTGCTTCAACCTGACTCCTTCGACCTGACTGCTGGATCAGCTGGCATGGAGGGTAGTTACCAATATCCTCAGGACTGAATACATGGAATAACACAACCTAACAGTAGTGTATGGCTAATTGAAAAGTTAAGTTCCCTGACAAGAAGGGTGGGACACAACTCAGACCATGGTTGGGATGTTTATTCTTTTTTCTATTCTTTTCTATTCTTTTTTCTACATGCTTTATTAAATGGTCCCTTGGGCAAGGCATGGAATGTTGTGAGCAATGAGTTAAATATAGATGATGGACTAGGAAGATTGTAAGTCACTCCAGTGACCTTGCAGCTGGGAATAATTCTTGATAAGCCTTTGTGAACAACCAGCCAGTGGTCCTCCAGCATGGACCAAGTTTAACCGTGTCTGTGTCTCCACTCTTGTACTTCTGCCCACGTGCTGCTTCAGGGATTCTCTGTTTAGAGAGGTAATTGAAATAAATTCACTCTTTGTGTTTTATCTATGAGTTTGTGTTTGCCCCAGATGCCTGCCTATGCCAATGCATATAACTCTTATCTTTCACATTTTCAAGATGGCATGAAATTGTTTGCTGAGATTTTTCCATGTCTACTCTCCATCATCTCTCAGTGGAATCAAACCAACTCAATAACCAAGTCACATCTTTCCAAGGTGGAGTAGAAAGCAAGTAATTATTGTTAAACCACTGTCTACAACATGTAATCTTCCACAGCAGGAATTTCGCCTGCCATGATTTCACCTACAATTCCAGAGATTTCTCCTACTACTACCAAAAAAATTTACTGCCTTCTGACAGTAAATTATGATATGGCATGAGGAAGAGTGACAGAGCACTCAGTATATCCAGGTTGAAAGAATACTAATGGCTCAGAAAAATGAAAGGTCAAAAATCTTTATTCAAATATGAACTGTCATTCCATAAGTTACTTTTGAAATTTTGTATTTGTTTAGCACATGCTTTTTATCTCGTGGCTTTAATAAGCATAATGTTGTATTAGTGTTCCTGCAGTGGCATGTGCATGTGTATATAGTTGAAGTAATCTCACCAAATAAATGCTCAAATCATCTTTCCAATACAGCTTCATGACTTATTCATGAGTAATGCTGTTTGCAAATGAGACCACAAATAACACATACCAAAGGAACTTTCTTCTGAATCACTACTACTGGTGCCTAATAACTTAGACACAGAGCTGCATATAAACATATGTTTTACATCATAATTCCTTTTGTACCAAACTGTTTCTAGGTGAGTCAGATAATGAGCAATAGCAAAATACTTGTCCCAAGCTTTACATTTTTCTACTGTGTTTACATTGCTTTACATTTTTGCTCCTGGAGATACATTAGCCATGGTTTTGCTCTAAGGATCTGTTTCTTTCTTCACAGTCAGACTGTAACTGTGATGTTTTTATGGAAAAGATATTCTTCAAGTTTACATCCTTCTTCCAAATTCCCATCCAAATTATTTACAGAATAAAGTTTGAACATGCTTGGGCTTATATAATGTATAAAACATATCCTTTTTAGATTTCTCTGTCAAATACAGAACCATAAATGTAGTGAAAAACAATGCTAAAGCTTTGTTGTCAACTGCTTCTGTATAAACCAAGGCATTTCTATTATGGTGACAACTGAGATTTTCTTATAGTAACTTTATAGAAAGTCATTTTTCTTCAAACATATGCCCATAACTGCAGTCTTTCAGGCAGCATTAGTGTTTCAACTGCATTAAAAGATAAGCTTCATAAGGAAAGCAAAGAGTAGATAAGGATTATTCTTAAAAATTTCTTACACATGCAATGATAAAACTCCTCCTCTGTAGAACTCACTTCTTAGCTTCCAGTTCTAGGCTGCAAATAACAGTAAGTGCTGATGTTCCAAACCGCCACAGAAGGCAAGAGGAATGCAAATTCTTGTTAATAGATCCCTTGGGGTGGATTAGAGTGAAATGACACTGAATGATCAGTGTTTATAAATATGTGTGTGTGTGTGTCTATATTTTTATATCTAAATATATATATATATAGATATAAAAATATAGAGGGACTTCTTTCAGAACACTTCTGTTGCAATGGAAAGCAGGTATGCTGCCATTTTGGTTATTACCTGTAGTAATACGGCAATATAAAAGCATAAAAATAACACTTAAGAAAATGTATAAGGAACAGAAAGAAAGAGAAAGAAAGGATTAAAGTAGAAAGTTCATAACTTGAACCCCTTGAGCTCATTAGACCTGAAGACATGGAAGCCATGGAAATTCAGTTGGGCCTCAGCAACATAAGGAGAGATAAGCATCTGGTGAGGATTCTTGGCCATTTTGTCACAGAGGCATGAAAGGACATGCTTAAGGAAATTTGAGACACTAATTAATACACTTTTTTCAGAGATGGAAGGCCTTCTTTCAGCCCTCACTTTTCTTAAGTTCACCCTAGGACTAGCCATTGTTCCCCCAAGTGCCGAGAGAACATCTTCACCCCTATGCTTTTGGGGCAGTTAGACTAAGTGCTCTTCCTGTTATTTTTGTTGTATTTGTTTAATTTGAGCAAATAATTGGACTTTCATTTAGTCAAAGGCTTAAACATAAGTCTCTAGTCTACAGACTCAACCTTTTCCTTGCACATCTTTTTAGAAACCTGACTCGATGCAAATTCAGTCACTAGTAGATAGTTAACCATCTCCAGCAGAAAAGATTGTGATTGTCTCCTCTTAGTAAAAGAGTTCCTGGTGATTGCAGAATTTTTCTCATTTTTAAGAAAACTGCATCCAGCTCCTTATTTTGCATAAAACAAAATGAAGTTATAAAACAAGATTTTTCACCTCCTGGGTCCTATAACCACTGAGTCTTAGCAAAAACACAGTACTTGCATGAAGGCCTGGCCTCTGATACCTTTTGTGTGAATCTCAGTGTAGCCTGAGAACATCTGTCTAACCTGACCACTAGATGTGAGATAGATCTAAGCTGCTTGGACTAAGTGACTCAAATATACAGTTTTGATCTGTCTAGTTTTTAATATTTTTATTTATTTAATATTTTAATATTTAAGTATACATGCAGTAACTGAAGGGAAACTGTTCTTGAAGACAGTTATTATGGAATGATATCCCCAGCCCTCATCACCCAAGAAATTTCATGATCAAGGGACAAGCTGGAATAAACGATAATGATGAAAAAGTTGGTTTAAAGTCTATGGGAAAGGAATTTAGTACTTGTGGATAATACAGCAGAAACAGATGTGAACCCCCATAAACACACAAACTGATTTTTTTACGTCTCATTCTTGTTATTAAATGAAAACTAATCTTTTAGACCAAGGTGTGGAAAAAACCTCAGTTTGAATTATTTTCGCATAATTGGGTTATTGTTTTTCAACATTCTCGAGCATTTTCAGTGTTTGCTTTCTGCTATTCCTGTTTTACTTGGCTGTGTGTGTTCTTGTTCCCTCTTTAGTTGAAAGGTCAGTGCAATTTATTATTATGATTATTTATCCTTCCAACAAACTAAATCCACACCTTATGCAAAACCTGCCGCTCTAGGCTTATATACTGAGTGAGTTGGGGTACAGAAGTCATTCATTTTAAAGTACTATCATGTGATAAAGTCATCCCAGAAAGGAATATTTATTCATGTTTAGCAGCAGGAAAGGGAGGATGCCTTCACAGCATCACATGAATTTACTTAGATTGAAGGAACTCACTTCACCTTTGCCTTTGTGAAATATAATTTCCTCTGTCAACACTGTGACTGCTTTGGTGCTATAGATCAGCTCTGGATAAGCTTTATCTTCCACAGGAGCCTCCAACAGTAACAACTCAGCAGGATGAATCCAATTGAATACAGAAATATAATGCAGTTGTAATAGAACATAAAAAAAAAAGGCATCTTGACTGGCATTTCAATATATGCCAAGTAAGAGATTAAATGTACATAAACTGTTTCTTTTGGTAAGGTCTGGGTTTTGTTGTCAGAAAGTGTAACTCAGCAGAGTTGATTGTTACAGTTTATGGGCTGATTTTCTGTGCAAATCCAGATGCATCTTTTAACAGAAATTAAATTAATTCAGCATGACAGAAACAAACAGCAAATGATCGATTTTTTTTGGCAATTAACCAATATTCAGAATATAATAGAGAAAATATTCAGAATATAAATATTCAGAATATAGATATTGTAAATGACATTTTAAATTGCAGGCTTTTGGCTTTTGATATCATCACAGGGCTGTCTTTAGAAATAGCGAGCAGGGAAATGCTGCTCAGAGCTGCCCTGGCAACACAGCACATGGCTGATTCCTGTCAGCAGCTGAACACCTTCCAGTGCATAAAGTCGGGTTGCTAGTCAGGGAAATGGAGACTAAACAGGAACATGATTGAAAGAGACACAAAACACAAGATTTTTTTTCTCATTCTGCTCTTTGTAAATGAGTAATAAAAAATGTATATAGCAAAAATTAGTAACCTAAAGCAGGAAAATGAGAGAACCTATTTTCTTGCTAAGCCTTTTCTTCCTTGGTAACGCATTTAAATCACAATCCCTGCAACATGACCTTCTGGGGCATCAGTTCAAAATACTCAAGGAAGCATTCATTATATTATAGCTGATGGTATAAAACACTTCTGCAAGAAAATACACACATTCCAAATAAAAAGCCAGTCCTCTGCAGTGGAGACACTCATGTTTTCATGGGTTTGCATAAAATATGCTTTTTTCATTATTATTTTGCAAATATCCATGATTTTTGTCAATCTACAACTGGTTCAAATATCAAATAGGAGTAACAGTGGTTCTTAAGGGCATGTCTTTCATACCAGATTGGACAGATGGAACTGCAGTCATTATTTGCAAGATGTATTGTTTTTTTTCTATCAATAAGAAACATCTCTTAGGTTCTATCGAATAGAAAGTTCTATTAAAATAGATCAGTGAAAATAAGACCTTTTAAAAACAATTTACAGTGATGGATGAAAAATAATCAAAATACTGAAATTCATGACAGAAGTTATCCATTGAAGGCTATGCAAGAAAAGTCACACAAATTGGCATCAATCAGCCTATTTTCCCTTTTCCTCCACAATTAAAATACATTCAGTTTAAACTTTTCCTTCTTTCAGAGAGTATGAGGTAAGATGAGGTAAAGATCAGTATCTCAAAACTCTCAAAGGTGAAAAAATGTAACTCTGGGATTTGCATCACCAAAGAAGGAATATATGTGTGACTGCTAATGTTGTGTAAAGCTAACCATGACAGTAGGCTCCAGCAACTTACAGGGCAAGAGCAAAGCACCAAACTCTTGCTCTAACACCAGAGTTTGAGTGCATGGTGACTGGAAGGTGCAAGAATCTTGTTCATGCACTCATAAGCCACTGGTGGTGAGGGGCAGGCTTGGCTCAATACATGGGCTATATTTAAATTTATTGTGATGTACCTGTGCTAGCTTTAGGAGGTAAATGTAATTTTTATTTGAAAGATGCCTCACATAACTTGTTACTTGGCTCTTTCCTGCATACTAAGTCAAAGAAGATCTTTTTAGAAATGAGAAATACATAGCAGATGGTGGCTCCAGGAGCAGTTACATTATTATTGAATAATTTTGTTAAGGGTCAGGAACATTAGCCCTTGCAAAAAGCAAGGATCGGTCACATCTAATTCATCACCTCAGAAACAATCAAGGAAATTATGTTAGCAATTAAAAATTAAAGCTGTCTACAGATAAAATTAAAAGGTAAAATTAATGAGTGGGGACTGGGCCCTCGGGTAATTTTTTTCAATATTCTCTCCCTGCAGTAAGTAGGACTTCACTAATGGTCCTCACCCAAGAGTAAAGGCTTTGAAACACACTGTTTTCCAGGTCTATCATGTAGATAAGCTATCATTTATTTCTGTTACACATCTCTAATTTTAATAACCCCAGCTGGGTTGAAAGGCATCACAGCTACTAACAGTGGATGATGCATGTGAATAAGCACACACGTTTACTATCTCTGGGATGGCCATTGATTTGCTAGCTGATCATGGGCAGAGTAACCTTATCTTCCCCTGTATGGATTTTTTCAGCTGTCTTGTGAATAATAAAATAGCTGGAAACTGCGAATGAAATATTACTCTATGCATTTTATTACCTACAATAGGCAGCAGGTCTGTCAAAAACTACAGGCCATTTAAACACAAGAAGAGTTCTGTTTTGCTGGCTCCTCTGAATGGAGAAGGAATCACAGCAGTAGCTTTATATGGGCTTGGGATGTTGTCCCAAGCCTGTTCCAACAGATGTCCAGAAACATTTCTTCAGCTCCCTTGTGTAGCCCTGGCTTCTGGGTGCAGGATATTACATCCTCAGTTGTCTGCCAAGCATGGACTGTTTCCTCTCAGAGCTGATTCTTCAGGGGTTTGCAGACCAAAACCATGAACTTTTAGCTCTATCAGCTTTCACAAGATCACTGGGTACCAGTTTTGCAGCACAGGCTTTCCCATCATGCACAACAGCATAACTTTCTTTGCAATGAAATTCAGTGAAATATCTGAGTCAGAGTCACCTCAAACCTCCAGCCAGCATGATTCATTGCAGTGCTTGTGTTTATCTGCTGAAATCCAGGAGTAGTTTAATATTAGGTCCAAATTTCTGTAGCTGCAACCTCACCATCTCTGCCCTCAAGCTGAGTTTTAAGTTTAGTTTACTGATAGCCAGCTTTAGGAACACATGGGCCAAGCATACTCACAGCTGAAGACCTCCAGGAATTCTGTTCCAGACACCTTCTTTTTTGCAAACAAAATCAAACAGAGACTGAACAAGGGGCATCTGTAGTATGAGGCACAGGGAACATTGCCAATCTCAGAGGGAGAGGATGTCAGCTGGAGATGTGGATGTGATGAAGGGAGATATGCAAATGCACTCAGAGATTTTAAGTCCATGTGGAAGAAGACTCTCATGGCTACTTTAGGGCTGCAGTCTCAGTTCCAGCTGCTCTGGAAAGCATCTCTCCAGCAACCTAATTAGTTTTTTCCCTGATGTATGTATGATAAGGGAACAACAGACAAGTTTTGGTTTTTTTCCAGGGCAGAAAGCTGTGCCTATTCTGCCCCTTGCTTTTGAAAAGAAACCAAAACAGAACCAACCTGGGGGATGAGGCTGGTTTAACATCCTGACCTGACAGGGGCAGCTTTCAGACAGCAGTAGGTACCTGGAGCAGCTGTGTTGGTCTGATGTGCAGGCAAGGTGCCACAGCTGTATTAATCACTGCAAGTGTACATGGGGTCAGGGGGGAGTGCTCCTGCTTTAACCAAAACTCCTGTTCTCAAGGAATTTCCAATCCTCTGTGAGACTGGACCAGTTACTTCACTGACTTTGCTCAAGAGATTATTAAAACAACCTGTAAGACCAAGCAACAATGCTAGTCTCAATGCTGGCTTTCTGATACTGTGAGAGAGCTCCTACTGCCTCTTCTCATTCTTGAGGAGGACAAAACATCCTGTCTTGATGCACACTATAAAGCCCAAGTAGTTGGATGATGTGCCAAGTCCTCTTGGATTGCCAAGGCACCCACAGCAGACAATCTCCAGCAGACTGGGGTGCCAGGGTGCTGGGACACAGGGGTTCAACAGAGCCAGATGGAAAAGAGGCCAGATGCAGTAGCTCTGGGTGTAGTTTTAGTTGTAGGAGGTGTATCAAACACAGATATCTGGGAGCGGTGTGTTCCTGAATCTGCTGTGAATAGCTCGTGATTAAACTTTCTCAGCAATCTTACAGCATCATGGATTTTCCTGTAATTTATTCAGAGCCTGTAAAGAACTCAAGGCTTAATCAGAACTGTGTAGTGCCCCTTCTCTCTTGATTGACACTGAAGTCAAAGCAAGAACTCTTCTGTCTCTAGCAAAAATGAGCTTTCATTTTGAGTGAAAAAATAGAAGGAACTCTCATTCTCCTCTCTGAAGTCCTTTCCAGGAGCATAGAAGGAGCAATATCTTCTGTTCATGATTTTGTTAGTTCTCTCTTAGGGCAGATTAAGTGTTACCTCACAGGTGGCTGGGGGCAGTCAGTAGCACTCAGAATACATGGGAAACAGAGCCTTCTTGCTCTGGATTTCTGGTGTATCTTCCTAGAAACCAGCTTTGCATCCTTCAAAGGTAAAATCCTCTTTTCTTTTATTTTCCAATCTTTTCCAGAAAAAATGGCAGCTAAATAATAAACATGTTCATGTTTTGGAGTTAATGTACAGTGAAATAGCAATCCATATAGTTTCAAAACACTATGCGTAGTATCAAAAAACCCTGATGAATTCTGATAGATTTCAAAACTAACAGAACACTATGAAAATGAGTAGGAAATTCTGAGGAGTTTAGTATCAAAATCTAGTTGATGGCTAGAAACTCTAATTCTTGTAAATATTAAGTTAGAAATATACTTTTTCCACTTCTGTGGGAT
Source organism: Cyanistes caeruleus (assembly GCF_971803275.1). Taxonomy (NCBI): domain Eukaryota; kingdom Metazoa; phylum Chordata; class Aves; order Passeriformes; family Paridae; genus Cyanistes; species Cyanistes caeruleus. Next base: position 42,151,299 of record NC_141705.1, read on the forward strand.
TTTTCTGATATCAAAGTTAAATGAGTGGCTAAGATGAAGTACCCAGAGATATCTGAGATTCCCTTGGGTGCCTAAGACATCTGCAAGGAGCTGGCAGGTATGACACAGAACATATGGGAGACCTGTGCCCTCCTACAGTGGCAGCTGTACACCAGGTAGGATACCCTAAGAATTTAAAGTGGCATTCATTGGATGCCTACTTGGGAAGCTATGTCCTTTTCTTTAAATCCTGCATTTTTCCATTAATTCATTTCCCATTAGCTGTGATTCAGAGGTGTTAGAAGGGAGGATAATTAGCTGAGAGTTATTGTTTGTCCTTCAGAAGTAGGAGATAACGCAAGCTCAGGTACGTTGTCTGTGGAAGTCTGACAGACACCTAATTTAACTCAGCCTTTCCAAAGTGACACCAAATGTCATCAACAAAGGTGAAATGCTACATGGTTGGGTATGTTAAGGGTGTGAAGTCTTGTTACTTGGGCCTAGTGAGTGGGAATATTGCACATAGGATGACCGAGGCTACAGCTACATCTACAGCTTCTTGAAGGGGTGAATAGATTCAATTTCTCACTGGACTGGACTGTTTGTGGGCTAGATCTTGAGGTTAATTTGCCACAGAGATATTTTGACAAGACTGCTATGTTAGGCTGTAGCAACAGAACTGTTTGTACAGAACTTTAATGATCTTAATGTAAAAGTTATGGAAATGGTTATTTATCCAACTCAAATATAGTTAGGGTAAGACACAGTTAATAAAGTGTTTGCAAAGTAAACAAAGGCAGAGTGTAGAACAACATGCTTGAGGGGTTGACTCTTTGGTGTTACTTTCCTTGGACTTCTGCTCTTTAGCAGCTATTCATTAGAAAAAAAATTCCATCTGTTTAATACTTTTTGTTTGTTAGTGCTCTTTTGACTATATCAATTATTTTTATGCCTCATTTTTTGTGGGGTTTCTTCTGTCCCAGTTGTACAAAGTCACAGTAATAGTTTTCAGGAAGGTGTCCAGATATGCAAAATGAATAGCTGCAATTTCCCCTGGTTCAATACCCTTATTATATTTTTCCCATTTAAAAGGAACTTCAATTTAGTAGAACACAACACTAATTTAAAAAATGGTTAATGTTCAAATAGAGGAGAGGGATCTTCTAACTAATTTAAGCTTGTAATCTATTCATTTCACTGATATTTTCTAGTCATGATACAAGCACAGAATCATAGAATAGTTTGAATTGGGAGGAACCTTTAAGATCACATAGTTGTGACTTACCACCTCCTGACATTGGTAGGGATGCCACTCACTACCTCAGGGTGCTCAAAGTCCCATCTAACCAGGCCTGGAACACTTCCAGGGATGGAATATCCACAACTTCTCTGGATAACCTGTTCCTGTTCTCAACACTCACAGCAAGGAATTTCTTCCCATTACCTAATCAAAACCTATCCTCTTTCAGTACAAAACCCTTTTCCTCCTTGTCCTGTCACTATGTGCCCCTGTAAAACACCCCCCTACAGCTCTCTTACAGGTACCCTTTAGGTTTTGGAAGGCTTCTATAATTTCTCTGTGCTGCCTTCTTCAGTCTGAACAACCCCAGCTTTTTGAGCCTGTCTTCGTAGAAGAGATGCTCCAGCTCTCTGACCATCTTCATGGTCCTCCTCTGGACTTGATCAAACAGGTCAAAGTTCTTCTTATGTTGGGTGCTCCAGAGCTGGATGCAGTGTTTCAGGTGGGGTCTTCTGAGAGAAGAGGGTAAGAATCACCTTTCTTGACTGTCTGGTCACACTTCTGATACAGCCCAGGACATGATTGGCTTTCTGGTCTGTGAGAGCCCATTGCCAGGTCATGTCAAGCTTCTCACCCACCAGCATCCCAATTCTTATTCCTCAGGGCTATTTTCACTCTCTGATCAGTTTGGAATTTCCCTGAACCAAGACTTTATACCTAGCCCTGTTGAACTTCATAGGGTTCACGTGGGGGCCATGTCTCAAGCCTGTCCAGGTCCCTCTGGGGGGCATGCCTTTCATCCAGCATGTCAGCTGTGCCACACAGCTGGCTGCTGTCAGCAGCCTTGCTAAGGGTGCACTGGATCCCACCGTCCCTGTCACCAACAAGGTGCCCTGAGAAATGCCACTCTTTACTGCTCTCCACTTGGACATTGAACTGTTGACCACAGCTCTTTGAGTGTGACCATCCAGACAACTCCTTATCCACCAAGGGATAGTCCAATCATCAAATGCATGTGTCTCCTATTATTTATATAACTATTAGACTGTTGAATAAGATTCTGACCTAGAGGCTGTGAAAGTCAGTAAAGTCTCTCACATTGCTTCAGAAGGCAGTAAAACATTGTGATTTACTTAACACCTAGCAGGGCTATTTTATGTTACCTGATCCATTGCATATGACAGGATTTTGGCAGTGATGATGTAGGAATGCATCTGTTTTCCTTTCGCTTATGAGCTTACTCAATCAGGTATCAGAGTTTAAAACTGACCACGTAAAATGAGCTTCAGCAACTTTTTTTCAGGGATATAAAGAGACTCTGTAATAACCTTAAAGACCACTCAAATTAAGAAGATTTAAAGATAAATTTCTAGGTAGTGTCAGTTTTCTTGTGATAGACCTGCCAAAATGAAGTATAATGACTCTAACTCAGAAAAAAAATTTAGGAGTCTTAACTTCTTCCAGGTTTCTCAATCTTTTTTTCAAACAGTGCTACAAAAATCACCCCAATTCTGAATCTGTAGATTTACTAAGTTTTTAATTTTGAGAGAGAACCAGCTTTCTTGCATTGCTCTTCTGAACTGTTTATCAAAATCCAAGCCAGAGCAAACCTTCCACTACAGCCATTTCATTTATTCTTGCAAACTCATACTCTCCTGCTGCAATTTTAAATGAAGCGTAAGGAGTGCTGGGGTTTTCTTGTCACTTTCACTGAAACAGCTGCTACCAGAACAGGTTGTAGCTCTTTGAATCATTTTATCTGCAGCACTAATAGCATTAGCTACAGCCATTCAGGTCACAAGTCAGCACCTTCCGTGATTTCTCTAGAGCCACTAGATGGTAATGATAGTCACGACAAGTGAGTTACCAAAGTCAGCTAGTATCTTCAAAGCCATCTCAATTCTGTCAGAGATGGGGACACTTTTTTAAGCTGCATAAGTCACAATTCAATTTTCCAAGTAGAAAATGCACTAAGTCTTCCATTACTGAGAAAAGAACCTGACAGTGTATTCCAAAAAACAGCTGAAGACTTCCAGCCTAAGAGATAGAGAATTAAATTTTAGGGATGTTCAGATCTTATATAAAAGACTCCTGAAATTATAGATAATAAAATTGCTACCACAGAAAACTTTGAAAATAGCCTCATTTAAAGCATTAACTGCATTCTCCATGACAGTCACATGAAACACAGACTAATCACAATAAGAAAAATTCATGACAAAGGTCATGAGTAATATTGGTCACTCCATAATATAACTCAAACATTTTCAAAATAGTTCCTTCTTTCATGTCATTGATTCTGGCTATGTGTTTAATAGCCATCAGTTTTCAATACATTCCAGTATTTTACCTTTTTATTTCCCAAGGATCTTAAATATCTATGTTGGTATGGCTCCTCAGAGAACATTTTAAAACGAAATTGAGTAAAAATGATGCTTAAGAATGCTAAGAATTTGTCTGCTGTCTCTGAAGGCTAACTCCTCTGAGTTCATTGTGCATATTTTCCACAGTTCTCCTCTGGACCATGACTTTTCATGGAATACCAAATGGGTTGCCACTTCTTTTACGGGCAGAAATTCAAGCAAGCATACTGGAGAAAATAAAATGGGGGGGGAGGGGGTTGGGGGTGTTTGAACTAATATCAGCTAACCAGTAATTTGTTTCCATCAGCGTTTTTTTGAAGGGACCTTCAGAGACACCAGGGCAAGGCTCAGGTCTCTTTCAACTAAAACATTTATGTGTAGCATGGATTACGTGCAGGTAGCTTTTGTTTTGTTCAGCACCAAACGTGAGTGGCAAGGGCAGCTTCTCAGGCTCTCTATAAACCAGTTAGGACCTAAACTTTAAAACTTTAAGTTTTTCATATACTTTTTAACTGTTATTTTGTCTCATTGTTATTTGAAGAGGAAGCAATGAATACTATCTTTTAAATAGTTGATGTGCAGTAATGTAACATATTCCAAAAGTTTCCAGAGTTCATTCACAGCTAATTGCAGAGAAAGCACTAGGAGATGGAAATTCATCCATTAAGATGTAATACTGAGAGAATAAGTTATCATTATAGATTATAATATTAAAATGATGCATTGTTATCAAACATCCCATTCAAGTTAAGTATCTCATAACTTCTGCTGAAACTATATCCATTCTAATCAGAGCAAAAGAGTAGCTACCTGCAATTTGTCAGAGTGAGACATTTTCACCAGGAAGCAAGTGTAGGAGGTATTTCAGGATGAAGAAACTGCTAAAGTATGCCACTGCTATATTTTGCCATAGGCTATGTCTTACATAAAGGACTGGGAATACCATTTCTGGGTTCAGGTGCTTGTTTTCAACTCTTCATTGACCCAAAGGCCACCATACCTTCCTGCCCTATTTTCAGAATAAAGCAGTCAGATGGGAAAATGACTATAGTGAATGCTGAGAGTTTCCCTGTCATGGAATACTGGAATGGTTTGAGTTGTAAGGGACCTTAAAGATCGCCTAGTTCCAAACCCCCCGCTATAGGCAGGAATACCTTCCATGAGATCAGAAAACCTTCCAGGCTGCTCAGAACTCCATCCAGCCTGGCCTTAAGCACTCCCAGGGATAGGGCATCCACAGCTTCTCTAAGCAACCTGTTCCAGTGTCTCACCACTCTGACAGTAAAAGATGTCTTCCTAATATCTAATTTTGACCTACCTTCTTTCACTTTAAAGCCATCCCACCTTGTCCTATTCTTACATGCCCTTATAAAAAGTCCCTTTTCAGCTTTCTTGTAGGGCATCTCCTTCCTTGAACCATTTTATTCAAACACCTTTATCTCAAACAAAAAGATTAAGTACTAGCTACACAGCTTAAATGCATATGATAATTATTTATTACCAAGCATGGACAAAAGACAGCTGAGATTTCATGAGCTATCATGCTAAGCATGGTATGCTCACCACCTCCAAGAGGACTCCCAGGGGCTTTCTGCTGCTCAGGCAGGTGCCAGTCAGGAGGATGACCAGGTTCCACTTTTTCTGGAATTAAATTCTTGACCTTGCTGAGTTGCCATCTTCTGTTTTGTCTCCTTCAGCATTTCATACCTCTCCTATCTACTGTTTTGTTCTCTTGAAATCTTGAGCTACTTGCAATAACCTCCATAGCAACCTTACCTCTTTGAAATTTAACCTTTTTTGTGTCTCTGCAAAGAGTTTCACAGCTTTCTGTTGCCTTAAAAATATCCTTAGGTGCCCAAGCCAAGGTTACTCTGCTGGGCTCCACTGGGCTATGAGTGATCATTAGGGAGAGTACTGTGAAGGATCTTGCTCAGAGTAGGTTGCACCCTACAACACAGACCTACCATCAGACCTTTAGCTTAATTTTTAGAAGAGTCAGAATTTCACCTGTGGAACAGAGAATGGCATCACAAGATCTTTGTTCTCACTCCTGACCAAGGAACCTTGACAGCAATAATAAGTATTGGTAATGAAAGACAAAACACTTCAACACATCTGCCTCTGAAAGAATAGAGTATACATTTCTAATCTTGAACAGTGCTACATTCTGAGAAATTTTGACTTCAAGTAAATTAATTTTAATTTAATTTTATTTTTAAAAATATCCAAATTCAATCTTAATATCCAAGATCTTCACTTCAGGATGCTTTGTTCAGTTGCACATTTAAATAACCTCTGTTTCTTTCATATGTTCTGCTGTAGCCAGTGAAAACTGTTTTCTGAAAAGATTAGAAAACTGTTATTGTAATCTCTATGCCTCAGTGCACAGAACAAAAGAAAGAACATGGAAATTTGGGATGAGGGAAGGACCTAAATGAAATTATGACATAAGTCTCTTCTGTGGTATTTAGCAGTAATGCACTATTCATCAGTTCTCAGGCTAGATCTGTTCCTGCACTTTTAAAATATGGAGTAGTTTACTGAATAGATTATGTATGAAGACATCTGGAAAACTGAGATCTTTCTGATGGTTTAGGAAAAATGCAGCCTCCATCTCCATAGGTTCCTCTCCAGAAAATTTAATCAGAAATGCAAGTCACTGCATTTCTTGGAAAAATATGTGGCATGTTTCTATACATCTAAATGCAGAGTGAAAGCAGCATGATGATGATCTAGCAGAGGTTAGGTCTACTGTGCAGGTAGAGCTAATACAAGCAGAAATTCATTTACGTGCAAGATTCTTCTCCCTGATACCTCATAGCCTGTTCCTCTGTGTTCCCATCCCTGCCCACCTACAGCTCTGAACTCGTGAGGGTTATTCAAGCACACAAGGCACTGCAAGATTGATAATTTTTATTACTAACTTTCAATTCTTGTAATTCTATGCAAGTAAATACTATCTTCATTTTGTGGCAGAACATGAGAGTGAAATAGAAGGAAGGAATGTGGGCTCTCATCATTTTTGTTAGCCTTTAAAAAAATTAAAATATCAGAAATTTTCTTATGACATAAAGTATGAAAGAGGAACAGCTTATGCTGTGCAGCACACAGTTCAAATATCACTAATGTTCTTCTTTTTCAGTGTTAGGTCATGAAATGTATTTCAACATGAATATTTTATTTGCAAATTTTTGTTGATCTACTTACTGCAAACCATGCAACAAGGACCAAGGCAGGGGGAAAGATTTTCCTCTTCTCTAAACTGCAGAGAATGTTACTGGTTCTGTAAAAATCTATTGGAGAGACTGCATTGTTCTGTGCTCCCTAAACTAGATTACTTTTTTTCACAAATCCAGTCTCAAGGAAATACTCTCTTCCAGTGTTCAATAAAAACATGAAAATATTATTTCCTCCTTTCATTGTGAATTTTTTTAACCTAACCTTCTTCCTGCCCAGAATCCTGCCTATCCTACTCTGTCATCCTAAAAACACAACACAATGACACACATATCCCCTCAAAGAAAGATCTGAGGATGAACCTTGCCACATGTATTTGTTAGGAATATAAAAGCTCACAGAAAGTTCTAATTCTATGTAACAGCAACAAAACTATTTTCATTAGCCTTATCAAGAATTGGGTTGTCTGTTGTCTTTTCCAGAACTAAAAAAGGAAACACTTCCTATGTGTTTTATCACGAATGGTGACTTTCAACATCCCAAATAGACAGAGATAGCTGAGATAAGAGCAAGTGAAGCCTTGAAAAGAAATGCAGGTAAGTACCCCAGAAGCTCCCTCACATATGTTTGATGATACTTCAGACTTGATAATGTTTCTGTCTCTTGTCAAGTGCTTTGTACTCTAAGGGGAAAAAAATAAGCATTTTACTTAATGGCTGTGATATGATGCTGAGCATCACTGAGCTAATAGAAGATGTATGAGTTAATAAGGATGTCATTCTGGTTTTGTACCTTCTGGAGAGTTTTCACAATTATTTTCAATAGAGAAGAGGCATGCTCATTCCAGAAACAGCTATATAGTTTCTTTCCATCCAGAAAAAAAGGACAGAACTCTACAGGGAACTACAGAGCCCTCAATTATTGAAGAGATCACCTGGAGTTTGGATCCAGTGGTGGATCCAAGACGATTGCTGGAAATTAGAAAGTGTCCAGCAGAGTGACCAGAGAGTAGGCCTTGAGGGAGCTGGGTTCTTTTCACTGTGGATGTGGATGTGAAAAGTGGAGCAGCATCCCTAGTTGCTTGGGGCAGCATTACCAGGAAATTTGATAAAAACTCTCCTGAAAATGGATTCTAACATTAGCACATGCCAGAACAATTGACAGTGCCCATAAACTGCAATTTGAAAGGAGCAGATTGGATGTTCAGGAGCACCTTCATTGCAGGACCAGAGCAGGTTGTCAATGTGGCTTTAAAAATTTGTCCCTAGAAATTGTCAGACAAGGCTAGGAGAAACCACAACTGACCTTATCTAGACTGGAACTAGTCCTGATTCACGTTGGAGGACTTGATGCCAGAAGTCTCTTCCAACAACATTTCCATGAGAATAAATACGTATAAGAAATGGAATATGTGCCTGGTATGCTCCCAGGTTTTGTAAATATTATTTGGCATAATTCATTACATCTTTCACAAGCCTTTGTAGAAATCCTGCTTCAGGTACAGGATGGTGTCCACGCTGGTCAAGGTGAGGAAGTACACCAAGATCAGAAGACTAGAATATTTTCAGCTTTTTCTCTAGGGATGCTGCTTTAAACGACCATTCCATTAAAACAGTTATCCATCCCAGATGGTATTATACATTATAACTCAACAGCTTGGCTTTTTAGTGGAGAAAAGAAGGGAGCTTTGAAAGGTTTCTGCTCTGTGAGTGTGAGGAGTGACCTCTAAGAAATAGAACTCAGTATTACTTGGTCTTTCCCTTTCTGATTGATGGTTTTTCTACAGTGAGAGAAATTGACAGTCGTTAGCAAGACTGTCATCACTGCTTGCAAAGATCATTGCTCTGTTCACTGAACTATGCTTTTTTAATTCACAGAGGTTATTTTCATTATTAAGATGAAATTGGCAACTAATGAGTTATCTGTAACATTACTCTTTCTAAGTGCTAAGAGGTTGTGTTTCAAATCAGGTTCCCTGAGCTGTAAAGTATTTTCTGTCTCACTGAAAGCCCCACTGTCAACACAGTCAAAACCTAAGCAGAAGGAGTCAACATGATTATGATTTATTTCCAGCATATCAAGGCTTGACACTTACTAAAAAAACTTACTAAAATAAGATGACTGTGGTAAGAACCACCTAACAATAGCACATGATCCATTTACAAGTAGAATCTTAAAAGCAGAGGAAAAAAGGACAAAATTGCAAATGAAAATATTGGACAGATGGATGTATATGGAAATCTCATTTCAGATATTCTTAGTCATAACAAAGCCATGAAATGCAGTGCGTCAGTAGAAAAGGGTTGTCAGAGAAAGTCTCTTTCCATTTGGAGCAGCAAAATTATTTTTGAGGAGAGAAGCAATTTATTCATACCACTAACAGCACTATAAAATAAAATAAGACTCTAAAACATATTTTCATAGTGATGCAGATAATTTCAGAAGCATACCCAAAAAGCAGAAGACCATGACAATTTCTGAGAAGTGAATTTTCTTCCTCTGCCCAGCTAGTAATGATATCTGTCTTTGTCATCTTCAGTTCACTCTTCCAGCTTGGTCACAGATTAGAAAACATGATTTCTCACACTTCCTATCCCTAGTGACACACTCTAACTCCTGACTGATTTTGTTGTTTATTTTGGCACCCATCCACCTTCTTTTATTTAGCAATTATCACTCTATATGTAGCATATCAGAGTTTCTCTTCTAAAAAAGTCCTGGACCACCTCTTCTTTTTAAACACCTTTGCTACTTTTTTCTACTTTCTGCCTCATTAGCTGTGGTGTTTTCTCACTCCAGAGCTCGTGACCTTTCCAGCTGCCTTCCCCTCTGCTGAATCTGACCTGGCACATGCTCTGGCACCTCCTACAGCTCCTGGCCAAACTTCACAGCTGATTATCTTCCCCTACCCTCTTTCTGACTCTCAGTGCCTCTGACATCTCAGTTTCTCTGTCCACTCCATTTTGCTCCTTGCTGCTCTTTTAGTGCACATTCTAAATTATTCTTTTCCACCAACCAACAGGAATTTCTGTTACAAGCAGCCACTGGGCTTTATATGTTCTTTTAAACCATTACTTTTATTAAATTCCTAATTTTTCTCTTTTTTTTGGCCATAATTTGGAGTTGTTTTTAATTGGCTAATCTAGATTGGAAAAAAACAAGTCACAGTAAAAACAGGGATGATTTTGCAATAAAAGACACATTTTGCCTCAGCCACCAATTTTATCTCTTGTAATTTACCTTCTGCCTCAGAAAAATGCTCAGCCAGAAGCTTTCATCCCATTTTCATTGTTTGCTCTTTAATATTCTCTGCATCATGAGTAGCATCTCTCAGGTTATTCATTTCTCTAGCTGCATCCTGGCCATAATCAGAAACTATGTTCTTATCTGAACTTGATGCAGATAAGGGCAGAAAGCCATTCCTCTTCTTCAGAACTCTTTTGTTTTCTGTTCTCCAGGGTATGGATAGGAGCAGCAGCATGTACAGACATCCCCACCCATACAATGGGAGACTTCTGACAAGGAAATCCTGCTGTAGATGTTATTTGCAGAGTCACATATCCTTCTGCCAACAAACTGATGATTCTTGGAATGTGCCAGTTTCTGTAAACCAGGTATCTGTCTAGTGTCCCTCAGTAAGTGATATATATGACCATATGATCCAGCTGGCAGACACCAGGCTGAGTCCTGGGTGCAGGCTAGTTCTGTCTGCAGCAACTATATAGAAGGGATGGCAGGTGTGCTGCACCAGGGATACCCTTGATGGCAGTAGCAAAAAGTCATTTCTTGGTCTGCAGCCATATGGACAGTCCTTTGTAAAAACCTTGTTACTCCAGCTGAAGCAGAATGTTCTGTTGCTGTGAACCAGGATATAGAAAAACTTTATATGGCTTCTTGAAGCCAGGATCAGATTTAAACTGGCCCAGATCCTGGTAAGGATTAAAGTAGTCTCCAGGATGATCCAGGTAATTTAGCACTTGCCCTTCATCCTGCCACTTCCATGGAGAATTGGATAGGGAGAGATTTTTTTTTTCCCCTCAGAGACACAAGGTGTTATCTTGCCAGCAACATGGAATTTGCAGCTTCAATTCAAGGCATGTGGTGCACTTTGTGCCACATCCACTTTTTGTCCCAGTTGGTGTCTTCAGCCACTGATACAAAGCTCTTGCATGGCAGACAGGAGGAGGCTTCCCAGGCTCCCATTGAAATAATAGTTCAATGAAGAGTAATAAAGACAAACATTATTCCATTTTCTTCTTTTTTCATTTTTTTTATGGTTCATTTGCTGTTTAGTGGTTTTATGAGCAGTCCTCAAAGATTTGTAATATTTTTTTTTTTCCAGTGTAGGTGGATCTATTTCCACATTGTTTTGAATGTTGCTTTTTAGTCACATGCTGTTCAGCTGTACATGGAATTTTAGATTTGTATAAATCCTTCAGATATACCAGAACAGCTTGTTTGTTTAAAGTGAAATCCCTGAGAATGCTGCAAGGTGGAAATCTCTCTGGAATGATGTATTTGTTTTGGATTTTTTGTAGTGCTGGGGAAAACACCCCCATGTCTCGTTAGCAAGCAGAAAATATGGAATGAACAGCCTGGGACTTTTACCTTTCAAACCCTAGCATCTCATGCTGATTGTAAAGACACCTTGGACTCCAGATGAGAGGTAGAGTTAAAAAACAAAGGTGAACAGAAGACAGAACTATAAACTCCGTGTCATTCAGTGTCAATTTTGTATTTCTACCAAGCAGATAGTACCCTAGGGAAACACAGAATAT